>NC_136901.1:70532179-70993780 GCF_949606895.1 Notothenia rossii | reverse complement strand
ACAAAAGCAGCGAAGAAGACTTCTCACAGAATCAGCCCGCAAATAGAGCAAAATGAGGCATGGCTAAAATGCATGATCTGTTTGGTATATTGAAAAAAAGAACTTCCCAGACATGTTTTAGGCATGGCCGTACAATATATTATTCAAATATAGCATGATAGGTCCACTTTAATGCATTGTATCAGTAGTTCTACAGAGCTTTTAGTGTCCCTCAGCTAATTCTTATCTGGGTTGACCGCCAACAAGATCCACTCTCACCGGCGCTGCACACGATTCCTTTTTTAGAGTTTTTTTTTTTTTAAATGATCAAGCTCTGATGAACACGATGTACACCAGTACCAAACAGCAGACAGACAAATTAAGCGTCTAGCTGGTGACTGATCATTAAGTTGAAGTGGCATAAAGTTGTCCCAGTAGTTGATGGAGTCCAAAACATCTTAAGTGAATATTGAACTCAAATGTCTGTTTGCAACAAACACACCTACAAATGAAGGCTGATGTTGCTATAACCTGCTGTGTCCAAACATCCAAACCTCTAAAGAAAGAAGATTTATAACTACCAAATGTGTGTGTTTAACTGAATGTCGTATACAACAGGGCAGTTAATGTTCAATATTCAGAGCACCCTTGATCACACTGATATGGATACTTCTTCTGTGCTGGTTGCCCTGGTTATTTTTAGAACTGTGATATTTAATTAAATGGGACTTAGCAGCTTTTACCGACTTAATAAATTAATATCAAACTTGATTAATAGCACAAAATATGACCTCCACGTCTTTGCTCTTCTCTGTAATTTGGGGTTGACCTGTGGTAACGCTGCATTTCATGCATATTGTTCTGCCGCAGGATCTTAAGTCCTCTAAATAATTATATGGAGTTTCTTAAGTGAGAGAAGGGAAACATAAATATTACTGTTTCCTCAAAAAATGCGAGAATTATGCATTACTATTATTAGTGTCTGCTCTTATGTCTAATAGTCAAATTATGAAACGACTGATGTCTACGGTTGGTAAGGCCGGGGCCACCCTTGTATGACTCATTACTTTTACCTCATGCACTAGGAATCCAGTGACCCACACACACACTACTCAATAACCTGCCCGCCAAACGAGACCAAAGGCCGATTCCCAGGAGATTCCCTCATGTTAGCATCTGCAGTTGGCTGCAGTCCATGTGTTATGGTCACCGTCCAACTCAATATGTACAGCTTTGAGAAACAGTGTAGCGAGAGGCTGACATGGCATGGTATCAATAAGAATTTAGACATGTCATCAGCTCTGAGTGATTCAGGACGGCGCAGCAAACAGCTTGTTCCTGTCTGTCAATAACTCACCTCTCTCTCTCTCAGCAGCCACTTACACACACATGCACTCGGTCTCTCTCTTCTCATTCCTTCCATTCTTCATTGATCTGCCATACAGGCCCTGGGAGGAAGAGGAGGAAGAAGAAGAGGACGGGTAAAGTGATCAGGCTATGACATCATTTTCTAGCTACCTCATCCTCAGCGAGAGTGTGTGTGTGTGTGTGTGTGTGTGTGTGTGTGTGTGTGTGTGTGTGTGTGTGTGTGTGTGTGTGGGCTCTAGTAGTCTGGTGCTGAACACACGGCTAGACTCATAGTTTAACAAAAAAATTCCTTCCTAGACATGAGGGGTCCTGGGACACCAGAGGGAATAGACTCGTCTAGACTAACGAATTCCACTATAACTGAAAACATCTCTTTACAGATACATTTTTGTCCGTTTACATTGTAGCTCATATCAACAGAAAAAGCAGACGGACGACCCTACACCTGCAATGTGTTACAGGAAATGGCTTTGGAGAAATGAATGTGGTTAGTGGCAAAACGCCTACATTTAAAGAAGTAGGGATACTTTTATGCAATTCCTGGAAAGTGACCAGGCTGCAATTATAGATTAAGATTGATAAACACACCAATAAGTAATTTCTATGTGTACGATTTCTCTTATTAAAATTAGGATTTAAATTATTAATATGTTATCTTCATATATGATTATTTGTATTTGTTGTTGATTATCTCTAAAGAGTTGAGGTGAGGACAGGGAGTTGTTTACTGATGTAAATTATTTCCTTAATGTTAACGTAATACCAAACATATAATGTTGAGCTTGTCTGGGTCTGCCAAAAATCATTATTTGAGAGTAGGCCTATATTGTACAGTTGAGTCATGCAAAGTGTAATAATCTCTTGCTGATTTGTTTTATTACCGGAGATTGGGCTGAAGCAACCACAGGAGAGGACCTGAAATCTGCACAGTCAGACAGGTAGGCACCCCACCTGGTGGAGAGAAGGCCTTCTGTGACACACGCGGAGTCATTATTATGCTCCGTGGTTGCTACATAACAAGCGGAATGCCGGAAGTCTCGGTTTAAAATGTTCACCGGCGTCTCACTTTTGGCTGGCCCCCCTTTTCTTATTGCTTCATTCATTCGCTTTCACAATCCGCACACTCGCTCGTAGTAACCCCGCCCACATCCTCCTAGAGGAAAAAGCCCATATATGGGCATGTACCTGAGCTCGCTCGCAGGTAAGTCAACCTTTGAGATAAAGGTGAGTGAATTTTGCACTCTCTTGTATATCAGCGTTTCTTAAAGTGTCTCCCTTTAATGGCCTTGTTAAAAATTGTCAAAGTGACATCAGGCAATAAAGGTATTTAGAGCTAAGGCGAAACTGTTGATAATGGTTGACATTTAATAGGGGGAGGAAAACCGTACACTCGTGCTTTTTTAAAACACTTTATTTAAATATTTCCCCAAATGTATCAGACAGCACATGAACATAAGCTATCATCTCAGGGTAAAAATATATATCAGAAGAAAAAATAACCAAACCCAACACAAAAACATCCAAAAAAATTACCTGCTGTAATGTTTTATTAAAATATCTTTAGGGATACATATTTTAGCACATTTTTCTTTAGGGTAAAAGTCAGTAAGTCAGTTGCATATAAAAAAAAGTGTGTAAGGTAATGGTTTCCAAACTGGGAATAGGGTCCATCCAATAAAGGATGGGCAAGGTGCTTCAATCCTTTCTGACTTTTCTGTAGTTGAATGCTGCAAATTTGTAAAATGTTTGATCAGTTACAAATATTCAAATTAAAAACAAGAGTTGTAAAAATTGCCCTCAAGTGTGCTCACCATTTAAATGCACACAATAAGTGACAGAAGTAGACACAGGTATTATAAATCAAGGAATTTGTAAAATATGATTGTATCTGTGTCGGTGACCTTTCCTAGCTAAGTCTCGCCAATCTATGCTCATAATAAAGCTTTACAGCCAGACAGAAGTTACTAATGTCAATGTCTGCCAGGGATCAGACATTCACTTCATGATCTGGTTTCTCCCTGTGATCGATACATCACACATACAAGCAGTCATGGACGGACTGACTGAAAAACAAAGTGCTCCTTTATTCCTCTCTGAGTCGGAGATACAGTCATCATTAGTTAAAATGTTCACTTTTGTAAAAAATTGAAATCTATCGCTGACTGCACAATCAGAGGTCGCTCGCTGGAAAATGTCAGGAAGCACTTTGCGTATTTTATTCCACACAACCTACTTATCATCAGTTTAAACTCTTCCCATTATCTAGCAGCCTGGCCCTTGCCACCCACTTTTTTCTATGATCCTGACACTAGAAAGACAATGTAGAGAGGACTTTTCCATCAACCAATCAGCCCCCCAATGGGTAAAAACTTCAAACGTGGTTCCTGAGTCAAACCCACCCACTCACTTGGGTGCGGTAGAGATGATAGGAACCCCACAGAGTGTGTGTCCTCACATTGTGGGGTAGAAAAGTGGTCACAGAACCATAACAATAACAGACGTACTGGAAAGAGCCCTCCAAATGATGTCATGGAGTCTGTTTAGTGTGTTCGTATGATAGGAATTCACCATAGTCCCACACGATGGGGAGGATGTGTCTGGAAAATGTTAATCAATGGTCAATTATCAATAGGAAAAAGGTACATTTTTAAATGTGTTTAATATATTTATCTAATTTAAAGCAGAAACACGTGTTGTATTCTTTTCACCCAGAAATCACTATTTATACATCAATTATGCACCCCATGTTACCTTGAATTCATAAAATAAATAAACTTTCGAAACATGCACAACAAAACAATTGAACAAATTCTTGATGAATGGAAGTGAATAAAGGCCGCTTTTAACAACAGCAAGTTTGAGTCCCAAAACGTTTAAAAAGTGAGGTTTTAGTTGAAATGCTATTTCTCCCGAAGTAAGCATATGACTAAATGAGTTGCTCAGCCTGTAGGCCTTGGAACCGATGGGCCGCTGGTTCACGTCCCGATCGGACCAAAATAATAGAGTGTGGACCAATTTCTGATTGCCGGAGAGGTCCCAGTTCACCTCTGCCGGGTGCCCTTGAGCAAGGCACCGAACCGCCGGACAAACTGGCAGCCTGTTCACTCAGACATCTCTCTGTGCATGTGTTTGTATACTGTATGTATCTATGTATTTGTATGATGTACATAGGTCACCCACCTATATGTACACCTACTGAATATTCAGACCTACTGTGTATAGGTGAATGTGTGTGTATTGTACTGAGTGAACATCCCCATGGGGATAAATAAAGGATCATCATCACTGTGACAAATTTGACTTCATAAAGCTACCTCTTTGAAATTGCCCATGATGTGTGGAAGTGTGTGTGTTTGCCTGGAAGTGATTAGGTGTGCCAGTACAGATTAGTGTGTGAAAGGTGTGTCTCTAATCTTTATCCAGGTTGTGTGACAATACAGTAAATAAACTTGACTTGCTGTTGCTGTGCAATTACTACGTTTGAACTGATAAACTTAGCGGCCACCTTTCTTCTCACTAATATGACTTGCCATAAAAACACGTGTTCAGTGTCCTGCTTAGTAACAAGTTGGCTGTTGTGTGGGAAACCAGTAACTTTCTTATCAGCATCACATCAGCATCTCTATTATACTTCAAAAGGCATTCCTAATAATAAAGACTGGCAAGGTGTTCAGGGCTAAAATAAGCCACAAACAGACACCAGACATTTAGCCAGGTGCTCTTAGTGTTATATCCCCTCCAGATGTGGTGCTTTAGGTCTTTGAGCTGCCTCTTAAAGATGAAACAGCATTTTGTTCAATCAGGCACATGCACAGCCACAGTAAAGCCCCTCTTAGCTACTGGTCAGACCTCTCATTAATTTTACTGCCATCCACATCAAGGAAAGGGGAGAACACTTTTGTACCTCTGGACGAACAAATTGGGTTCTGGTTTCAGTTACCAGGCTCGGGTTTTGACTAGGAAATCATTAAACTGTGTTTACAGTGACTTGCTCTTCTCACGAGAGGTGGGCAGATTTAGATTTACATTCAGGATAGGACTTCCTCTGCTGCTCTGGCGGTCTGTGGCACCCTCCAGTGGTTTATAGTACAATGTGCTGCTACAAATTCACAGCAGACACATCTTTTATGAGCAAAATTAATGTTTTCTCTGTCTTATGGAGAACTAACAAGATTTCAAAACCCTTTCGTTAGGCAACAAAATTATACTGGATCAGTTCCAAAATCACTGATTAATTTAAAGTTTATTTTTTATTTTTGCTATTGTTCAATGTACCCTCTAAAGGCCAAGGGCGAAACATCTAAGGGATGCAGCTAAAAAAGGTAATTTTTGCAAAGCTGGTTTCAAAGCAGCAACTAGCTAACATTTGATACATTATTGTGTAAATATTCAGCAATGACTTTCTCCTTTATCACTAAAGTCTCTGTATCTGTTGGTCTAGTTTGAAGTATACATATGAATAGCTTGTTGAACTCATATAGAAACCCCACATTGTTGCCTTTTTCATATTGCAGATGTGTAATTTTAGTGTATTGAATGGTGTCTGTCCACATGGCCCATGAGACACTATTCTCATTAAGAGTCACCTATTTGCAATTTAGCCATCTCCCTCACTGAAGATTGCATTGTTTATCTGAAAAACAATGAACTCTATAATAAAGTTTGTGAGTTTGATTACATATTTTAAGACTGTAAAACTTTACCATGAAAGCTACATAAATGTACATTTACATTTGTAGTATTACCTACATATTAGTGTATGAAGGAATAGAAAGAAATCAATAACAAAGTGTCATAACATTTCTTATGTGACAACATTTATTGGCCTTTTCATTGCAGACATCAGGTGCACAAACTCAATCATCCAAAAAACACAATAACAACATAAATATTAGGTTATTTTAAAACTGTTTTTTTTAGATGTTTCTGTTAAAGATAACACATCAGTAAATCAGTTAACAAAATGATGTGTAGTGCCATTGTATTACCAGTGATGTTATGTATCAAAAGTGACAAAAGTGTAAATATCATTTTAAATGTAGGTAATAATCTTGAGAACACCTCATAGAAAAGGCTAACTTTCTTGTTTTCAAAACTATAAACTCAAGAATGATATATCTTGTGCTATTCAAACAGCCTAGCACAGAACAAGCAGCAGCAAATACACAACAACAACATAATTAATATCTTCAGTTGCAATGTGAAAACTCAAATAACATTTCAGGCTAACATTAGACACCCCCCTTTATACACTGTGTATTTAAAACCAACAGGCTCCAGGAAGGCGGCCTCTGTCCTCTATTTCAGGACCTTTTCCCTCCTGTTGGGGGTAGGTTGGGGGGATGTTTGTGGTAATAGTCTGGTGGGGTGGGATTGGGACTTGCATTCATCCCTGTGGGGACATAATACATACTCTCCAGGTAGCTCTGGTCTAGTGGTGGATGGTTCTGAGGCTCTGGCTTGGGCCCCTGGCCCGAGGGATTTCTGTAGCTGACCCCAGGCCCCCCTGGGTGCATTGTTGATGCAGCTTCAGGATATCGGGGAGGCTGAGGCTGTGTCTGGGGGTGGGCTTGGGGAGGAGGAGCTGCATAGGGCATGTACTGCGGAGCAGGAGCATACATGTTGGGGTTGTGGAGAGATGTGTAGGGGGCTGCTGAAGGGGGGTACAAGCCTGAATGTGACATTGCTTGCTGCGGGATGAGCACTTCCACATATTGGCCAGTCTCAGGGTCAAACAACATTTTCCTTAGTGGCTGTACAGGCACTTCAATGTAAAAATACTTCCCTGTCTCAGGATCTAGGAGCACTCTTCGAGGGGTCTGTCCATAGCTACTCTCTGAGTATAAACTGGAGCTGTCGCCCCCGTATTCAGACCCATAGGAAGGCCCCAGACTTTGATTGCCACACAAGTACTGGGGATCCATTGGAGGAAGGCCAGGAGAGTGGTTGTGGCCAGGATCACTGTAAGGAGCCCCAGCCATGCCAGGTGGCTGTTGCTGAGGGGATCTATGTACAGGGGGTCTTCGAGGGTCAATATGCTGGGTGGGCACAGCAGGGCAGGTCTGCATAAGTGATGGATGGGGTGGGCAAGGAGGAGGCTGGAGGAGAGGCTGGTACATGGTGGGGGGCTGGCTTGGACCAAGGGGACTTGCTTTAGGAGAGCCGCGCTGGTAGTTCATCTGCTGAGGGTCAGGTCTGCACTGATGGGGACGGGGCGGAGGCTGAGCCACTTGGTAAGGTAGTGCCTGGCCTGGAGAGTGTGGAGCAGCTGGAGGAGTGTGGGTATGGGGGCTGTGGTGATGGTGAGAAGAGGTGAGACCAGGGTGGGAAGGGCAGCCAGCTGTGCAGGAGCAGGGAGTGGGGCGGGAGGCGGGCTGATAGCGATTTGACCTCTTTGCTGTCAGATCTGGGAGCAAGAGGGGACTGAAGCTTTCTCTTTCATCGTAGCTTGGCGGGTCATCTGAGGCATAAAAACGCAGGTCATCTGTCCATTGGGAGCGCTCTCTGGACAGCGATCTGTGGTACGGCTGGTGCATGTATCCTGGCACTTGTGTTGAACCAGCAGCGGGATATTTTGTATTGTTTGAAGTTACTGGCAGAGATTGTTCATCAGGGTATGCCGTCCTGGGATACTGGGGTTGGCTTTCTGGCTCCATAACAGCTGGCTGTGTTGGCTGGTTGGCTCCAGCTGAGTCATGGACATTGACAGGGTTAACTTGTGGGTCAGACACTGGACCTGGACCTGAGGTTAAAACTGGCCCTGTGGCTGATATTGGAGCTGTAGCAAATGTTGTCGGTCTTTGCGTATATCTAGAGTTCTGAGGCAACGCCCCTGGCTTTTGCTGCTGACCTTTGACGTTGGATGCCTCTGTCTCGGATGTGGTTGTTGACGGGTTTGAGGGATTGGAGATGGTGGTTGCTGTTGCTTTGCAAGGTGGAGGTTTGAGGCTGGAAACTGCAGACACAGCAAGTTTTCTCGAATAATTTGATGTTGATGTTGAGTCATTGGATATCTTTCTATAGATTGTTGGTGAGGACACAACAATTGTTTGAGGCCTCTCCTCGCCATATAGTTTGACAGTAGAGGTTGTTACTGATGGTCTCTGTACTTGATTTGGCATTGCTCCTAAATCTGCAGGTATAAACTTGCAGCTTGGTTTTGGTGGCACCACTGGCTTTTGAGAATTTTTAGCTATAGATTTAACTTCAATGGCTTGAAGCCTGCTGTTTCCTGTAGAGTTTGTGGGCGTCTCTTGTTTCTGTGTTTCTTTAGACAGAGATTTAACCTCAATTGGTTGCGGTCTAAATCTTCTTACTCCAGGTGACCTTGGGGGGAAAGTTGGATCTTGTCTTTTCACTGCTTCAAAATCTCCATGTTCCTTTGCTTTGGCGGGAGATGTTTGCTCCTGCATATTCCTCAATGGAGGAGCAGTATTTTGCTTTGCAGTGTCTTTCACCATAGGCTTACTGCTTTTTATCTCATTTTCTCTGGTTCTTGTAATTGTGTCTGTGTTGTCAGATTCTACTGAGGGCCCAGATGTGGTTGATGAGGAGGAGAACGTCCTCTCTCTATGAGACTCGATCCGACCATCATCTGAAGGAGCGGTGGTCTGAAGAGGGACCTCTAGACTGTTCACATGCTTACGGGGAACCCCTTTATCTCCAGGTGCATTCTGGTTGTCACCCACCACTGCTCCAATGTCAGCATGGAAGCCTTTTTCCTTTAATAACATGGAAACTGAGTGCCCACTGCTACCTGTGTTAGCGGGCCCAGGTGAAAGTGAAGCAGCTGGGGCTTGGAGCGGCGTGGGCATCTTTTCCCCAGCTGGAGATGCAGATGTTTTGGTTTGGCTGGATCCATCCCTTATTAATACTACAGCAGTGGAAACCTCTCTCTCCTTACTGGCCATTTTGGGGAGGCTCCCGAGCATGGGAGGTTTCCTGTCTGTTCTAACCATTACAGGTTTGTTCTCATCCCCTTGCACTTTATGGATTTGTGTCATAGTCTCTTGTGTTTCCTCTGCCGTGTTTGGACCATGTTGACATGGCTTTGCAATTACTTTATTTTCTGTGGTGTACATTTTTGTTTTAGCATTCGAAGGGGATTGTCTGCTTACCTTTGTGATGAGCTCTTGAGAAGCATCTGGTTTGTCACATTGATTGTCTGAGTCGTCCTTGCCACATGGTATTTTATGTTTGCCTTCTTTCCAGCAAACAGCTTTGTATTGTATTTGCATTGGCTGTGGACGAGCGAGAGGGCTTCCTTTCCTCTGAAGAGGTGGAGATAAGGTTGGCAGCTTTAGATCTTTTGCGTCCTCTTTCTGTTCCTCCGTCCTCTTCCCCCTCTTTATCTCCTCTCTTGCCTCTCTCTCTCTCTGTGCAATTATCGCTTCCCTCCTGTCCTCTTTAATTTGTTCCTTTCTTTCCTCATTTAAAATGTCCACCCTCTCCTCATCCCCATTTGATGGCAATACAGCACTAGTTGCCTTGAAGGAAAGGTTATATGTATTTTTTACAAGCCGCCTCACATCTCTAACTTTGTGAATGGGGACCTTAACTTTATTAATCCCATTTTCTCCTTCCTCTTCTGATTTCTCATCTACACTAGTGTCTAGACTACCCTCTTTTATATCTGGGGAAGAAACCCAAGGTCTGATGTCTGCCTCAGGTGTGAGACAAACATTAAGGGAGGTTTTCTTCTTTTCCACGGCTTTGAGTGTAATCTCCTGTGTTTGTGACATGTAGGAGCCCTTGGCAGCCTCTTGAATTTGTGTATGGTCCCCTTTGTTTATACATTCCTGGTCTCTGTTTGTCACCCTGGCCTGCGTGCTGCTGGCTCCAGAGGCAGAATGAGCTACTGTTTCACCATCCTCCGTTCCGTCCCATGTTTTACTTTCATCGGCTCGTTTCACTCCAGTTCTTGACTGCAATGGCACTTTCAATTCTGATCTTATTTCAGATTTCAGTGAGGTTGGATTCCTGCTTTGAGAATCAGCATCTTCACTCTCAGAATGTGAAAAGTTAACACTTCGACTGCTGCTGGATGAACTTGGCCTGTTACTCGATCTCTCTCCAAAGTGTTGTGTTGGTTTAGCTCTATCCTCTGTGTTTGGTTCTCTTCTCACAGGAGGACCCTCAGATATATACTCTGATTGAAGACTGGAACTCAGATTAGGTTTTGGGGACTCCTTAAGTGGTGCCACTGCACATTCTGTTGCCGAGTTATTTACCTCAAAAGCAGGGCTTTCTTCTTCTCCTGCCTGCTCATCAGAAACACTCTGCATCTTCTTGGATAACACACTTTTGATAAGACAAGTGGCTATCTTGGTTTTAGTGAATGTTTCATCCAGAGACGCAGATTTCTTGAGTTTGGATCTTCTGTCATTTTGTTGAGTGGGCTCAGGGCTTGGCTCAGAAGGGTAGCATTCTTGCATTGCTGCTGGTGTACTGTGTTGTCTAATGAATGTCTCTCTGGAATGACCCTCTAGGGAGGGGCTTTCCACCATCCCTGGTAACACAGGACTGCTATTTTCACTGCTCTCATCCTGCTTCCCTTCTACATTATTCCTTTTCTTCAGCTGGATCTGTCTCTTTGGCACTCCCCTTCTCACCCTCCTGGAGTCCTGTCTTTCCACGGCCACATCTACGCACTCATAGTTACCCATCTCAGAGTGCCTTGACTGATTGAGGCCCTCTGTGTAGTATGCAGATGGTTGTTGCAGGAAGAGTTCTTCGTTGTCCAGCTTGGGAGCAGAACCCCTGAAGTCAGCATATGCCGGCCAGGAGGAATTGACCCCAGCTGGGCTCTCCTGTGTGGACGGTTGAGAAATGTTGGTGGATGAACGGTGGCTAGAGTTGTACATGTCAAGGTAATCCATCTCAGAGCTTGACAGGCTGCTGAAAGCCAAGTCTGAAATCCACTTCACCTCATCGTCTGCATCATCAAGCTCACTTCCCATACTGGAGCTGGAACTACGTCCGGGCCTGTTTGCAGCCCTGCGTCCTGGAACACTGTTCTTGTTGTGGGGTGCTGAAGGTTGAAGGCGTCTGCTGGCACCACCACCCCTGGTGTCTTGTTGGGAGGCAAGTCTGAGCAGACTCTTTTGTTGCTGTAGCTGTCTGGTGGAAAGCAAGCTCTCTGAATAGGAATGCACTGTTGGCAGTCCCTGACGAGTCTCTCTGCTTGTGGGAGCTGCGCTGCGACTCGCAGGCCCTTTTCTATTCCTGGCATTGAATGACAGCTCAACCTGTTCCCCTCTGTAACTGGCGTCCCCCTGCCAACCCTTCCCCTTTTCAGGAACCAGCTCCTCCCTCTTTTTCCTCTCTCTTTCCATCTCTCTATCCATTTGCCTCTCCCTTTCTAACTCCCTATCGTCCTCCAGCTGCATTTCCCTCTCCCTCTCCATCTCCAATTGCCTTCCTTGTCTGACCCGGTGAGCCTGGCTATTATTGTCAACATGGGCAGTATTGGGGCTTTCCCTATTTGTCACCGCTTTCTTTAAATTACCACTTTGTGAAGATGCTACATCCTGAGAGGGGCTATGGCTTCTGTTCTGCCACTGTCTGTATGGTTTCTCAGGGGCTATAATATGGACAGGTGTAAACCTGGTAATTGGCGGAGATGGAGTCCGCCTTCTGTTTGCATGGTGGGCCATGTCCTCTGTTATCCTCTCTCTGTTTTCACGTCCAACTTTGGTTGACAGCCCTCTTCTCGCAGGCTCAGGTGTACAAGATGATTTTATTGAGCAGCTGCTGTCAGAAGTTGGGGAATAGGTATTGAATTGAGGCTGTGAGTTTTCCAGTCTCTGTACAGGTGAGTTGGATGAAGCCCTGTAGACAAGGGGTATACTTGGACTCCCAAATTTAGAGACTAGCAGATTAGGGGAGGGACGCTTGATTTCAGTGGGGGGATAGATAAAAGTAACTTCTTTCTGAACTAAGCTGGGGCTAATGCTTCGTTTTTCCTCAGGAAAAGAAGCTAAACCTGGGTTTTCCTGAAGGTTATCTTCTTTTGGTGTTGCCTCTCTCTCAGTGCTTTGTTTTTTCAGTGAACTATCTACCTTTTCCTCAGCTAAGAAAGGTGAAGGGGATAAAGTTGACTGCACTGGTGAACTGCTTTTGATTTCAGCTACAACTGATATGTCTCCCCTTTCTAATTCAAATAAGGGTGACACACTCTTGTTTTCCAAATGTGTGGGATATTGTGTTATATTATCAACCGGTGTGGTATTCTCCTCAACCTCAAGTTTATTTCTTAGAGGAGGAGTAGGTAGTGTGAAGTGAGGGCTGCCCCCAGTGGAGCGGGTTGCTGGTGAATGCTCAGGAGATAGGACAACAGGTGATGGATCTCTACTTCTATGCTGAGATGAGGGACTTTGAGACTTGTCCGATGAAGCAGTAGGATATCTTGGCTCAGGGGAGGGAGTGTGATGTTTTGGCTGAGGTGAAGGTGTTAGATACCTGGGTTGGTTTGACAACGTTTTTTCAGGCTGCAGGACAGAGTTTGTGAGGGCCAATTTATGAGGGGAGCCTCTTGGTGTACCAGTGGACTCTGCTATACTGCTCTGAATACTGTCTCTGCTTGGGGTAGGGCTCTTTACTTTAGGGTATTCAAGTGTCCTATCAGGCTCAGGGGTGGAGAGGCCAAAGAGTTCAGCAAATGGGGAAGTGTCCCTGTCCTCTGGCTGGACAACAGAGTACGAAATCCCTGTGATATGAGGGGACGAAGTGCCACTTGTTGGTGAGGCAGAGTCAGGGTGAAGCTCTAGGGAAGGAGACGTAAATGTTGTCTCCGCCTCAGAAGGCCACTCTCTCCTACTGACCTCAGGTGAGGATGCTGTAATCCTGATTTCAGGTGAAGGAGCAGTGTCTCTGTGCTCAATGGGAGAGTTGTTGCTTTTAAATTCCGGTGATGCAGATAAACTATGACTTACCACAGGTGAAGACACCTGGGTACTGCTTTCAGAATGTGTTGAAATGTGCTCTATTTTATGTGAGAGGCTGGGAGACAGAGTTCTTGTCCCAGAAGAAGCTACACTGAGCAGTCCAGGAGAGGGAGCTATGTGTCTTAATTCAGGTGAGACACTGTTCTCCACAATTTCAGGAGATGTTGATATTGAAATGACAGGTGATGGCGGTGTGTATTGTGGGCCAGGTGTAGACACAGTACTTACAATTTCAGGAGTAAACTTTGTATCTTGGCTCTCAGGAGTAGTCACAGTGTCTCTTTCTGGAGGAGAAGGATCTGAGATCAGCTCAAGGATGTAGGGAGATTCTTCAATATCGGGTGTGGAGCCTCTGCTGAGGAGATCAGGCAGGGATACCCTCCCTCTTAGCTCAGAAAAAGGTGATGAAGCTTGAGTCTCAGGGGAGTAGGGTCTATTATTCAGCTCAGGAGAGGCCAGTGTTTCTCTAGACTGGGATAATAACTCTCTACTACTGGATGAATGTAAAGGAGATGAAAGTGTGGCTCGAGTTTCAAAAGCAGATTCTGTCAAATCTTGAAAAAGATCTTTGGATGTGGGCTCAGGTGAGGGACTGCTGTGTTGATTATAGTAAATATTCCTTGACTCTGGAGAGCCTTGTGCTGCTCTCAACTCAGTTAATGGTTGTGTGCTCACTGATTCAGAGGGGGAAGAGCTGACACAGTTCAGAGGTTCAGAGGAGGGACTGTTATGTCTATCTTTGACAGTTGGAGTGGTTGTCCTTGGTTCAGATTCTCTAGCACCAGGGGAGGAGGGAGAACATCTCTTTTCAACTGGAGAAGAAGACAAGGATAATGCTCGTCCTTCTGTACTGAGTCTATAGGGGCTGTTTTGTCCAGAAGAGGGGGTCCTCTCACCACTATTTAGGACTTCAGGTAATGGGCAAACTGTACTAAGCTGAAGTGCTGGAGATTTGCTTTCTGTTTCTAAATTTGGGCCACTTTTCTCCGAAACGTCTGAATGTCCTGAGCTTATTTTCTGGCCCTCGTACTGCCTGCTCTCTGAAGACTCGCCCTGCAACAAGGGGCTGTTAAACCTTTCTCTTGAATCTTCAAAGCCCTCCTCTCCTTCACTAGAGCCCGGTGCAGTGTGGTAGGAGCCGGAGTCGTTCAGATCATCCACCAGAGGTGATGCAGCAGCTGTCCCGTCCACCTCCCTTTGGGAAATGATAAAAGCTCCTGCAGCAGGGCTGCTTGAGAGGGAGGCTGACTCACAGTCGTCTCCAAATATGTCACAAAGGCAGGTTGTCTCTGAAATGTCACTGCGCTGAGGGACGTTGATGATGTCAAAGATTTCAACGTGGTTTGGGGTGCCGTCACGATGACACAGGGAAAAATTACGATGGGGTGCACTGCGTAGGAAGGAGTAGCTGTCCCCCTGTAGAGTCCAGCTGTCCATTGCTCGTCCACAAACTCGAAATTCTCACTGTGGCCAGTCCAGTTTGCTCCTCTTGCCTGCTCTGGGCTCTGTTCCTGGACTGGAAATAAGATATGGTAACCTGGAGGGTGTGTAGCTCATTCATTTATATCACCAGTTACACTGTTGAAAATCAATGAGTGGCAAAAGCCTATTTATAGGAAATATAGAGACTAAACTGTGCATTTCTCCAGTTTTTTACCTTGCAAACAGCACATTTAGATTAAATAATTAATAAATAAATGTTGTGAGAATATTACAGAGCATTTCAAACTTCCAAAAGGGGATCAGGACAAAAATATAACACTGTCACGATGCCCTTAAAAGCACTATTGAAATGATCACAACAACACAATACAAAAACTCGCTTTAAGTTTTCCAAAACATTCAGTTAATACCAGAAAGTATGTGTATCTTTACATGTGCTTAAACATTAACAAGATTTAATCAATACATAATATTTGATGTGAAACTTTTTTGAATTACATTTTTCCACATACAGTAAGTGGAAAATTAGCTCTGCCAAATACATGCCCTTTCTCTAAACTCTTCACATGGCTTTGTGTGCAAGGGGAGAAAGACGAAATGATTGGTACTGTACCTTGGCCAGTGATGAGGCTTTCCCGAGGGCATGGAGTTCCTCTGTGTTGCAATATCTGCCCCTCATCCACAAAACCCTTTTTCAAAATCAAAAGCACATTCCACATTTACGAGACCACTGTGCACATGGTGAATCCAGGACAGAGCGGCTCGTACAGTCCAGTCTGGCAGAGCCACCCTCGCTGGACAAGCTCAGAATGTAAAAGACACTGCCATCAGACTTGAATAGAAAAGCAAAGAGGGGCATCTCGCTCAGACCCATTACATCCTCTAATGCTTCCATCTCTATTTCTGCCCCTCCCCTGTCCCCTCTTAGCCGGCCTCGGGGACATTTTTTACAGTGTCCAACCTGGATCTTTTTTCTTTTCCAAGCTGGGGTTTGGTTGGACATTGGCTTTCCTGTGTGATCTGGGCTAGGGGGCGGCGCTGGGGGTGTGTGGGTTTATAGTTAGCAGCAGGTGCTGATCCAGCCAGAACGGATGAGTGTGCCTGGAATCTGACACTTACAGCCAGATCAGTCACAGGGCTCCTCTATATATAAACCCATACTATCAGGGCCAGATAGCCATAGCTTCAGCCTGGGAATGCTGGAGGGGAAAGAAAGGGGGAAAACAAACCTCGAAGTACAGCCCACACAATATCCACATAACCTCTGCTTATGAGATAATGCTTAAAATTGAAGGTGTTTTAATGTTGTATGTTTTTGTGTGTCTCTGTGTATGCATGTGTGTGTGTGAACTGTAATGTGTAGCTGGGGTACAACAGGACAGGTCAAAGGTTAACATAGACCACCCAACTTTGACAGCTCACATGCAGAACTCCTGTGCAACAACACTTGTTAAGGTACTCTCACAATGATGTAGTTCATGTTTTTCCTTTTCATATCTGGATTTTTATGTTCCAGGATTCACTTCAGCCAATTAAAATGTAAGTTTCAGGTTCACTGTAAAGCTTTTCTGTCACTCACTACCAAATATTTGATCAAAGGGGATCATGTTATTCTACTGTACTCATTGCTACAGAAGCCATACCTTCTTAGCAACAGTCTGGGTGTCTGTGTATGTAGGGAGTTTCGATAAGCCTTCTGTCCCTAACCTAATTCATCATGAGATTATACCATTCATTCTCAGTCATTAAGTCACTCAGGGCAAGCCAATGGAAAACCTTTAATTACATCCTCTCTGACTAAATATTGCATAAAACTTAGAATGAGGGTCCGTTATATCTGTTGTACACATCATTAATGTTCCTATAGTCAAAATAATCACTGAGTCCCTGACCTTGGTGGAGTTTACTCTACTCATAGAGCTTTTCAACCGCTATATATTTTTTTTTGCATCATTAATTTTGTATTAACTCTATTATTTGTAATAGACTAATGTTTATAGACTCTAGATTACCTTACAGGTATATCCTGTAAATCATTTCATATTTCATTAGAGGCTCTAATGGCATGACAAACATGAATCATGATCCCTCTGAACTCTTCACATGCACTAAAAAGAGGTTGGATCATATGATTACATCTCATACAGTAAACTGGTATACACTATTTCATTATGTGTCGTACAAAAACAGATATTACTGGAATGACACAGAGTGAATGTGTAAAACTTGATCGTTCAGAACAATAATGTTTTTAAAGGTTAGAAAGGACACCAGGCAATATGTGAGTGGTGGGAGTGAGATAGTGTGATCTAGAGTGCATTGAAGTGTTGATATAATTGAAACTCTGAGGTTATGGCAGCACTGTATACAGCAGGAGGACTCAGAGGGAAAGAATGATGAGCACCTCAGTTATGGGAGCTTTAGTCTACATCACTGATAGATTAGTCACACCAGCCCACTCAAGTCCAAAGACCTTACCCACCCTCAGCAATGCGACACACTATTAACCAATGCGTAAACAATATGATGTGTGGGTATCTATAAGCAATATTACAAGAAGCATTTAAATGAGGGGGGATTGGCTGGGGAGAGGTTGATGTTAATCCACATATTGAGAAAATCTCAAATGCAGTCTGGTACAGCAAATCCTGTCGAAAGATAAATACAACTGACTTCATTTCTAAATTCATTCATGCTACTTTTACTGGTTGTGTTCTATCTCTAGGATATGATACTAAACAAAGGTTCAGTCTCATGATTATTATAATGTAGGTGCTAGTATTAATGACAGTAAGAATGTAAACACAAAATCACATTTCAAATCTGTCTTTTTTAAACTGACCTAGTTAGTTAAGGTCAAGTTCTATACAAGCCGCTAATATTCAGTGGTGGTATGACACTTGATTTTACTTCCTATCTAATATGATAAGCTACATGGATAATTATGAGATTTGGACACATAATAATATATTTGAGGGTGACATCAACTGTAAGGGAATTTCTCACTTTGTACACAATTGATCGGAAAAAAAACGAAGAGCAGATTAATCTATAATGAAAAAAATGATGTACATCTGATCACATTCGTGATAAGCAGTACTAGTGGCATACTATTAGATAGAATCAAATAACATCAGATACGGCTTACAAGTTATTTTTGTGGATGAAGATTTTAGATACATAACATATGATTGAAAAATATAATGCATTGCTACCATTAACTCATATTTCAAATTAGAGCTACTTTGACCCGCTATAACATTCAAATTAAATACGTTACGTTAACTCCTTTCTCTGCAGACCTTGAAAGTATTAGTTGTGACAGCTTGATGTGCATGAGGAAAGTCATATAGTGAAACTCATTTTTGTACGCTACGGTTTGTTTGATGTCGCAGAGAAAAGGACTTTTATTGTGAAATGTCCAGTTTATGCAGAATGCGACACAGGAAGATCCGCATTACAACTGCTGGTGAAGTGTTGCCATAACAGGCAAGTGGCTAACGCTAATGTTTGCTAACTAATTAGCAGGATAGGTGAGTGGCTTTTATTCAGACACATCATATCATTTTGTTCAAAGGCGGTAGATGTTTAAAGAGATCGGATAGTACACAATGTTGTAGACGAGCGGGTTGTCATTCTCTCCTGAAATAAGTTGGGCCTTGTCAGTCAGCAGCGGGTTGGCATCAACTAGCTGTTTAGCTGCTAGCAATGGCGAGCTTTTTTAGCTAGCCAGCCACCGTTTGTTTATGTTAGCTCTGCGGCAGCCTTCTTTTCTTATTTACCGCATCTCATCAAAATACTTGGTTGGAAACGTGTGACACTTTGCGTAAATCATTGTTAGTGAGTATTACAAATGTGAAATGTTATGTTGGAATTAAAATAGGAAATATAACTTGCGTTTATGTTGGTTAGCTCTATGACGTGACTGCTAGGTGGACATTTTCTATATTCAGCTTATAAACGGTGAGCTACAGCAAAGCTACACCTATCGGGGATTTTCTCTAATAAGAAGGTACATCTAACTGAATGCAGACGAGATTCCCAAAAGTAATGGCTGATAAACACTGTCTTTATAGGATTAAATGACACGTTAGTGTGGTTGAGACGCTGGTGACTGACGTTAGTAAACACCAGGCCGCTGAGTACACAGTGTGCCTGTATTTAACATTTTTAAGGCCTTGCTAGTTGTTAGCAGAGTTATACCAGGCCACACTTTTAATGAGGGCAGTATTGGGACGATTCGCATCTATCTCCTGATAATAAATAATATCTGGTGCCTACCAACTGTCGAATTTCTATTTAAAACCTTTTAGTGTCAAGTGACAGCTGTGAGAAAATCATGGTGTTGTCACTATGATCAGGTCTGTCAAATACTACAGGCAACTGGTTTGTTAGATTGAATTTTTGGCAGGATTTTCTTTAAGATTGATTCAACTGCAGCAACTACAGCAACGTTCATTATTTGAGCTTTACAAATACATCAGCTGGGCTATTCTTTCACCATTGTCATGTCTGTTGAGCTAGTTTAAAAAACATTGTTGCCAAAACTGTGGACTGACAAGTTTGTTTCTCATCATTAAAGGGTCACGCCCTGGTGTCTTGGTCACAATTTTTTTAAAACATGCTTTAGAAATATTTGTATTTAGACTTTGGCTTTACAAAATTAGTATTCTTTTTTCTTTTTTTTTTATGTAAATGTTAACAAATGTTCTCATATCTAGACTGGTACTTGCCTAAAAAGAAATCAGTTCTAAGAAGGCTAAATAAATAGTTAACTGGCTTGACCTGTTCTTTGCCGTTGACCTGTTTTTTCTTTTAAATCTAGGTGTCGTTGTGTATGTGAGTGTTCCAGTCTGAATCATGGAACAGTGTGCGTGTGTTGAGCGGGAGCTGGAGAAAGTGCTTCATCGCTTCGTGATGTACGGCCACCAGTCGGAGGAGAGGCTAGACGAGCTCCTGCGCAGCGTGTGTGAGATACGAGGACAACTAGTTGCTTTTGGTAAGTAAAACTGATGAGCACAAGGTGACTGAACACCACAAAGCGATACTATTTCATATTTAAGTGTAACATAGTAATCTTATTCTCATACCTGTTTTAATATCTTTATATATGGATGAAAATAGTGCTTTAATAGTGATGCTTTTTCCAAGCTCTATTGTTATTGACATGCAGAATTGAGACTTTTCCCTTTTCTCTTTTGCAGGAGTACAAGATGCAGACCTATCAGTCCTATCTCAGACTATGGCACAGTGTTGTAAGAATATCAAAGAAACAGTGCAGATGCTAGCATCGCGACATAAGGATATCCATGGCAGTGTGTCAAAAGTGGGCAAAGCCATTGACAGGGTAAGGACAGGTAGCAACTTTCTTTAACGTTTTATTTGATTTCTTAAGCATGTACTTAATTTCTGATATTGTTCTCTGCAGAATTTTGATGCAGAGATCAGTGCTGTGGTGGCAGAGACGGTGTGGGACACCCCTGAGAGACAGAAATACCTGAGTGAGACGATTGTGGAGCACCTGTACAGACAAGGGATGCTGAGTGTAGCAGAGGATCTTTGCCAGGTAGGTGCCGAGTGCTTTCAACATGTTTCATGTAAACACAGCCTGAATAAAATTAATTTAAGAAAAACCATAAGGCTTCAAATGTACTTTAATCCTTGATTTGTGTCTGGATAATAAATGTAACAATTCTTGATAAGTCACATTTACCCTTGTCTGTTTCTAGGAGTCTGGTGTAGTTATAGATATGAGTATGAAGCAGCCTTTCCTGGAGCTGAACAGAATCCTTGAGGCTCTGAGGATGCAGGACCTCAGGCCGGCACTGGAGTATGTTTTCTTTTTTCTTTTCATTTTGTTCTCTTAGTCATCTAGGCCTGTCATGTTACCTACTTTTGTCGCACAATATATTGCCATAGAAATTCATAGGATTATTCAAGGTTCTTTATTTGTCATATGAACATAGCTACCGAGTAGTTATCTCGATGAAAATCTTAGGTCACAGGCTTCTCCAACAGTGCAACACAATAAAACAGAAAAATATAGTGCAAGTCAATATTAAAAAGTAAATGCAAAAAGAAAAATAGTTTAAAAAAAGTGAAGTAGTTTCATATTGTTGTCATTTTAAGACTATTTTACCACACTGATATAATGATTATAATAATATTGCAAGAACACCATTTCAAAAAGCTGTTCATTCTATATATATATATATATATATATACCTAACATAACATAGTTGACTGTTCTTACCTATGTCTGTGCGTCTTTAGGTGGGCCGTGACGAATCGGCAGCGTCTCCTGGACCTGAACAGCAGTCTAGAGTTCAAGCTGCACCGCCTGTACTTCATCAGCCTGCTCAGTGGAGGAATCGGCAACCAAATGGAGGCCCTGCAGTATGCTCGGCACTTCCAGCCCTTCGCCTCCCAGCACCAGAGAGGTACACAGCATGCCTCGGCATCTAATGCTGCTCGTTTAGCTGATCTGCTCAATCATCGTTGTGACATTCGTGGCAAAAACGCACAACGATGCTCAACTTGATTTGTATTTCACATTTTTTTTAAAAAGGGACATATTATGTTAACATGCTTTAATGTAAAAAAAAAACACTTCATAATTTGTTTTAATAAAGTTTTTGCACCTGCTCTGATTTGCTTGCAAGGGTAATTGCAAATGTAGTTCTCAAGCCGCTGTTGGAGACATTCAGTTGGGGGGTGCTATATTGTAATGAGCCTGCATGTGACATAGGCAGTGGCAACAAATTTGAGCTTGTTTAATCTAACATTTTTCAAAAAGAAGCCGCTCACAAAAAAATGAACCAATTGTCTAATTTCACAGTTTTTAGGGTTGAATGCAAAACTGTTTCTGATGATATGTCCCTTTTCTAAGATTTAAATTATTTGTGTCTCTGACTCTTTTAGGAAGAGTCCCATCTTCACCTTCAGGCATATATATGATTTCTCTGAGTCTTATCACACAATTCTCTTTTAAACTTTGATTTGATTGTTTATCACACATGTTCTTTTGGTCCCTGCAGACATACAGATCCTGATGGGCAGCCTGGTGTACCTGCGTCATGGCATTGATAACTCTCCGTACCGCAGCCTGCTGGAGACCAATCAGTGGGCCGAGATCTGTAACATCTTCACCAGGGATGCCTGCTCTTTACTGGGCCTCTCTGTAGAGTCTCCTCTCAGTGTTAGGTCAGGAAACCATGAACAACACACACAAACTCACCAAAATTGGTATTAAAAGATTTCACCCACAGTCAGACTTATTAACCTCCGCCATGTCTGTTTCTCTGCAGTTTTGCATCAGGCTGTATGGCCTTGCCTGTGCTGATGAACATCAAGCAGGTGATAGAGCAGAGACAGTGCAGTGGAGTCTGGACGCACAAAGATGAGCTGCCTGTAAGTCCCTCTGAATTTCTAAAGAGCATCTATTGCTCCTTTTCATTTGTATTCACCTTTCAACTGATCACACCTATCTGCTCCCTTAGATTGAAATTGACCTGGGGAAGAAGTGCTGGTACCACTCTGTGTTCGCCTGCCCAATCCTCAGGCAGCAGACCTCAGAAAGCAACCCCCCCATGAAGCTCATCTGCGGCCACGTCATCTCCAGAGATGCCCTCAACAAACTGACTAACGCTGGGAAGTAAGTCAGCAAAACATGCCTGGCTGTTTGATGCGTGCCATGTATTATAATACATGAGATTTGTATAGTGCCTTTCCTAATGCTTAAAGACACTTCACATAAAACCAGAACAGAACAGTATTATCTTTGAACAAAGCATTTAACTAATTTTACATGCTTATTTGTGCTGAATAAATTCAAGTCATCAGCCAGTTGAAAACATACAAGCACTGTTGCTGTAGATATTGCATTGATATTGAGAGCTATTTTTCTATAAAATTTGAAAATCATATTATAACTGAAAAGCGAACATGAACGATTACTTGTATTTTGTTTGCAGTTAAAACATAAACTCAGTGGGGCTCTGAAAAAAAGCAAAACATTTTTTAGCCTGACATACTGTGGTGACATGAATGGAAACCAATGGCTTTCTTTAAATTACATTATCAATCCAAAAAAACGAATTGTTCATTACTGAATATGGTCAGATACTAGATTTGTGTTTATCAGAGTACACAAGAAGTATCATCCTTTTTAACAAACATCCTGTTCCCGTTTCTCTTCCTCAGGTTGAAATGTCCGTACTGCCCCATGGAGCAGAACCCTTCACATGCCAAGCAGATCTACTTTTGATAGCGCACACTTTCTTCACGAGTAAGGATGACGTTCCCTGGAGCTCTTTGCATTTCCAGGACCATTTGCTCTGGCCCTTTTTCCTCTGTCCCTGGCCTCTTGGCCTGTTATTGTAAGCATTAAGGTTTTATCCCAGTGCTCCTCTGGACAGCCTTGGACCCCCGTAACCCACCTCGGACCCTTCAACTTTGCTTAGTATACAGAGTCCAGCGGGGATGGTCCGTCTACAACCGGTTGTAAAGTGAGGAGTCTGTCAGTAATGAGACCTCACGAAGAAGCATTTCTGGAAAAGGTTCATTGATTGAAACACATTTGCAAATGCCTGCAGAGTTATAGGCTTATCTTTTGAAAGTAAGTAATACTTTATAGTGTTTGTTTTTTCAGCTTTATCGACCGTTTGAGTTGGATGACTGCTTCTTTTTTTCTTTCTCCTTTTTTTGTGACGGAAGCAGTTGAATGATAATGAATGGGTGCGTGTAGGTAAATGGTATAGATAAGCCGTTTCTGATTTCAGAAGGATAATTAACATTATTATACATGAGGAAGAAAGGCAGGAAAACAAACAGAGTTGAAGGAATATTATTTGCTGGTGGAGGTCTCATGAATGGAACTCTGGATTGTGACCCATTAATCCTCCATAATGTAATAAAGGCCTCACTTAGCTTCAAAGTCACTTTGAGCTGATGTTTCCGTTTGATCAGTAAAACATTTAACTCATCAAAGGTGGAACAGCTTTCTTTTTCTTTTGTTTGCGACTTACGGCACCAGCAAGATTTTCCTCATTGTAGAAGCCATGTGTCTTGTTCTATGTATGTATTTAACAAACAGTGACAAAAAAGAAACAAAAATATATACTACTGTGAAATGTGCTTTGTTTCTATTTTTCATTGCAACCGCCACAACGGCTCATGTAAAATAAACTGAACAGCAACATGCATAATCAACACTTCTGCGTAACTCAGAACTAGCGACTCTACGGTTCACATCCCGTTGTGCCATCGCCTCACTCTGCCCCACATTGTGTATCCTAAGCTTGCAAGCCATGTGATTTGGAGATGTAAAATGGTGTGACGGTAGCCGTATGGTCTGACTTGCAGTGACTGTAGGCTTGTGATTCAGCTTTACTCGTCGTGGGTGGGGAAGAAGTCCTCTGATCATTGTGGCTGTTGTTTAATATATACTTAGAAAATGCCTCTGCTGCGTAGCTTTTATTTCAGATGGAGTCAGAATAGAAAAACATTCAAATCAATGCATTTCCTCAGGGCTCATTGTAACAGTTCACACCACACCTTGCAGTTAGTATTACAGTTGTACATTCATATAAGGAGTCTTGAACAAAGATGACACATATTTCACTGGTGGGGCTGATAGTTTGGGTGATGTTGGAGTTTGTATATATTATTCAGCTGGGGGGGGGGGGGAGTGTGTCACGAGGTCCAAGGCATTTGGATGTACGATACAGTTTGTTTTAGATGATCAATACTAATAGTGCAAGTTCCCCGTGTCTTCTTGAAAAATGGTGATGTCAACTCGCATCAAAGTGAGGCTAATTAGTTTTGCATCGCACCAGCATAACTCACACTGACAACGCAACATTACACTCATTCAGAGTTTAATATAAATGATTTTAGCGTTTGGTTTTTATTTGGAAAAGGGTTAGAGCACATGTGTTGTGTGGACTTTCACTGAATTTCGTCTTTTTTTCTTTGGTTGACAATCATTCATAGCTTCTTCGAGTGTTCCTTCAGATAGACTGCTAGCGCTCCGTACCCCTGTCGTATTAATTTTGTTGAATGTTTGCATTTACTGCTTTTGTGTGTTATGCAACTTTTATTGTAAATATTTATCCTCTAACATGTTTCATATACTTGCATCTGAAATGAAAATAAAAATTTATACTCCAAGTCACATTTGGAGGTGTGTGACTTTAGCATTTGGTGATGGTCCCACACTATGACTCACTGACCATTTTTCGTTATGGTTTTACAGCTGCTCGGCCCTCCGGTCATCCCCACTTGGTGGCGCTCTTGCTGTATTATCCGTACTCAGTCTATAAACCCTTTAATTCTATAAAATCCTAATCTAGTGGTTTTCATTTGATCCTGCTTCACAACCAGGAACCATCTTCCCCTTCAGAAATGATACACTAATGTTCCACAATAAGGTGATTTCATCAGATAAACGGCACAGATGGCATTCAGCACTGCAACCCTCCTACAGTGATAACATGAGGTAAGAATCCTTTATCATCCCACTTCAGTAAACCACTCGGAGATGTGCAGTTATATTAAGCCCCAGTTTATATAATAATTTAAATGCCAAAGTAAGGGCCTTGTGAGTCAGCCACAGCTCATAGCTATTCAGATAATGACCCTGTGAAAAAAACCACCAGCATTATGGACTCACATGTGCTATCTCTTACTTTTCCTATAATTGTATTTATAAACTCACTTATGTAAAGCCATAAAAATGAATTTAAGTGTTAAGCTTTCATCTCTGCTAATATATCCTTAGGCCCCTGTTCAAGTTTGCACATTTGATAGTTTCCATAGTAGTGCTTATTTTCTTAAGCAAACAGATCCTCCTATATTTCCATCTCTGCTAACTCTCTCTTCCCCCCCTTCCGCTGTCTGTCCTGCAGGAGATGGTATGTGAGGGCTGGCTGGGGGAGAGCAGGGAGGACCTAGGGGAGAGGCCTGAGATAAGGATTCAAGGCTCAACCTCTAAAAGCCACATTAGTCCCAAAAGCCTCTGCCGCTTTGTTGTTCATTCTGTCATAAAGCTCCTGTCCTTGGGTTTTATTGGCACGCTCTCTGGAGATGTTAAGCCCCTCGGAGCAGGCAGGCGTCTGAGCCCTCGGGAGAATACCATGATTTACACCACTAACATTTTGACAAGCGATTTCTGGTGAGTTTCATTTAGACAACGGTAGACAGAAAACCACTTTGCAGCCATAATTTAAACAAATGCCACATTTAACACTTCATACATGTTTATTATGAATCCAAAAACAAACATATACATTTATACTGTACAGTTTTAATTCCAGTAAATAGACAAGAGTCACAGTATGTTGAAAGGTTGGTTGATAGCTGGCTTTTGAATGTTCATAAATGAATAATACAAGAGAACAACATCACCTGTGTCATGCATTTGGTTGTTATTGGCTGGGGATGTGCAACAAATGGCACCAAGCAGGGCAGTCGTGTTCAGCTTCCTTATCTGTTGATCGCTTTCATTGCAATCAAAAGACGATATCAAAATGTGCCCATTTAAGACAGCAGTGTGCTGTAAATACAATGAAAAAAGGCCTAAACAAATTGCATTATGTACAAAATATATAGAACTCACCTGACAGGAGCTGGAAGGTGAATGAGAAAAAGTTCAACTAGATCACTTTAATCCTTGATACTTAACCCAGAGATGCAGCTTCTCTCACAGAGCCCAGGTGAATCCACCTTCTGCACACACTCAACATGTGCTGCTGAAATGTTACCGGGACAAACTAAATCCCTTTGTTACTGAATAGACTATACAGCAGTCCAAACCAAAATGTAATTTCCAAATGAACATAACAAACAGGATATCAGTTTGCTCATTTACAGGTTTGTTGTTGGATAGCAGGCTGTGTTCTTTTTACAACATTGACACCAATCCTCCATTTCTGTGCAGCGACCCCTGGCTTTAGTGCGCTCTGTTGGAGATTTTTGGTTCAGTCTTTACAGGATTAGGGCTTTATTAAAACCAACAAGGATTAATAAGCATAGAATGGCCAACAGACCGGAAACTATGGAAGCATTTTTTTGCCAGGAAAAGAAGGAGAACATATAAAAAGAAATGTATGATTACATTTAAAATCAAAGTCAGATTGATGAGATATTAAGTCAGACTTTGATATATTATTATCTTAGACCTGAGTTAATGTATCAACAAATTGACATTTTGAAATACTTTAAATAGTAAATCAAGAATTTGAGCTTGGACCGCATCATTTTGTTGAAAAAATGATTTGAATAAAGCATTTAAACTAGTTATTAAATCTAGTCATTTACCAACTAGGAATCTTTAAACCTGTCAAAAATGAATTCCATCAAATGTTTGCTTAGTGGGTAAAAAAGATTTACTTTCCTCACAATTTGGTTAACTATTTATTTTCCCTTTTCCTGGCAGGCACATGGACTCCTGTAGAAACCACACTGCCAGACCGGTTAGTCTGGCACATTCAAATTTCAGATGATTCAATTCTGTCTATCCACGGCAAACCAGAGGAAGGTCTGTTGTCTTGTTTTTCAGCCTCTCTCTCACTCCTCAGCTCTGGCACTTCTCTTTCCAGTGTCCCATTTCTGCTGCCTCCTCCTGCTCCTCCTGCTCCTCCTGCTCCTCCTGCTCCTCCTGCTCCTCCTGCTCCTCCTGCTCCTCCTGCTCCTCCTGCTCCTCCTGCTCCCTCTTGCTCTCTGCCTGCCCTCAGCTGGTGCAGCTCCTTCTCCAGCGCTTCGTTGCGGTAGTACATCTCTAAGTAGCTGGCCTGCAGCTCCTTCTGGTAGCGGATGACCTTGTCCTTTTCTGTCTGCCATGTCTGCTTCTCTTCTTCGAAAGCCATGGCCTGGCCCTCGCTCTGGCGTCTCTCCAGCAGGAGCTCTGCGCGCAGACGCTCCTCTGTGGGGCCCCCGCAGACTCCTGCAAGCAAGAGGTTCACATGGCTTCAGCTACAGGCCAACAGAGCCGTAGGGGTGATATAATAAAAATACATGGGCTGCTTTTAAATGGGCTGCTCCTGACCTGGTTAGTCAAATAACCAGATTTTGGCTCCAAGCATGTAGACTTCATGAATCTAAAATAACTCAGACAAGATACAGCTGTGTTGATAAGAAACACACTTTTAATGCCTTAATCGCTGAGATAAAACAGGCATCCGTGACATATAATTATCTTGCCTCAACTTGGCATATGCAGGCTTTAGCAGGTTTGAAATACTGTTTGTTCTTTCTGAGGTTGACAGGTTGTGAAAATGCAATTATGTTTTTGTGAAGTCTTTTGGGAGGACTTGCTTTGTCAACAAATTAACTTAACTCTTATCTGTGCTTGTGCAATGACTCAAGTGAGTTGTATTCCTACAAACCATCAAAGAGGGCAAACATTGCCATACGAGACACAACTAAGAGACAGAATCATAAATCTACCTGTTGCCCCAGCTGAAGGATTCTCCTCCGCTCCTTTTCCGTCCTCATGTGCAGGCTGAGAGGAGCACCTGCGGCGCTGCGTCCCCTGCAGGACCAGCTTCAGTGCATCCATCTGGCCCTCTTTGTTGCGCAGATCTGTGCGCGTCTCCCTGAGCTGCGTCTTCAGCTGGAAGATCTCACTCAGCTTCTGGGTCACCTCCGCCTGGGAGTCCCTCAGCTGCTGCTTCAGCAGGGAGATCTCCCCTGACTTCTGGCAAACCTGAGAGAAAATAAGTGAGAAATACACATTTGACTGACTCTTCAAACCTGTTTGTACTCATTTTAACATCCACTGTCCCCTGTAATCACTACTTTCTAAGTGCTTCTCTCTGCCATAAAGTGTCCCCCCCCCCCCTTCCCTGTCCTCCCAAGGCCGTACCTCCCACTGCGTCTCCTCCAGAGTGGGACTGGTTCTCGTCACCATGGCTCCAGCCTCCTGGCTCCTTTCTCTGTTCCGGCTGTCGAGCTCCTCTTGCAGTCGGTTCTTCTCCTGCTGGGCCTTAAACAGCTGCAACTGCAAGGTGCGCTGAGAGCGCTGGGCATGCTGGGAAACCTGGCGCAGCTTGGCAGCATACAGGTGTTTCAGCTCGTCCACCTCTTTCTCCCACAGACGCTGTTTCCCTTCGAAAACCTGCATGCAGACACCAGATAGGGGTCGGACTTCAAAAGAAAGGCAGGTTGATGTATAGATTGATGATAAAGAACAATACACCATCAGACTCACCTGGGCGATGGCGCCCTCACTCTCATCTAGGTTTCTCTTCATCTGTTTCAGCTCGTGCTCTTTCTCCACCAGCCGCTCCTCCAGATCACGGACCTGGAAAGGCAACATTAAGGAATCAGCCATCTGTAAATCATTCCGACCTGCTCCTCCATTCTCCCTTCTCTGCAGTACTCACCACTTCCTCCACGGACAGGGAGAGAGTCCATTCATAAGGAGGAGGAGCCTCCCCTCCATATGGAGCCAGACGGCTCAGGGTGGCCATGCTCCGAGAGGCCATCTCTCCTATGGCCACGCCCCCTGGCCCGACACCCTTCTGGCCCAGAGAGGTGCGGTCCAGGGAGCTGATGGTGTTGATGTGTCCCATAGATGCGCTGGAGTAAAAGAAGAAAGCCCCAAAGGCCATTAATATCTCTTACATTATCACCTCCCACAGTCATTAAGAATACAAAAATAAATCAAAGCAACACTTCCTTTGAATACAAAATAGAGCTAAGGAAATGCAGCAGTGGCAAACCTGATGTGAGACAGGTGTGGGCGGAAAGGAGGCCGGTATGGCGGCAGGCTGTTCATGGAGTTATGGCCCGAGTCTGACAGATTATCATCCTCCTGGCTAATCCCACGCACCGAGGAGATGGCCTACACATAATTATACTGTTGTTAATCATTGTTATATTAATAGGTTTAGAAGATATTCATTTAGGGAGCAAATAACAATTCAGTCCACGAAAAGTTTATTGTTTTGCTTCTGTAATCAATGCACAAAGATAAAAAAACTAAATACCTTGTTACCACTGGATGTTGGTGCTCCATGGCGGGAGGGTGAGGAAGAGGAGGAGGAGGTGGAGACAGCTTTGGGGACATGGGCGTAAGACCTGTGCAGCCCATTGGAAAGGCCATGGTCCACATCCTCAGACTTGGAAGAGGGATAGAGGTTTTGCATGGAGCTGAAGTTTTTCGGTGTGACAGGCTTGAAGGCAGATCTTAATCGAGCCTGGAGGAAAAGAACAAGGGGTGGAAAAGTTCAGGGCAGTTCAAAAGGATCAGAAGATAAGAAGAAGAACCTACTCTGAGCAAATGGGGCTGGGCTGCGGAACGATAAATCACAGGTGATCTATTAAAGCAAAGCTGTCCTACCCTCTGTGTTCATAGAGTGGATCAATTCAAGCAAAAAAGTGAGATTTGATTGCCGCAATAAATCCAGTAACACAGTAAGGGGCAGACTGAATCTATGCTGGAGAGCTGGAGGAGGTTTGAGGCTGGTTTATGCTGGTAGCAGGCTATGGGGGTATTGCAGCACGCTGGTAGAGGTGTATAAATGTGATACTGATTTTAACATAGCCTCAGAAGGCTGTATATCATTCATAAAAAGAAACTTAAAGGGAAGCTGTGCCTGAATCTGTGACTTGGTCCCTTAGCTTTAGTAGCCTATATGTAACAGGGTTTCCCATACATAGACCTTACTTGGGTGGGTCGCCCAGGTATATTAACGTCCGCCAAAGTATATTTCGCGACCCATTTAGGTTTAACCTTTTTTTATACGTCCGCGAGCACAACGTCATCTGCGATCGATTAACTATCCCTCCTGTGCCTGTTTGCTCTGCTATCACGTGAAGGATCTGCTTTATGCGCTCCACAATAACTCCCCCCCCCCCCACAGTTGATGTGCGTATTCCTAGCAACGCCCCCCCTACCGCGACAAGTATATTTCAGATCTGTGAGAAACACTGTGTAAGGTGTATCCATGTCGTCATACATTCATCGCACACATTTATTGTGAATACATATACATTTTGAATTGGAAATAGGACTACTTCACTTGAGTTGTTTTTTTGTTTGCTATGGTACTTGTGCTTCCCCAACATTTCAGGAAAATATAGTACTTTTTACCAGCTGTTCATAGTAACTACCGTAAGTACATTTAATCAAATACTGTACTTAAGTAAGATTTTGAGGGACTTGTACTTTACCTGAATATCAATTTTTTTTGCTACTTTGTACTACTAGATTTGGATTAATGATGTGAACTATAATTAACACTTAAATAATACTTTTGTACACCTGGAGTAAATTCACAAGCTACCGTGGAAAAAAGTATCCTCTAAAGTTTAGAGGATACTTTTTTGAAGAACAATATTTACCTTTTCATACTTGCCCACACTTGGCAGGGAGTTCTTAGTCAAATCTATTTCTGTGCCGTCTTTATGGTACACCTTGGCGTATAAGTTGTCCTCCTCACGGCCAGGGATAACGTCCTTCTTCCCGTCAGCGCCTGCTTTAGGCTCTCTCCTGTTTAGAAACACACTACGTCAAGTCTTGGCACGTTTTGCATTACCTTCCATACTACTTCGCCTTCATGTGAAACAGCAACACTCACCTGGTGATGTTGAGGTAGGTGAGCAGCTCTCTCTGGGTGAAGCCTTTCTTCAGGAGGCCGTTGGTCTGCTTGGGTCTCACCTGTGGAACTGCACGGCTGCTTTTAGTCGGAGACAGGTCCGGCCTCTCCACCAGACTGCCTACACTTCCCATGCCGCAACGGGACGAGAGGGGCAGCGGGTTACGGAAGGTTTTTTTGGGGCCACGGGTCAGAGGAAGTGTTTGGACTGAGGTTGCCATTGGTTACAGGGCTTGGCGGGGGGGTAAGGTGCTCTGTGAAAAACAAAGAGGAACATTAAGTCAGAAGATCTGTTCATAGTTAATCATGAGCTGATGATGACCATGCTGATGATGGCAACATTCTGATGGGTTCTCTGTTGAGATGTTCCCTACTTGTTGGTAAATTGTGTTTTAAATAACATGTTTATTCTTGGCTTTTTAGGCATTATAGATCTGTTCAGTTAAGTTAAAAAAAAGTCAAATTAAATGATAAATGACCAAGGATGACATCTTCAAATGTCTTGTTTTGTCCACAATCCAAAAACCTTTATTGTGCTGTCATTGGACTACAGGGACCTGAAAATATACACATTTGAGAGTCTAGGATATTTCACTAAAAACACATTGTGGTGATACATGAAAGGTCAGGGAATCACCAAATTCAGTATGCCTCATCCTCCGGGGACCATACATCTTTGTACAGAATTTCATAAATATTCATCCAATACTTGAGATATTTTAGTCAAGACTAAAGTAGAGAACTGACCGGCAATGTCATCAAGTCGCAATCCAAATCAAAAGATTAAGCTCTTAGTCTACCCTCCTTTGCTAAAATGGACTCCACCTCTTTCATCTCTACTGGATGTTGATCTTTGAAAGAATAGCATGGGCTGACGGACGTTACATCAGCTGTGTTTCTCTGTAACGACAGCTGCTTCAGAGCACAGCTAGAACAACTGAGCTTCCCACAACATCACAGCAAAGAAAAGCACTCAAAACACACACACTCAAATTGACCTTTGTGAAAACCATTTTCAAGAAAACAATGGATGTAAATTGATGTCTTTACAAAGAAGACCAATCCCAAACTAATTTGAAAATATGTATTTCATAATATAGTTGTAACATCCCTCTGGCCTCTCAGGAGCTCTTGTTATTCTTTCCCAACAGAAGACAACAGGATCGTGTTAATCTGGTGGGGTCATGTTATTTAATTCTAAGGCAGGGCAGCATACTGTATGTCACTTCACAACCCTACAAAGTAACTATAATCCAACCAATAACACAGGGCTTATTTATTTTTTTAAAAGGTTAATAAAACAGATGGAATTGCTTTGGTTACAATTCACATTAGAGATAGTGTATCAGGTTTGGCTGCACCTTATTTTGTTTGCAAATGTCCTGTCTTTCATGAAAGTTATTTGGTAGTGTACCATTCTTTCAGTTTTGCATCACAAAACTAGCACGGCCTCAATACATGACATACAGAGCTGGAGTTTTCTGTCGGTAATGCAACATTTTGTTGGAAGAAAAAAACCAAAACAATACAATGACTCATATGTTCTCTTGACTTTTTTCAAAACCTGTTGCCAAGTTACCTCAAACACCTACATAAGAGGCACTATTGTTTTATCAATTTAGGTTTGAGCTGCAGTAAATCTTCCGTCAAATCACTCACAAATTCCCGCCCTTCCTTCTTTCATATAACCTCTCTATTGATTTCACCCTGTTGACCCTCTCTCTTCCCATGCATAAACACCCCCAGCAGCCGTAAAACATTCCAGAAACCATAAAACACACAAACACGCCGCAGTCTCTCCAACTATAAACAGGGCCCGAGGGCCGGCTGATGTGGCACTGGTAGAACAGGTAGGGTTTAAAGGGCCATACCACACGTTTTGCTTCTTTCAGTCCATTATATGCAACACTAAACAACTTTAAAACGAATTTCCTAACTTAGAACTGTTGCTTTGCATGTATTATATTTTGAAGATTAACAAAGAGGCTTAAAATTGCTTCGGTTTAGTGATCCCGAGAACACCTTATTTAGGTAATGCATTTGCCAACTGTGTGCATTCAAGGACATCTGATATTTGAGAAATTGCTGCCAAGTATAACTCTTCAAGTAAAAGTATGTTGTTGTCGCAAGATGCAACCTGGAGGACGACCAATAAACCAGTTTCAGGTTGGTCACTGCAAGTTATTTTATGAAGAACCATTACATTTACTTGGGAACTTTTTTCAGTAAAATTCATGATTTTGAAGGAAACATGCAACCTCTCTGACTCCCAGTGCGCACATTTCACACAAGTGTATCTTACTGTCACACAGTAATATACTATGGATGAGCAGAGACGCATGCAGTGACACCCTGGGATCTCCTCTTGCGTCTTATACAATTAACATTTATTAAGGGCATTGCACTGCTGGCCTCGACAGTTATAACAATTATGCAAATGGTTAAATAGGCAGAGAGAGCTGAGCTCCAGCCCACTCCTCAGGCTCTCAGCCGGGCCCACATCAAAGCAGCACAAGCTGCTCATGTTTTTATTCATGAGGTACTATCTCTCGCAATGTAAAACTTTCCACTAAAGCATCCGGCTCCTAATAAGCCTATATGATGCAGACTGAGGAAAGAAACCTGATATCATAGACGATGAATATAATCAAATATAATGTGACAACCTATCTAGTGCTGTTCTACAGGAAGTCTTTGCTTGTTTCAAGTCAGAGTAAAACATGATGGATATGAGTCAGTGCAGGTCAGGCTGACTGTGTGTGTGTTTGACACCACATGAATAAATCATGAGTATGCCAACCTAATGGCCACTGGCCAAGGTCTGACACAGTATTTTTAGGTACAGTATTTTCCTCCGTTGTGCCTCGTATCTGCCAAAGACATGAGAGGCCAATCGATGTTTGTCGGGAAACTGGGGCTGAGGTGGGGGTGGGGGGGCTGAGGCCAAGCAATTCCTTTTGGGTAGATAGGAGGGTAAAAATCCTTTTAGGCTGCAACCACAAATCTTGCAGGACTGAAGAAATCTTGCATCCAGTTGTTTTCCTTAATTGCCTTCTAGTTTATGGGCCCGAGTAAACCAGGAGACACAGCAAGATTTAAAGCCCAGCCACGATTAACCATGGGGCGCAGAAATGCAACACACATCTTACACACACACATACACATAAACACATCAAAGCTGTGATCTCTACCACCCTTGAACAGCTATGGTCTAATTGAAAAGTGCTCTGTTCTTGATTAATGTTTCCTTCAAAGCTGTGACAAGCCCTTTTAAAAGCTGCTAACTTTGATCAAGTGTAAAAATGTTTAACATCAGTGTATCACAACGCTGTGTAGGAAAGAGTGCCGTTCACGTTTACCTGCATTTACTGCTGGCATATGTTAATGGTGGCCTCTTTGAAAAGTGAATGCTGTGAACTGGAGCTCTAAAAGGCAAAATTAATCCAGGAATGGAGCACATTTATTGACTATATCTGGTAAGCACACCTTTACAGCGGGAATGTAGCTGAGCATCAATATAATCATACCCTGGGACTACACAGCTTGTCTAAAAACAGGAGAAGGCTGATACTGAATACTGCGATTCCCAAACAAAAAGAGGTATACATTCTTCATATTTAATTCAATGCTGTACATTCCTTGGGACATAGCGCAGCGCATACTGAAGAGGAAAGATGAGAAGATGCTGTCTCTGGTCTAAAAGCTTTCAGCGAGGCGATGACCCTAACTCATCTAGAAAACCGTACAACTGCCACTTTAATATAACCACAAAGAAAACAAAACATGCAGGGTTTCAAGGACGCTCTCTCCTAAAATATTGTAATCAGGTGTCCTACAGAGAAAACAAAGTTTTCAATGAAATGCTTGAGCGTGAAGAGGGGACATTTTCAAACCCTCAGAGAGACAAAGGTCAGCACTGGGACGGAGACAGAGAAGAGAAGGACGGCGAAGCCAAATTCCAAAGATGCTTTACACAACACAAGCTCAGGCTCGTCAGTTTGATGCACCAGGCGCTCACTCCCACGGGTGCTCACTCACACTTGTGTGTGCAGGTCACTCAACACAGCCCCGAAAAAAGCAAATGCACGGCTCGCAGCTCCAGATCCTCTCTGCCCTCTTCGCTCAGCGCTCTCCCTCCCCTGATCCACCATCAAAGTTTGTTTACATTTGTGGGGTAACTTTGCAGGTTACATCTAAAACACCCACACAGCGCACAGTTACATTATATAAGCCTTTCCAAAGCTGTGCACAAGTTTTCACAGCTGTTAGTTGTGTCAAACATTACACTACAATTACCAAATCAGCTACTGGCCTTATTTAATCTATTCCACAGAGAGCTGCAGTATTGTATTTAACGGCTGCACTGCCATCAAAGGATATGAAGTTTGGTTTGTTGTAGTGTCAGAGATGTATCACGATAAGGTAGACTCTTCTGCCACATTTAAAAGCCAGACCTGGCAATTTATGCACATTACATACCCAATGATTTCTGAGAACTGTGACGCAAAGAAACCAGAGGAGTGTCTTCTTCTTACCAAACATGTTGCCAAAATAAAACACAACTGCCCCCACAGACTGACAGGTTTAAGGCCTCTCCAGAGGACAGACTTTGTTATGCAAGGACGGTTGGATTTAGAAAGAGGCTTACTTTTTGTTATACTGGTCTTTCTACGTCGACATAATATGTATTTTTATAAGGACCTACATTCATGTTGATTATTTTAGATTTTGTTTTGTTGACTATAAAAAACCTCAGTAAGAAAACTTTATGTAGGAATGCATCAGCATTTTTTAAGTTTTTTTTTCAGTCTGGATTCCAAGTAACAATCCGATACCAGTGGTTGATTGGGATCATTCTTTTATGAAATGTTTGACCACTGCAACTATTTTTGATTGCAAACCCACAAAGTTTGCTTAATTTGTGTCTATAACAAGAAAAATAAAAACAAATAATCATCTTCAGCTGCAAAACCAGTAAAATGTTAAATCAGTGCAACTGTTCAGAAAACAGGGATGCATTGCCCCAAATAGAAATGGACATACTGACGGACTTGTTTATACCTCAGAGATCACAAAATGTATTTAATGTAAAAAGGAACATTCTAGTGTTACTTGTAACTGATACAGTAGAGTTTCAACTTTATAAATCTGTCAGCAGCAGCAGCAGCAGGATGAGCTGTGCCCGAGGCCGACTAGGAAGGAACCATCCTGGATGTGAAGCAAAGGAGCACTCCTCTCTCTGATTGACTATTACGTGTTGGGTGTAATGAGAGTTTCTCTGGCTGTGGGGCATGACAACAGAGCAGTGTTTGTCAGCAGCCTCTAATTGTTAGCAGGTTATTCATTATGGATGGTAGACGATCAGTCAGACAGAGATCCTCTCTACAGACCCTGAGGCCTTTCAGGGGAGCCAAGAAGTTTGAAAGCGAGTCGTGAAGTGTTCCTTTTTCTGTGCGTCTAAAGCAGTCTCATGTATCTGTAAAATCTAACAAGACACACAGACAAGAACATTTGGTCGAATGCCTCAAGCTTAACTGCCTTGAGGTGATTGTTGTCTTCTGTTTTCTGAATGAGAGAGCACAGATAATTTTGCGTAAAAGGTCAACTTTAAATTCCTCACACTCAGGATGATGAGCAGCTCTGTGTGGAACATGGGACATAACTCAGCAGCGGTCAGACGTGCTGGTGCAAAAGCTAAAGGCCCAGTGTTCAGCCTCACACGGCCTCCATTGATGAGCAACACTTGAGTCTTTACAGAGGTCAACGGGTCATATTTGGTCATTGCCTAACATACAGGGCACTATTGAGCCCTCAGACGTTTAAGAGGCAACACAGACGTTTTATTTCTGACAGAAAAAAGCAGACACGTTTAGGGAACACTGGACCAGCCTTTACACTATACTATACCATTGTATTCACTCTGAACTCATCAGTATGAATAAAATATAAGCCCAGCTATTTTGCTCACTGTGAGTTGTTGAAACAATATTTTACAGGTGCTAAATAACTGTCCATTAGGGCTGAACGATTAATCGATTTTAAATCGAAATCGCGATTTTAAATGATGCGATATCAAATCGCAAAGCCTGCGATTTTTTATTAAAATGTTTTACAATTCTTTTATTTTGTTTTTCTTGTGTGTCAGTCATCCACACCAATCAGAAGTGCTGTGCTCCACATGTACCAGCCATTGTTAATCAATCAGAAGTGGCCCATGATAGAAGGTGATAGACAGATTGATCCAATCACCTGCCCTTTCCAAAGGGCTTCCAATGGAGCTTTCCTAGATGGTTTGGTGAATCAAACCATCTGAGTCAGGTTAGTAATGCTCCATCACATGTTTTACATCTATTACAGGGTGAATCTTAAACTGAAGCTTGACTTTAAAGCAACCCAACGGAAGTTTCATGTAAGTTTAGTTCTTTCACTCGTAGCCCGGGCTACAGGGGTGCTAGAGACGGGAGCACGTTGATGCGACCTGCCAGAGATATGGCCGCATTTTACAATAAACTTCCGTTGGGTCGCTTAAAAACAAATGTCGCAAATCGAATCGCATTATTTGTCAGAAAAATCGCAATTAGATTTTTTTCCCAAAATCGTGCAGCCCTACTGTCCATACATATAATCTTATATTTCAATAGTTTCTGCCAAACAATACATTTAGTAATATCGGACGAAAAGACAATCGGATTCATTTAAAATACTGTCCTTGCCAATACTGACAGTTGATGACATTTTGCCACTTTTCTATTAGCTATATGATCAGTTATAGTAATGTATTTTAGAAAAACCTATATTAATGCTATTCGTAAACAGTCTCATGAGTTTTAGGACACAATTCCCAAACGCATGTTCCATCTGTTACATTTTTATTGGATTAACGCCCTTGATTTGACTTGATTTTGGATAACCTCAATGTTTATCTCTAAATATGATTATGAAATCAAATGTATAAAACGTAGTATAAGTTGGCGCACAAGTAACATGTAAGACAGACCATGACTGAAGAAATGTATCTAACACCAATACAAATTTGTTGACAAAAATATAAGCTGATGCGGGATATATTTCCTGGAAATAATTTATTTAGCATGAGAAATAGCAAACATGACTAATCAATTTAAGAAATCTTAGTCAACTTATCCCAAAAATACCCCTTAGCAGACTAATAGGCCTTATTAATGCAATACGTGTTGCCGGTAGGAAAAGCACAGGTGTAAATAATAAAATGAACAATGGTTGTATTCCAGTAGCTGGTTTGATTGTAGGTTTCCAATGTCGTGCATGATGGCTCATTGTCCATCTATACGTGATTAGAACAGAGCCATCATTAGTGTTGTAAGTAACAACTGTGCTTTTCATGCACGTTGTGAGAAAGGCCTATTGCCATAGAGGAGTCTCTCATCCATCTAATTATCTTTTTCTCAATATCTATAATGACAGCGTCCTTCTCCAAATGCTCTCGGTGTTAAGTAGGTAGACAGAACTAAATGCTGTCTAACTCTCAGTAATAATTTCCAAGGCAGCCTCCGTTATTACAGACCCAGAAGATAAATCCTTAAAACAATGTCTGCCTTAGAGGGTTTGCAGATTCACAATTTTTATTACAGTCGCCTGACCCTGACCTGAACTGACTTCACACAACCAGCTGTCGATACTTGAAGTGGAACCAGCTGATCTGTGTTTCCTCACTCTGCATCAGTTAGCCTATTGATGATGGTCTGCACAGTGTGCCTTAGCCTTTATTGCCTGTGCTGACTTTACATTATTGTATTTCTGCACAGAATTCAATTACTGGCTCTGCTACAGTAGTAATGTTGGGGTTATCTGAGGTGACTGGTTGTACTGGTGTTTCATGGAACCTTGATCTGAATATAACTGATGTTACATAAGGCTGCTTCAGAGTGAGACGATGCCACCGAGGGAGGGGCAAATGTATTATTGTAGCCATTGGAAATGTATTCAACAACAACCCTGTTCTGGTTATTTTCCAACATAACAGTCTGTTTTGTTAGGATGTCAGAGTCTTCAATCTGTGATGTGAAAAAAGATTGATTGCATAATCTCTAACTTTGTTTGGAAGGATGAGTGTTGATGCTGTGTGAAAATGTGTGTACGTCTGTGTGTGTAGTACTATCTGCATAAGTAATAGGGCTGCTCAATTCATCGTATTTTAATCGCAATTACGATTATGGCTTGCAACGATTACGAAAACAACGTAATCGAAATAAAACGATTATTTTTTATTATTACTTTTTTTTAAATTGTTTTTTCAGTTGAATTATACTTAAAGTTCAGGATAATCAAATGTTAAAAACATACTGTTCAAATGTTTTCTCTCCAATAAATTGACGTTTTCAAAGTAAATGGATAATCGTTTTTAATAATCGTGATATCAATTATTGACCCAAATAATCGAGATTATGATTTTTGCCATAATCGAGCAGCCATAATAAGCACCTTAGAGATGTTTTAATTGAGATACACTTGCCCTGTCACTCATCCAACACACACATGCATGTAAACACCAACACTCGCATACACCAACACAAACACACGAATAAACACATGAACGCACACATTGTTAATCTAATCACCCTGAGTGGTAAAAGCAACATGCAACCGAGTGCATCTGATACTAGAGGTAAATCTGACCAAGGTAAATGTTTAAGAACACATTGGGTTCCTTTACTAAAACACACTTTCTAATTGTGTATGTACAGTATCTAGCAGCAACTGCATGTATCACTATCCATCCAAATAATTGTGAATGCTGCATGTAACCATGGTAGTTGAACTGGAAATAATCTCAGATAAAATCAAACTACCTGCAAACTAACAATGTGCCACCCCCCTTAGCTTTTGTTGTTGTTACACCTGCCATCATTCTGTTGTTCAACAGGATGTTATGTAGTTTACAGTTATATTGGTGGCAAGTTCTTCTACAACAAATTATTGAATAAACAAAAAGGTAAGTGATGACAGACAAAAGCAGCACCTCAATTTCCGAAAGCTGTCTGTCTTGCAGACTAAATGTCGCTAACAGATTTGATCAGCTTTACCTGGCCTGTTAATTGACCCAAATGCTACTGCCAAAACTTGATTTAAAACAACGATCCTTGCGGACCTCTTAACTAATGCTGTAAAAGATGTCATGAAAAACATGCTATCGTGCAGATTAAGGCAACACATGTTCAGCCTAATCAGTTAATGATATAAGAGAGATTTAATTGTATGATTAGCATTAACTACTAACTAACACTAACCCTGATTGGTTGCCGCATACTTGGCCATATTTTAGAACACCTGTGTTTTACTATTAATGTAACACAAGGAAAGGGTAGCAGTACCAGGAAACATTGGCTTGGGTTGCCGACAGATTACTAATGTTACCTTTAGGGAGTTTTCTGAGGTGCTTTAGAAAAAGAGAATTACTCTGTGTCTTTGGACCCTAGACAAGTGACACATTCATCTTCACACTGCAAGTACAGTTTTCACCAATCCTGGAAACATGAGACACTTTGGCACCATGGTATATTTTTCTTATGATTATGGCACTATTTCAGGAGTTAATATTTGAAATAAAGTGTTTGGCTAAATAAAAGTGATATAATTGAAAACAAACACTTGAATTGAGAATATAACAGTGATGATGAATTTCCCTCCAGGTTCTTTCCATAGCCTCTATTTACCCTTTTCCACAGCAATACCACACTGGATTAACACATTTGAAATTCTAGTTTTCCCCTGATGTCATCAGGAAAGGTCAACAACCGCAAAAACAGCAGCATACAGAAATATTTTCTTGCTTAGTTCATTGGAATTTGTGAGAGAGCAAACAGCAGAGCGGCATGCAATTTATTTCACCTTATCCTGAATACAGTTCAAATTCTGTGTTTGGTTTCTGTTCACCTTGTTAACAAGCAAAGTCTGTACAGTGTTTGCCAACTTCTGCTATCAGCACAGTGAGCTCAACACAGTGCACAAGTTCAGATTGAAGAATGTAAAGGGAGAGGGCGATGTGTGGAAACAAAATCACATTCCTTACATTTCTCTCTAGGTAATTATTAATGTGCACTCACATCGGCCGAACAGCACTGATATGACTATAGCTGTAGACAGGGGTCTGCTTCTCTGCTTTGGGCCCTGAAGTGTTGTGGGATACTAAAATAAAATGTATTTTATTCAAATCACTTAAGTTCCCATGAGTGCTAAATTGGTAATATCAGACATTTAATGACTGATAATTCTTCCACATAATCAGAGCGGGGGAGCCATACAGAGTTAAATTGAGCTTATAAAGACAAAAGCCTAAGAGCTAGCTACTTATTAAATTCATTAAAGCGAGGAGGATAGGAGGGCTCTCTTTCTCTTTTCTCTCTGTGGCTCCATTGTTTCCTGGAGCGGTTCATGTAAGAGTCACCGTTCTTTGATTACACAGATAGAAATCGAGTGGTTCCCACATCGACCCACACCTGAACCAATTCTACTTAACAGCTGCAGTGAATGTGCATGCATGCATCCATCCACACACCCTCAATGATGGACCACACAGATGAAAACAGGGAAAGGTGTGGGCTGCAGCTGAATGTTGATTGAGATTGAGAGGAATACACGTGTATGGATTTTCCCAGGGAACAACTGCTTTAAGTATTAGGGCTTTAAAATGTAGTCCGAGATACACCGCAAAGATGAAACTCTTCTGCAGTGTAACACCAGAGGAAGAGCTGAGCAGTCAGGTAGTAAACACTGGTGCTGACGCACGCTGATGCCGAGTCAGACCATCAGCACTTTTTTCTCCTGTGGAGTTTCTCTGTAAATAAAGAGTGTTTGTCGTTTGTTGGTGCCGAGCAGCAGCGCGGTGGGAACTTGTGAAAATCAGCTTGTTCTGCCAACACGGGTCACAACTCCACTGTTTACAATGACAGCAAAGCAACAAGATACAACAAGTAAGACATCAACATGAGGAGAATTTCGCCTTGTGTGGCAAGGACATTTTGCCTTAAGCCGTGTAATTCAATAATAACAATAAAAGTCCGTCTAATTAAATCTTGTTACCCAGCGGTACAACATGGAGCCATGAATACTCCTCAGGGGGGGGGGAATCCCAGAAACACAAATAGACCATCAGATCGCCAATTACCAAACAAACACAGAAATGGAAAGGCGCACAGCTCAGCGGAGCAGGTAATCCTATATATGGTTCTTTAAGCACCATTTGGCTCCGTTTTAGTACAATCAATAATTAACTGTTAATTAGCATATTTGTTCAGTGCTGGAAGTGAATGGGGAGGCTGAGGCTGCCGCTCAGTGTGACGTCATTCGTCCTGGAGAAAAGATTTAACTTAAAAAGCTAGCTAATTCCAAGTCAACTCCACTGGAAACAAGCATGCCTCCTGGGGTGAGTAATTAACAATTAGGCTGCTTTCCTCTCCCTCTGCAGCTTCAGCTGTTCTTCAGACAATCCAGCCTTAAATCACAGTGAGTTCAGCGCAGGTTGAGTTTGCTGTCATGTTAATAGGTCAAACTTTCCCTGAAGCAAGTTCAGGAATGTATACAATAAACACACAGGTAACCGAGATCTTGCTCTGATCTGAAGACCAGCAGGACACAGGAGTGTGTACAAAAACAAATAGATAAAGAAAATAATGGAAAAAAGTCACTTGTTTACCTGTTTGTTTGTCCACCTGAAACTTCACTTTGCAGCTCCTGAATCAATGCGCACTCTAGTTCAGTCCTCATGCCCGCGCTACTGATTATGATGGCAAATCACTTCCTGTTTCTCGGTCTGTGATGGCAGATGGGAGGTGTGGATGGGAGGGAGCTGCCCATTCCAAACCGCTGACCCGAGGGCCATGACAAAATGACTTGGGTCGGATTATTCTAAATGTTGTGTTTCAATACAGAAAGCACAATCTCTGGATATTAGCCTGTGTTTCATATAAGAAACTGAAATCATTAAAGTCGACCTTTGTAGCAGCTATAAATCAGTTTTGACTCCCTTGAGAGAATCTGGTACTTTCCTACTCACTCTACACCCTCTCCTTTTCCTCCTCACCTGCTTATCTCTTTGTGCTCTTTCAGCCTCTCAGGGGCCGGTGTGGTTGGACCTGTTCTCCCAGCTTTACCAACAAAAGCTCCGTATGTATGTGTACCGGCCTTGAGGCGGTCAATCCGACTCTGCATTGACATACTGGAGAGCCAGCGTCACTGGACAAATACATTACAATGCATCTTGTTTGCTCTCAGATAATAAGACAATATGAGGGATCAGACTCGGGTTAAAAGACAGACAGCAGGAACACAGAGAAAGAGGGATGAGGGTAAGATAAAATAGGAGAGCATACATGAGGAATGAGTGGAAAATGAGAGCATGTGGGGGTTGTCTCAGCGTGGACCGTCTGGACAATAGTCCGAGTGTAAGTCGCCCTTCCTGAGGCTAGGTTAGTGGACGGGTTCTCCTTCATCTCAAATTACATAATTCAAACTGTGAGGGGAGAAAAGAGAGGACATTGTTCTCTTTAACCAGGAGAAAGCGACCCCTTTCTTTTTTCTTCGCCATGCGACAGAGCTGAGAGCAGGAGGTATCTGGACTTCCTAAAGCTGGCACCAATAGGTGGGCACACAGGAATCCATGCTTATATAGCACCTTGACAACCAGAGATGCACAATATAGCAATTGGCACTCTATTAAAGGCATTCCAGAGAAATAATGTGATTTTTTTTCTTCTGCCGCCCTTTGGCCCGCTGAGAGCAACTTGGAGAAAAATCAGCTGAAAAATGAAAGGAGGGGATAACCCCATCAAAGCGAGGCAGCCCGGTCTAACACTTGAGCAGGTGACGCTGTACCCCTGTCATTACCTCTGGGCCTCACAGGCATATCCAGTCTCAGATTCCACAGATTCTCAGTTGTAAGTCTCTCAGCTGGCAGACAGAGCAGCACCAACAAGAAAGCTCTGGGAACCTCGAGAAGTGTTGAAGGTGGTGCATGTATGTGTGTGAATACATTTAAAAAAAGGCAGCAGCAGGAGGGAGGGTAGGTCGAAGAGAGAATAGGAATGTCCAGGTTCGTAGATGGGAATGTGAAGCAGAAAGAAGAGAGGGACGAGTTGGGGCCTGCTGACAGTTACTGTACCTGTCTGACCAGTCAACAAGACGAGACAACAGCACGAGCTAGACTCATTTCCTCTGCCTAAGCTCTTCTGGACAATAACATTACAGGAAGCAGCTATGGCAGGCACACTGGATGTCTGGCTCTCGAGAAATTACATTATCCTTGGTCATCAGACATGCACCTGAGCTTAGTGTGTCTGTGAGTTCTACTTTAGAAAAACATGACAGGAAATTCAGTCAAATAGGATTTAAAATAGAGTACCTTATTTACAGAGACAGATTATTTGAATATATTTACAGAGACTTTTCTTCAAGGGGAAGTTTGTCATTTTGGGAAACTAACCCTGATGCAACTCTCATGTCTGTATGGTAATATGAATATACTGTAGAACCAGCAAATGTTTAGCTTAGCTTAGGCTAAAGACTGAACATCCGTTGAAACAGCTAACCTGGCTTTGGTTTGTAGGTAACAATCCATCTACCAGCACCTTTTAATCCCATTAATTAAAATGTTTGTTTACCAAATCAGTTAAAGTTATTTTGTTCCCTTTAGGCACAGCCAGGCTACTTGTTTCTTGTGCTAAGCTATAAGCTAACTGGCTGCTAGGTGAGCATCCATATCAAAAAAACAAATACAAGTGGTATCTCGAACTCTCAACAAGAAAACGAAAGAGTGTATTGTTCAAAATGTCAAACTGTTTCTTTAAAAACCAAACATGACAATGCGGGTGAGTCTTAACTTCCACTTTGCTACCTGTGACCTGAGCAAGACATGCCAGACAATGTAACCTTTAAATACACTGTGTGATTTATTATAAAAGAACAGGATGTTACAGCAAACTGAAAAGCTGTTGGAAAAGATGAGTTGCGTCTGCCTCGACCACTGCTACTTATACACGCAGATAAAAATAAACAACAAAGCCCACTCGCAGAGGAGGGCTTAGACTCATGGCCTTTTGTTCTCAAAGCTACAACTCTTCAGACTAAATAAAAGACACACACACACACACACACACACACACACACACACACACACACACACACACACACACACACACACACACACACACACACACACACACACACACACACACACACACACACACACACACACACACACACACACACACACACACACACACACACACACACACACACACACACACACACACACACACACACACACACACACACACACACACACACACACACACACACACACACACACACACACACACACACACACACACTTCTCCTCACTAAGAGATAAGCCCGATCAATAAAAACATGAGGAAACGATAAGGCTGGGCTGACTCACGGGGCAAAGGGGCTACATTCATTAACAAGACAATAGTCCTAAAATGAGATTTTTCCAGAGTTAGCGGCTATTTCCGTGGGCCCTCTGCGTTGGTGACATTTATAGACAAAAGGTCACAGTATGGGCTCTGTCCGTCCACCTACACTCTCAAGCCTCTCCCCTCTGAAGGTCAGGGGGTCCTGCTTGTCCCATGAGGATACAACTATTGTTCAGCAGTCAAGGGGCAGGCCCAACAACCACGCAGTAAGTCAGTAATACAAAGAAATACTGGACACAGTAGACTTTAAATGGAAGGCATTGCTTAACAGGTTCAGCTGGACACAGAAGACATTTTGATTTATAGAAATAAGCGTGTAGGCCACCAAGTGAGCTTCTCGTTATGCCAGATCCACCAATAAATACTAACACTTATATACTTACATATCATCGATCTGTGATGTTCCTCACTTTCCATGAGTGTAGTGGTGTGAAATGTTTTCCTAGGTTTTTTTTCTTCTGGTTGATCATTAGAGAATCTCCTCCTTATCCTGCATTTCCAAGTTGTGGTCAACAACACATACGCTGACATAATATGACTTTATAAAGCTGTGAAGTTGCATACTGAAAAATGAAATCAAAACATCAGCTGGGTGATGAGGAAATGTCAGGAATGTTAAGATAATTCAAAGTTCAATCTCCAGCGTTAAGGAAGAACACCTGTCACTTGGGGATAATGATTAACTCGGGGTGTGTTCTCTGCATTGGCATTTGGAAAATTCAAGGCCCCTGCAACTAAATGTGTGAAAATAAATAATATAACACACAAGACTTAGGATGACCACATTTGTGTAGTCACAACTTCTCCTTGTACACAAACTCGCTCGGATCAGTCATTAGCCCGCATGGTCTTTCATACCACTGCTACGCTGACACCCAATTAATTCTGTCCTTTCCCCGCTCAGAGACCCAGGTCGTTGCGCGCATCTCTGCTTGTCAAGCTGACATCTCTCAGTGGATGTCTGCTTTCCACCTCAAGCTCAACCTTGACAAGACTGAACTGCTTTTCCTTCCGGGAAAAAAAATTGTCCCACTCTTGACCTAACAATCAACATCGGCACCTCTGTTGTTTCCCCGACTCAGACTGCAAGGAATCTGGGTGTGACCCTCGATAACAAACTGTCCTTCACTGCAAATATAGCTGCTACAACCCGCTGCTGTAGATACAGGCTTTACAACATCAGGAGGATACGTCCCCTCCTGACCCAGAAAGCGACGCAGGTTCTGGTCCAGACTCTTGTCATCTCACGCCTAGACTACTGCAACTCCCTCCTGGCTGGTCTACCTGCATGTGCCATCCGACCTCTGCAGCTCATCCAGAATGCAGCGGCTCGTCTGTTCTTCAACCTTCCTAAATTCTCCCACACCACGCCGCTCCTCCGCTCCCTTCACTGGCTTCCAGTAACTGCTAGAATCCACTTCAAGAGAATGGTACTTGCGTACCATGCTGCGAATGGATCTGGCCCTTCCTACATCCAGGACATGGTTAAACCGTACACCCCAGCACGTGCACTTAGCTCTGCATCAGCCAAACAGCTCGCTGCACCCGCACTGCGAGGGGGACCCAAGTTCCCATCAGCAAAAACACGTGGGTTTGCTATCCTGGCTCCAAAATGGTGGAATGAGCTCCCCATTGGCATCAGGACAGCAGAAAGCTTACACATCTTCCGGCGCAGACTGAAAACTCATCTTTTTTGACTCCACTTCGAGCGATAGAATTACTAACAAAGCACTTATATATTAATAAAGGACTGGCTTATCTAAAGCCAGTTGAGTAGCACTTGAAATGTTTTAGCTCTATGAAACCTGATGTACTTATATGATTCTGTTTTCTTCAAGTTTGTATTTTGTCGGTCGAAAGCACTTATTGTAAGTCGCTTTGGATAAAAGCGTCAGCTAAATGCAATGTAATGTAATGTAACTTATCTATTGCAGATATACAAAGGAACTTTTATTTCTTCAATATTTTCCAAACAAGGTCAAACATGTTGATTCTACTTACATTATTGCATGCACATTTTAATCATTTACTGTGCCTGCTTTGAGCTAAACAGCCTTATGTGAAACAGTGGCAGAGTCCGGGCAGTGGGCCTGACACGCCTGGCCCGGCCAAGCCCCACGGTGATTTTCCTAATCGCAGCGACAGACGGCCCACAGAGCGGATCAGACCAGCCACTGGCAGAGGGATGAATGAGGAGTGAAAGCTCTAAGTGTAAAACTACAACACTTTCTCCTCAGAGAGATCAGGCATGGCATTGCCTATAAAGACTCTATGAGATGAGTGCAGACAGGAGGCTGAGAATAGGGATAAGCCCAAGATTAGGAGGAAATAGGGTGAAAGGGGAGGAGAATCTGAGGAAATAGTGTTGAGGAGGGGAGACAGACTAAACTCAAAAAGGCTGATTAGTGTTTGATTAGCTGGCTGGCCTGAGGGTAAATCTCTACCAACCATTATGACTGCGCTCTCTTCGCTACGCCATCTGCAAGACTGTCGTATGCATGACTGACCTGCAATGCACTTACATGCTACACAACTAGAAAGACGTTTTGTTCTGTAGCTCACATTGGTGATGGTGGAATTATAAAGGATTTAGTTGCTGCACCTTTGTTCAAACTTGATGGGTGCTTAATGGAGAGGAGTTCAAATCCTCCTCCACTTCGGTTAGTCAACACGAACCAAATGGTCAGCAGACATCTGAACGATCAGCAGAATTTGTGTTTCATCAGCTGTCAGTCCTTTAAGGAGTCTCACCCACACCCACACACACAAACACCTCCTGGGAGCTCAAACAGCTGAACGAAGACATCACATCATCTGCCTTGTTGATTCTGTTGAGAGAAGAGCAGCAGAGAGACAGACTGCGCTAATAGGTTGTTGTCAAAGAAATCCAATAAGCTTTTAGCTAACAGATTGGATTTATTGATTAAATTACGGGTACTTTTGGTTGAATATCCCAAGGCGAATAATGATGCAATAATCAATTTCAATTGTTTAAAAATTGTTTGAAATTTCTTGACATCAAAATTCTCTAAAATGTTCAAAACAACATCACAAGTTGTGCTGTTGAATCAAAAATCAACTTTTTGTGCTTTCTTTACAGGCAGAAATAAATTGTTCTTATTCCCATTTTACTTAGTTGCTCGAAGTCTTATTAAAAATGAACTCAAAACTTCTTCACACGAAACTGAATGAAACAGAAGAAAATATAATTTTGTTTGTGATTGATTTGGGTTGACTGCCACTTTAAACCTTGCAGTCAATCCTGACCTTACACCCCTCCAGCTAACACTGCACTATTTAATCTGTTTTGTTTGTTTTTGCATTGGGGATGAAGGAGACCTTATTGCAAAATCTCGTCTCTCAGTCACCTCTGTGTCATAGAGAAGAGGGCTGGATGAGAAGGAGAAATGCATTTTTGTGCGGTGACTTGAACCCTAAACAATACTTGAGCTGTCTCCGTGATTGCCATGCAGAGATCAGTCCCACCGGCACTGGCAGTATATCACCCGGTATCACCTCTTTCAATTTTCCTATGATTCCTAAATTACAGGGATGGTTTCCACGCAGCCTCCAACAGCTCACACATCTATTGTCAGACTATCTCCTTCACTTACGTCAGCAGGCACCCACCATCACCACACTCAAAGGACTCTTCCTGCAACGCTCCAAGAGTCCTCGGGTCAGAGGTCACCTGTGGCCTCTGGTCTCCACGACAACAGCCCAAAGACTGGGTCAGTATCTCCCCCTCCTCACACACACACTCAAGCTTTTTCACACACAGAACAGCTTTTGTCCCCAAACTCCGGTGCATCAAAAGAGACCCTGGAGTTTGAGCTTCAACCCAAACATTTACAGGCCAAACACTACTCAACACACTGCAGTCAGTGGAGACCACCAGAGCTGCAAAGTGACAGGAAATAAATGGTTGTTCATCCATCAGTCTCCTTTTTCTTCACTCACTAACACATACATAGACACACTCTGTCAGTAGCCAGTGAAAACTAATTGTAAGTATAGCCTACAATTTAAAGTCATGATCCAGTTGAGGGTTTTACTTTACATGGTGAACAAAGTAAAGTAGTACGTTTATTTCTCAGGTTTAGTCTGCAGAAAGTTTTGAACAAACCATTTTCAAGATGCACAACAAACCATGCACTGACGCTAGCTGCAGCGCTGCATGTGCAGGAAAAAGCGGATCAGGGACAGAATTGAAACAAGTTGGCGCCGCTCACCATGTTCTGCACGCAGGACATCTCTCGGAGCAGCACGGGAACTCTGCTGCAGTTTGGTCTCTCACTGCTTATGTAAGGAAACGGCGTTTACGTGGCTCCGCAGGATAATTTCCAGGACTCAGGGCAGCAGACAGCGATCAGCCTGCGTGCAGAGAGAGGAGCGCAGACTGTCTCTTTTCCCTCTCGGAGGTTTGAATAGAGTGAGAGGAAACATGAGAGGCGGGGAAGCATGTGTCTGGTCTGTCCCCCCTGTGGCTGGGCTGGACGGAAACACTTCGGGTTGTGGAGGGGGACACCGCCATCCAGCGATTAGGCATGTAGGTGAACCACATAAGCAAAAAGTCCCACATTAATTATTTGTCAATTGGGGTTTGATATATTGACCAGTTGTGGTGCAACATCAACTTATATATTTCATTATTAGGGCCCGATAACTGACAGAGTCGTAGTGCAGCACATTTAAATTGCTTGATGCTGATTGATAGCCTTAGCATGTTAAATCCTGGAGGTTTTTTCCACATTTCTCAGGACTTGTGAACATTTATTTTGTTTAAGGTGTCTTAATTGGTGCAAGCTAAATGGTTCTTTATACTATTAAACGCCTGACCTTTTTTTTAATAACATGCAAACATTCATCTGTTTGCACTTCGAGATTATTTATCTAGCCTAATATATAATTCCATGTACTTGTGCATAGACTCTTCTTGCGCTATTTATATTCTATTCTATTTTTTTTTATTAACTTGTACATATCAAAACATTCTTGCACTATTTTATCTGTTTGATTTGTTCTATGTCCTATATAGCCTATCTGTTGCACTGTTGGAGGAGCCTGTGACCTACGTTTTTAATTTCAATGACAATAAAACCTTGAAACTGAAACTTGAAACTATGGCACCCCCTACAAATTTGCTAACAAGCAGCCCTTCGTTGTGCTTTCGCCTGTGAAATATGCTCACATGGTACATATGGATATATATTGTTTATTACACACTAACTTGGACACACAAATAACCTCAGTCTGTGTAGAATTATTGCTTTTTTTAATGTTCTTTCATAGTGCTGGTTGGTCTCCGAGCACATAATGAAGCTGCCCTATGTAGTGTGCTGTGTGCAACATACTCAATGAGCACTACCACAGGGTCAATGGTGGGGGTCAACAGGGCCCCATCATCAAACTGTTGCCACTATGCCCCCTAAAATAGTAATAACTGTCTAATTGCTATTTACAGTATTCCTCTGAGGGAAATATCATTATAGTTTCTGCAAGGCTGCCACTCAGTATTATTTTAATGATCAATTACTGAAAAATGTGCACCACAAGTCTTGTAAGCCTGAACAATAATCAGAAACCTAAATATAGTAAACGTACAAAATATAAAAATGAAGAAATCCTATTTAGGAAGCTAGAATGAGAAAATGTTTGTTTGTTAAAATGGCAAACAATGTGTGTGTCCATTTGACGACTAACTGACCAATCATTTCAGATTTTCAAGATAAAGGACATAGTGTTTCATGGTGTATGAACATTTTTACATTATTGTTATTGTCCAAATTCTTAATTTAAAATGCCAAATTTACCAGAGGATGGTGTTTATGAAAAATAAGTGACCATTCACAGTCTAATGTTAATAATTATAATTAGTAACATAATTATTACCTCGTATATCACACTATTATGAAATTAGAATCAAGCTATGTTTATGGATACCATTTCTCACACACAGAAAAGACTCATAACTCAATAATAATAATAATGTTTATTTTAATTTTATATGAATAAAAAGGCAGGGTAATGCACAATAAGAAAAAGTAGAAAAAGACAGGTAACAATGTGTATATAAAACTTAGAAAACACAATCTGCTTAATACACAACGCTTTACATACATTCATCTAAATCTAAACAACAACATTTCTCTTAATTTTTAGGCTTCAGTGTGTTTACAGCAATAGAAAGAGAAGATGATGTTTGTTGTATTTATATATTGATATGTGACTGATTGAATACTGTTCAGTACTTTTGACAAAGCAAAATGGTGCTCCTGATCTCCACCGTCTCATCTAATTTTTATGGTTTTTGTTTCTTTTGGGCACCACTTTAACAGTAGTAGAAACTGATTTGGCTCCTTGCAGGTTCTGGGCGGTGCAGGTGTATGTTCCCTGATCCACGTCCCGCACCTCATCCACCAGGAGGACAGACTGGGACTGCTGTCGGGCCGCTCCTCCACCCACTGGACTGATGCTGTCCTGAGTGTACAGAGGCCTCCCAATCTGCAAACAACACAATAAACCAGAACATTTTTAATAAATGATCAATAGATAGCTGGATGCTCTGTAGTCCATAGGTCAGAGGCCTCTTAACTAGTACTAGACAAGCAATAAATACAAAGATTATGACATAGGATGTACATAACTAAAATGTATAGTATAGCAAGCTTGCCATATTGTAGAGTTTTAAATCAAAAATATTGTAATGATGACTGTTTCCCTGAGTGTCTGACCTGCTGTCCTGGGTAATCCCAGGTGAACTCCACAGCCACGTCCTGCTCCCCCACCACAGAACAGCTGACACGCAGATTCTCCCCCGCAGTCACTGAGCTGGACGAGGCCTGGATCACTGGAGCAGGGGGAGCCATGGGGTCTGATGGCGAAACGTGGAATGTAAGTAAGTTTTATCAGTGATAAGTAACCAAAAAACAAATAAATACTGACTAATTAAACTGAGTACTACTCCCTGCATGTTCTGCCTGTTTGATCAGTTTTTCTCGAGAAAATCTTAGTTTACAAGTTTGTAAAAAGAGACAGTCAGCAACAAGTGCCATAAAAATAGTTACTTTTAGCTCAGACATTAAAATGTATTGTGGAAATACTGCTGAAAATGTTGTTCCTAAAAGATAGAATACTGAAATGGCAGGAAGAAAAAATACATAGGTTTAAAAATGTTGAATGAGTAGTTAAAATAGAAGTGCTGAATAAAGTTTAAGTGTTCATTTAAGTATTAGAACTGACTGAAGTCGCCTATCATCTGACAACAAGATTGCAGAAAAGAATTTTCAAGTACAAGTGGAAGTAGAAGTATATTTGAACAAAATGGTCTGGAAATTAAAATCGCAATAGAAATTAATGCCAGTTCACTTGTTTGAACTGAGGATTTTATTTAGTTTTAGTGTCGGCTGAAGTAAAGGCAATGTATAGTTTGTGTATGAACAGTTGAGGTTATCGGAGTTAGACAAGCTGCATAAAAGACAATGTGCAAAGAGTAAATGGGTAAGTATTGAAAGAGTCATACATAGATTCTGTAAAACAAGAAAAGTTGCAGTTCCTTACCGTAGAATAGGAGTAAACAAATATGTTTGGGTGTTCGCTTTATAAAACGTTAGAAAAAGTGTTTATCAAAATCGTTGTCTATCAATTTTTGTGATTATGGCTTTTGTAATAATTTGACCATCATTTTAGCGCTTGTTACTTACTGCCCCATCAGGCAAGTTAGATGGACTTGAGACTCTCTGTAGCTCATGGTTGCAATTATCTTTAAATGTACAAATATATTGGACAAACATTTGCCTGCCTTCCTTTCTGGTGCAAATGAATTCACAGTTAAGGTTTTGGACAACTGTGTGGAAGCACTCACAGTTAACATAGATGAGCATGTACTTTGTGGAGCTCTGCCTCAGGTTGCCCAGACTGGCGACACAGAACAAGGCTCCAGCATGATGAGGCCGGGGGCGATGAATGGTGAAGCCCCTCTTGACGTTAAAGGAGATCTCTGTCCCGTCCACTGCCACCTCAACTGGAGGAAACTCACGGTGCAGAGTCACTTTGGCCTGGGGTGAAGTCACCTGGCAGGGGAGGAGAGTAGGCCAGTTGGTTCTCAGCTGGATCGCCTCGTAGTAGTCAGCCGACGGGACAAATAGTTCTTGTGGATCTGATTGGAACCGTAAGAAGATGCCCGATTTAAGACAAGATAACGTGAAGAGTAGCAGTCAAATAAATTAGGGGCCTGCAGTTGTGAGGATTGTATGTGTAAGAATCAATTACAAATTCACTGTACCTGGAAAGAAGACAAATACTTTGACAGCTTTGTCATACTCCTTCCTGCAGTCTGTGTCTTCACAGTACATCGGATAACAGCTGAACTCCCCTGTGTCTGCACCCGTAGTGTTGACCAACGTCAGGACGCCATATCGCTCCTGTTGGACCATACTGCAGAGCCAAAAGAGGAAAGTCAGAAAATGTACTGACTTAGGAGGATAATTACATTAATATTTAAGATGTATTTGCTGCTTAGCTGACCTGAGCCTTCCCTCATCATCCTCCTCCAGGTACTTTGGGACGCTCCACTGCACAGGTTTGCCCCTGCACCTCAGCTCCAAGGTGTCTCCTGACTGCACACTTATACTGTCTACCACCTTTTTAAACTTCCCTCTGTTTAGCACCTTTATGTGTCAGATATGAAAACACATAGTTACTGTATAAACTGATGCAGTCATTTCTCTGTGTTTTACTGAACGATCCTTGGACACCATTCGTGCTGTTTCCTACCTGTGTGAGGAAGGTCTGTGCCGGGGCTGCAGGTGTAGTTTTGATCTTTGGTTTGACTGTTACAGCTCTGGGCGATTTGTTTGTTGACCTCCCAAGTTTGGTAATGCTCGGCTTTGGCTTCCTTCCTGGATTAATCTTCTGTTGTTGGGCCTCTTCTTGACAATAAGCTACACAGTATACACAGTAAATGAAGCAAGAATAGTCCACAAATAAGATTAGATACCTTAATCGATTCCCAGCAAGGACATTTCGTGAAAATGTTACAATGACCGGGAATCAAACCTTGGTTTATTGCTTGGAAAACATGTGCTCACCACTATACCACCATTGCTAAATAAGGATACCGGCAATTGTTAATGATACGAATCAAGGGATAACAGTTTTATCTTGATGTGCCAAATGGCATCATGGTGGATCAATGGTTTTAACAACATGTCAACTCCTAGAGTAGGCCATTATGCCTAAGGGCAACAGAAATGTCCCCTCCTTAGTGATTCTAGGAACACATGTTCAGAGAACTGAAGTGAATCAAATCACTTACCTAACTCGAGGATGACAGCACAAACAAGGAGAGCGCTCAGCACCAGTCTCCCCTTTGATCCAAACAAGTTCTCCAAAGGCATGATTGATAAGTGGAATATTATCAAAGTGGCTTGTCGGTTCATGCAGTTCAACACAGTACTGCAGAATCCAGAGAGAAGAGGAGGAGGGCAGAGCTCGCAAAGTGAGAGCTCAGCTGTTTACCAGAATCACAAAAATTCCTCCTCCTGAGAGTGGCATTAGTACCCCAAATTCCTCCTAACTGGCTCAATGGAAGCTTTCAAGCATGTCCGGACCAATGAGAGTCCAGAGACAGAGGCCCCTGTTTGCTTAGCTGCTGGACTGGAAGTGTATGAGCAGCATGAGTCTGGCCCTCTGAAGCAGCCCGAATGAAGTCTGTGGCGAGGTAATAAAAGCATTTGGTGCCCAACAAACCCTTTGTCCTACTGATTGTTGTTCTACTGGTAAAGAAAAAGCTTTGACTAGCTTTCGAGTCGGAAAAATCTAACAGAAAAATATGATCAACTTATCATCTATGTTGAGATTTACCTTTTTAAGTAAATGTATCTTTGGTATTACTATTGCCGTGTTTTGGTGCAGTTTTTCTGTCGTGAACAATTTTGTTAAAAAAACATGATTTTATTATAAACTACAACCAATATATGAATTTAAATGTTTCTAGAAAAAGGATTTTGCATGTTTGATTAAAACCACAGAATGCTGTTCTCAGTGAGAACTACGTAAACCCTGCATTTGAGCGACAGTCTTGAACATGAACAGGTAAGCTTCCATGAAAGGTCCTTTTGTTCTCACTGAACTCCAGATCTGTATCTAAGATTGCAAGGGGAACTGGAGTTTTTTTTAAATTAACAAGCCCTGCAGAAAATGAACTCCAGATTGCAGTCGCCTTAAAACTGGATTCTTTATTTTTAATTAAGGAATACATTTAAAATATTTAACTAGAATACATGTACAGTTTCCATATATACATTCTAAAACAACAGACATATAATACATTACATCTTGAAACAGGCAAAAAAAGATATTACATTTTACAAGTTTGTATCTTATATAAAAAAATATTGTTTTGCTATTCATAGTCATAATTAGAATTGTATACAATTACAATCTTTACACTTTACAATTTATATGAAAAATGTAAACTTGTCATCAAAGTAATAATATGTTAATTATCAACTGAACATAGTGTGAGCCCTTTTTGTTTTTAAACACAGGTGTAAACTACTTTGAGAGTAGATTAAGAGGCTCCAAGACAACAGGCAATTTATACAGATCCAGAAATACATCAAGCAATGCTGGCAACGACAATATTTAGATAAATTACAAACTCCATCATAATGAAGAATAAAAGTTAACAAGTTGGCCTATCTGTCTATTTCTCTGCATCAAAACACTGAACACCTGTTGCAGATATGTATCAATGCAGGATCAGATAAGCCTGTTTAACAGTTGTTTCACACTTAAAGCAGTTACTCACGGAAACATCTTAATGTATTTCCGCTATTAAGCTGTGCTTAGAATTTTTCCTCTTTAATAACGTCCATGTCTGTCTGGCCGCTGACAGTTTCAATCCTTGGCTGGGTGCCCATCAGACGCTTCCTCTGAACACTATATCGGATACCGTAGACAAAATAGATGGCTAACCCTGGAGAGAGAAAGGTGGGTCATTACAGTTCAGAGAATAACTCAATAGAATAACTTTACTTTTCAAGCAGAGATATATTCTTACCCACTAACATCCAAATAGCATATCGTATCCAGGTTTCTCCACCTAACTGGACCATCAGGTATACATTGATGAATACACTCACTAACGGCAAAGCAGGGAGTAAAGGCACCTGTGAGCAGAAAATAGAAGAGATTAATATATTTTCTAATTAATGTTAACTAGAATGTATGCACAAAATGTGTCTAGTTTCTCGGATACACAATTGAAATGTTCTCACCATGAAGGATGCCTTGGAGCTATTTTGTGGATGCCTCCAGATGAGGAAAGTGTTAAACAGCACAATAAAAGCGAGGATGGATACAACCACCAGACTCCATACTTCCAAATTGGTCAGAGCTTCCAATGCTTGGCTCAGAATGACACAAAGTGCTACCAAACATGCAACTGGAGAAAAAATATGAAAAAGAGTGATCAGTTTGTGGAGCAGAGGAACAAAGACTTTTCAAAAGCATTAACTTTGGGGTAAAGAAAAGGAAAGTGCCTAAAATATAAAAAGGCACTCATGTTTGCCGTTCGTACCAGACAGTATGGTCAGGATGGTGACTCTTCTGGAGGTGGATGAGTTAGGGGTTGATGGAGGATTAAAGAGGCTGAACTTGGTGTTTGTCTCTATGATTTGTAGGTCTGAGTCTTCCGATGGATCTGGTTGGTATCTTGATTTAAAAAAATAATAAAGATGAAACATAAATTCAGTTTGGCTAAGTTTTTCTAGATAAAGCCCTGGTTGAGAAGAAGCAGATACAATGAATATACCTCAGTATCAAGATGCATATAGCCACGAGTGTGTAGGCAAACAGAGTGCCGATGGACATCATTTCCACCAATGCTTCCAGGTCAAACAGCAGCGCCATGATGGCTGGAGATGACAATAAGAGAATTAAGAGTTACTTTTAGTCCAAACACTTTAGCATCTAGAAACTTACAGCTGTAACATCTGTACCTGCAACAAATCCAGATGATATGGTTGCTAAAGCAGGACTGCCCTTGGCCGTGACTTTGGTCAAGAAATGGAAAAGCAGGCCATCTCTTGCCATGGCGAACAGCACCCGGGGCATGGGGAACATCGAACCCAGCAGGCTGGAGATAACAATGCAAACAGGCTCAGTCAACACTCATCAAAAGGCTTTTAGTACCAGGACCGTTTCAAATGCTTAGAATAATGCTACATAGTAATTATTAGTATCAGTTTTAATCTGGAAAATCAAGTAAAACTAAAAATGAGTCTACACTACAGCCATGCTAGAAACTCTGTGAGGTTGTATTTAAGCAAAAATAAGGATGTCAGCATGCTAACATGCTCACAATGACATCTGAACATGCTGATGTTAATTAGGAATAATGTTTACCATCCTTGGTTAAGTGTAAGCATGCAAACATCAGGAATATCATTAGTGTTGTAGGTATGAAGTCATTACCCAAGTATCAGATGAAGAGAATTGTTGACCTGATGAAGCTACTACAAATCATCCTGAGGAGAACATAAATGTCTGAATCACATTTCATGGGGATCTATCCAATTGAAAATGTCAATGGAGACATTTCACTCAAAACCATAATGTTTGACCTTGTGATGGTTCAACAGGAAAAGTCGGGGATCACTAGAGTCACTATGAGGACAATGAATCCCTGCACTAAATTGAATGGCAATCCATTCGACTGTTATTGAATGGATTGCCAAGTGGTGGATTGTCCAAATTACCCTGTGGCGAGCATGACTAAAAAACAAGTGTAACCTCTTGTTTTCCATAGACCAACATTGTTTTCTCCAATGACCCCGTTACCCAGACTTTACACCCAGTCATTTTTACCTGGTGGACAGGGCACACAGCGACCCCACAGCCACAACATATTTGGCTGGACCCCAAAGAATGTAATCAAAGGCCACTGGCAGGGGGCTTTTTTCATCGAGCAGGTAGTAAGGCATCATCAGGGTAAGAGCAGCAGACACAGCAAAGTAGGCGACAAAACAGATAACGAGTGAGGCCACAATGCCCAGAGGGATTGACTTCTGGGGGTTCTTCGTCTCCTCGCCTACGAAGAAAGAAAGAAAGAACCTTAAATTATATTCCTCCTCCAGTTGTTTGGGGTTACATGACAGTAAAATAATACAATCACATTAATATGAAAATTGGTAGAATGACAAACACGTTTTTTTCCTGTTTCCACTAAAAGGAAAATGTTTATAGTGTGTAGTCACATCTGATGACCTTCATCAGACTGCGCTTTCTCAGGGTTACAGTGATGACACATTTGTTATCAGTTTACTGAGGTCAGATGATAACAACTGAACCATCTTCGACACCAGTGAGCAAAATCCTTGCCATGATGAAGGCAACATGGATAATTTAAAAAATACATAAGATAATGGAACAATTTTGTCTTGTATTTTTATGGTAAAGGATCTTATACAGGTATATATCTTACCATATCTAACCTTACTGTATACTAATCACACTGGACTCTGAGAGGTAGACGTTGTCCTCTTACCTGTTGTAGCGATGCAGTCGAATCCAACAAAGGCATAAAAACATGTTGCAGCTCCGGCCACCGTTCCACCAATGCCATAGGGGAAAAATCCACCCTCTCCATATATGCTTGTCACATTGGCAGTAGAGCTTAAGTTGCTGCATTTAGGAGAAAGCATTATGTGTTTATGTACGGTGAGATAACCAGGGGAGCAATATTACTGTAAAGGATCCTGCCCACACCCAAACAAAGACTATATTATGCTCTTTGACATTACTTGAATTTTGCTGTGGCGTTTATCAGAGCCTCTTCACTGATTTGCCAGTTGGAGATGTCCCCCTTAATGAATCCAGAGATGACCACAAACAGCAGCACCACGATGTTGATGACTGTGAAGATCTTGTTTATTAACGTTGACTCTTTCACTCCAAATGCCAGGATACCTTGATGGAAAACATGGTAATTGTCACTTTCTTTGAATGCACTGCTACTACCGTCCAAATGATATATTTTTCATAATTTTACCTGACAGTATCAGGATTAGCCCAGCAGCAAAGACATCTGGGTATGGTGCCAGGCCCGGGAAGCCAATGGCTGCATTTGCTTCAAAGAATTTGGATAGGACGCCGCCGATGAGGTCATCAAATGTCCCACTCCATGCCAGAGCAACACTAGATGTTCCTGCAGATAGTGAGTGACAGATGCAATAAATTAATCAGCCTGAGTCACCATTTAAGTGTAGTCATAAACATAAAATACTGATGGTGATAGTTCCTACGTCTTCAACGCTTTATGACTTAGTTAATTTAAACAACAATCCTGGTTCATGAGGTTAAATTGCGACAATTACAATCACTCAAGTAATGAATTTGAAAGTGGCATGAAAGTTGTGTTTTGTCTGAAGAACAGTAAACTTCCGCTGTGGAAAAATGGTCTTGTGACGAGGTAAAAGGTTAAAGAGTCTTAAAGAGTGTCATGCTGATGGTTGATCATTTATGAGTTTCAATGTTCGCACTGTGAGAAACATGTTATATAAGTGGAAAATACGTTATTAGAGGGTATAAATAACAAGTTTGAGCCGGGGATTAATACTAAGCCATAGACTAAATCCATAGATTATTTTTTTTTCTCTACATCTTTGGTGTATACCAGCAACTCTTTTTTCAAAACAACCTTATAAGAAACGTTCATCACTAAATACACTGGAAAAAATGCTGCTCCAAAATCTAGTAAAAGAATAATGAAAACAAGGTGTTTTCGCTTGTAATAAGTAAAACAATCTGCCAATAGAACAAGTGAAGATTTGCTTGGTTAGATTTCTTGAAATAAGATGGGATGTTTAGATAAAGGAGATCTTAATTAGCTGGGAGAACTTACTAACATATGTCTTACCCGGATCAGTAAATGGTATAACAAAATAAACCTGAAATACTCAAAAGTTTTCAGTTTTTGTGATGTTGGTTGGTGATTTTCCAATAAGAATTTGTTTTAGTTTTTTAAATCAAGTAAGATTTATTTTTTAAAACAAGATTAGCCATCTTTTACAAAAACCATAGCAGCTTAAAGAACTTGTTTAATTTGAGATACAACTCAAAATAAGATGTTTTCAAGAGTCTTGAAGAGTTATTGTCTAAAAACAAGACCCTATATCTCACTGAATTACCTCTTCAGTTATTATGTCTTATATCGAGTGTAAAGACATATTCTGACTAGACATATTTACTTGGCAAGATTTCTATTATTTCTATATTGTTTTTGGTATTTAATTCAAAATATTATGCAGTGTATCAAACTTGCCTATGACGTAGGAGAGTAACAGATTCCACCCAGTGATGAAAGCCAGCAGCTCTCCAACCGTCACATAGCTGTAGAGGTATGCTGAGCCTGTTTTGGGAACCCGAGACCCAAACTCTGCGTAGCATAGTCCAGCAAATATGGATGCCAGGGCGGCAATGCCGAAGGAGAGGATGATGCTGGGTCCCGCAGTGTCTCTGGCCACCTCTCCAGACAGGACGTAGACCCCGGCCCCCAGGGTGCTGCCCACGCCTAGGGCCACCAGGTCCAGAGTGGTGAGACATCGGTTAAAAGTGGACTGCTCCCCGTCTGGCTCCAGTGGCTTTCTCCGAGATAGACTCCCCAGGAAGGACTTCACACAGCCGCACGCCATGCTTCTTTGGGTTTGGATGTTAAGATGTGGGAATTCTGATGAAAGGGACAGGTGGGAGGTAGGTTAAATGCTGTAGCGAATGAAGAAGAAAGAGTGAGGAGAGGAGTGGGGGAGAAAGGGCGAATCAGTGAACCTTAGAGTGAATAATTGTCAGGTCAGCCCCTCAGTAGAACATATTTTCTCAAGCATAACACATTTTCTCTAAATGTTTTGTTAATGCAACAGTTACAAAGGGATCTATTCATCAAGGCAAAGTCCAATTAACAATAGTGATTTGGACATATTGCAATTTGTTAAAGATTATAAGATTATATTAGAAGAATTTACTCACATGTTTTACTAAGATTCCACTAAATGTTCATTAGGGTCAAAGAAGACTGAATTCACTCACGTCCTCTGTGTCTTTCCTTCACAGGTGTGCTTAGAAGAGACAATTACATTAATAGGACCTGTCATTCCCCTAAATCACATTATTCCGTTATACATGCCCTTCTTTATCACCCCGCTGATATGATTCTGCTGATGCTTGGAGTTTTCATTGCCGCCCACAGCGCAAAGCAACGCCCTGCTCGAGAACTGCACTTTACTCAACCTTCAATTACTTACACAATTACTTCCGTTAGAATGTAAGAGGAATGCAGATTGGTTTATAATTTGGCAATCAAAGAAAATAGTTAGGTGTTCTCGCCTCGCCAGCAGTATCATGTCTAAGATATTTACTCCTCTCAGATTGATTTATCATTTTTATTCCCTGTGTTGACCTGCTTTTTTAAAATGAAAAGGCAATTTTTATTTTTGTAAATGACTCTAAAAACTGTTTTATGGATTTCTAAACAAGAATTATAAGTCAACCCATTTAAAATATCTGAGAGAGAGGGACAAATAGGAAATTAGGAATCTTCCACAGAAAACTAAAGAGGACCAGTCTTGTATTTTATTGATTATTTTTCAAATGTGACTCATATTATACGTGAGAGATGATTTGGCTTTCATAATTGTTTCATGATTGTGCCTTCAAGATAATCCAAGACTTTAAGGTTCATATTCGTCTATGACTTTGAATTGTGTCCTTCCCAAAAAGAAGGTGGCAACAAAACAAAACAACTCTACATAGCCAGATTCCTGCTATCTGATGTGACACCTTTCAATAAAACATGTTTTTTATTATAGAAGTATGCAGAGGTACGTCATCCCACACTGTTCTCAAAGTGTGTTTACATGCAGGTATATGTTACACCTTATCACTGTGGCTGTGTTGGAGTTTTGGTGCTTATCTAATAGGAGCCGTGACCCCTTCACTACTTGGAGGTGTGAGCCGGCCTGCTAGAGTTAATGAAACAGAGGAGGACAAAGCTGGCTGCACACTTGTTTTTTTAAAGGTATCTTTCGCCTTCTGACCTCCCATCAGGGTGTTTCAGCTCACATAATCCCTCTCGGCATCTCCTTCAGCAGACAGGAGGCGAGTGGGAAAGCAGCCTGTGTGTACGGTCAAAGTACCTTTGAGAAATTTAAAGCTCTGGCTGCCTATCTGCAGATCTCAGGGTTTGAGATACCGTTTCCAGAGGAACAGTAGGGTAATGCCTAACTCAATAACAGCTATACACTCGTGATGTGCAGCTTTATGATCAGAGGGTTAATCTGTTTCCCAGTGAAGCTCAGTTAATGATCACTGATGTGTTATTTATCGCTGTCTACTGTGCAATTAAAGACAAATCACAGATACATACTACAGTTCACTCAAATACACAGAAATTAAAGCAGAGGTCAGAGATTTTAATCTAACTGGCTGATGGTCATTTAATTCAGAAGATACAGAAGTTGTTTACCTTGTATTCAGTCCCACGAGGAGTGGCTGGTGACTGTGTGGTGAAAACAGCGCAAAGAGGCAAACATATCCGTGCTGTTGACTTGGATGAAGGAAACATGATTTTTACTGCGATATATACAAGACTCCGAGTCTCTGTGACCCTCCCACTGGAATTACTTACAAAGTCGCCTTTCTCACTCAGCACCAGTTTGGATAATAATGTGCTCATTATTGCACGGACGGCACAGGGTGAGAATTGTGAACAGCAAATCCGATTCAGAATGTGAAAAATGCTTTTGTGCTCACTTAGTTGTTTTGTTTTCACAAGATTTTATTTTCATTCATTGATATGTGGTGAAAGATTATTAGGAGTATTGAATAAAGAATACATGATAGATTCTGAGAAATTGCTGGGAAATGTAAAACATTTATTGTTCAAATAAAAATAAAAAACAACAGTAGCGAAATCATGGATGCAATCAAACCATTTAAAACTAAAGTTTTAACAATTTCTAATAGTTCTGGATTATCTCAATTAAAATGATCTCAATTCCTAACCCATGGGGATGTTAATAACTCATTTTTTTTGTCTATAATTTAATACAGTTGGGTTGGCCTTTTTAAATGTCCCACCTGACAGTCAGGTTATCATGATAAGTGTGCAATGCTATTTTAAAACAGGAGAGGTCAGTGTACAACACTTACTGGTGCCTCATAGACGGAGGTGGGAGGTCCCCTCTCACTCTGAAAACTGGCGGAGAGAAAATGAGGCCAAATAATATGATATGAATATGGAAGAACAAGTCAGAAACAGCCCTATTTCCCTGATAAACACAAACAGTTGATACAGAGTGATGGTTCAAATAATTCCTTCATGTTCTTACAGTAAACTGAGGTGAAAGGGGTGTCAGTGAAACATTGATATTACCACAGGTTGGATTCCAGTCACATGAAACACTAAACATATTGAGTAATGCCTCTGCTATTCATGGTACTGTGCCGTATGTAAGCCTCCGTGCTTCCTGGAAGTCACCTCTTATCCACCCTTCGGCCAGCAAACTCAATAAAATGTCACCAAGGATAAATTGAGGTATCACAAATCTATCTGCTTCAAACACCAAAGCCACAGCCAGCACATATAATAAATGTTGGGGCTCTTCAAAAAAAAAGTTCTAAATAATGTCTGTTTCCAGACTTAAAAGCAAATATGGAAGAAGTACTACAAAGACAGACAAAAGTATTGATATCAAATTATACTTAAAGTACCAAAATAACTTGTTAAGCATAATGGCACATTTAAGAATCATATTTATGAAATTACTAGATTACAATTACTTTCCATAGTGCTGCTAGATGTTTTTTTTTACCTATAATGATATGTTTATTTGTTCTAAAAAGTAACTAGTAACTAAAGCTGTAGAAGTGTAGTGGAGTAAAAAGTGCAACATTGGCTTGCAAAATGTAGTGGTGTATAAAGTGACATAAAATGAAAATATTCACAGTACAACACTAACCTGAAGTACCACAACATTGTACTTAAACTGTACTTGAGTAAATGTACTTTGTTACTTTACACCACTGCTTGAAAGTGTATGTTTCCACACATTACCACCAATGTGAAAGATTTGTCTCATTTTTATCATGTTTAATTCTGTAGTCCCAAATGCTGAAATGGCCACCCCCCACCCCCTCCCATTCCCCTCTTACTGGAATAGATGCCGACAGGACAGAAATAGAGCAGGCAAGCTGCTGTTTAAATCACATAACTCTCAGTCAGAGTCACCTGACAAAGTTCAGAAATTCAGAACAAATTCAAAGCGAAAAGTGCCTTCAACAAACCCCAAGTGAAGGTTTCCTTGATGCTAAAGCAAATAGCTTTTGAATGTTTTCTTAAAGAAGGGTACACGCTTTGCAGCAAAGTGCTAGAATGCAGAAAACACGTGTGCGTACAATTGCGCAGCCTCCGTGCGTTAGGTTACTGATGTTACCACGTAACACACGTCTGAAGTATGTATTTACTGTAAGACATCTTCCCGTTACATTCAGGATCTCTCTCACACACACCTCTGCGAGACAGATCGCCGCAGTCGTGACGTCATAGAGGACACGTAACGGGACTACCCGAGTCTGACTGGAGGAGCACACAGACCGGCTTAACGGGGACAGAGCAGCAGGACACTCTCACCGGATACTGCCTACACACACAAGGTAAGCCATATTTAGTATTATTTATAAAACTTCTTAAGCCCGAAGAAAAGGTGATGTGGGAAAGGTTTGCTGACCATCCAGCGTTAGATGTGGCAATGAATTACTATAGACAGCAGTAAAACTCTGGAAGACAGTTGTAATTTTATTTAGTTAATTTGTGGATGCAAAAGAGAGATAATTTACAACTAAAACGTTCTTTGTATTTTTACTTAGAGCAGCCTATTCTGTAGTGTGGGGTTCAGAGAAGGGTGTGGCTCTGCATATAGGCCTACAGTGGAGGCTTGAGGCCACCCCCCCCCCCCCTCATACCTTCATTCTGATATTAAGTTAAACTGTGCATGCTATTTTGGGAGAGCTTTCCTTATGTCTTTAAGCAAACAGTGCTGCATTGAAACTGTGGAAAAGCTCAAAGTCTACATTTTTAAAACATTTGTCCTTTGATCTCATAGTACTGTTATTTTGCACTGTGATTACTGAGAAATATAATCAGGCAGCTGTTCCCATATGCTTTCTGAATGGCTGCTTTCTATGTTGCATAGCAGCACAGGAAATGTGACTAAATAGTTTTCCTGGCTTACTGAATGTGTGGTCTCTGCGAAAAGCTTGTCTTTTTGGTCAGTTTCCTGTGCAGGTATTTACCACATTGAAGAGATAACCTTATTAGGTTTACTGAGGAAAACAAGGGATCATTATCACTGCAACACAATGGGGAGGGGGACGGGGGGGGGGGACACTTCAAGAGGACAGGGATGTATTGCAATTCTGTTATCCAGCCCTACATCAGCATTTCTCTGTGTCTCTCTCTAGGCCTGAAACTATTGATTCCTGCTCAGTATTGACACAGAAGACCAAATATAGAAATGGTAAGTTGAAATGACCTTTCTCCTCTTGCATTATGTAAGTATGAAACATTTTGCATCATACTGCAGAGCAGATCTTGTGTCTGTGCTACATGGTCGGTTTTGTGTACCATTGAATGAGATGTGGATAGAGTGAGGTCATTTTTCTGCCACCTGCCACCATGTGATTCCTCCCTATCATAAAGGCAGCAGTGTTGGGTGACACATGTAATGGACACAGCTGACAGCATCTTTCCAATGGCTTTGTCTTATCTTCAAATGTATTGTCCGAGATGTTAGTCAGTGTCTTATCGTTCTGCTCTTAGTTGAGTTGGACCAATATTGGCTGTTAATTATACTCTGCACAGCTGTGGCTTTAGCAAATAAGAAACAAGCAGGGAGGAATGAGTACAAATGTAGCTAACAATTTGAATCCACATTAGGATTTTTCCTAATCAAACACATTACTAAATGGGATTACTTTAGTTAAAGCCCTGTTGCTAGGGGTTTGTATTTGCAGCCCTGTTGCTATGTGAGTGAAGCTCTCCAGCTGTCGTGAGGAGAGATGGTCTGTAGTAAAGCAGAGAGGAGTGGCCCCTCACCAGGGTGGAGAACATATTTTGGCTGCATGCCTTAATGCAGTAGTATTGTATACAACAGCAGCTGCAGTAAGAGCCTTCGAAATGAAGGCCAAGCTTTCTAGCTTTCTTTTTTCCCAAAGTGAATGAGCTAATAACATCACACCTCTAAAGCCAGGGCCCATTTTATAAACAAAATCTTTGTGTAGTGCTTTATATTTTCTTTTCATGCCCAATAGAGTTTGTTAGTAAACTCTGACCTTATTGAGGTGCTGCATGACAGAACGTTATGTGAAACCTGACTCCGTGCTGCTCCTAAGGACCCACTGCCCCCCCGACACACACGCACCCACACACACACACACACACCTAGGCTATCCTCTGCTCAGCTGGGGGTGGGACAGGTGCAAGCAGTCAGCCGTAATAGCAGACATGGCTTCACCTCCTGTCCCAGTGTCCTGTCCCTGATACTTTTACACAATTAACTACTGCAAGCCAGTGCACTGTTAAAGCGGGATAGTACAAACTTTATAAGCTGTCTAGGTTAAGGTCAGCGGCCTCTGCAAATGCTGAACACAGCAAGTTTCTCTGTGAGGCTGTACCCAGGCACATGTGATGTTTTGAGCTAATGGCTAATGTTACTATGCTAACATGCTGATGTTTAGCTGATGTTCATCCAAACATGTTCACAATTATTTTTCATAAATGTTTTGCAAGGAGTTATTCATAAACCAAAGTATTGGCTAAATTAAACGACACCATGAATGACTGTATCAATCCTATAGTTATCAGAGAATTTCAAATAAAAACTAAAATATCAACATCATGCAGATGGTAAAGTAGTAGTCAGGGGATCACCAGGAGGCTTTCTCCTTTGGGGACCATGATATTATATATTTTTTAGGGATTAGTGAGCCAGAGAAGATGCATTGCCTTGCATCTGAATGTACAACTGCACATCCAGAGTTGCATTTCTCTGTACTGTCTCAGAGGTCTATGCATCCCAGACATCACTGTGCCCTTCGTTCTTGAGTCATGAGCACTAACAACTTGTCTCTCCTCTGAAACTAAATTTGAATTTCTTTCTTACAGGTGTTCAGAGGCATAATAACAGATGCTCCAGACTTTGATCCCTCCACTGACGCGGAGACCCTTTACAATGCTATGAAAGGCATGGGTAAGTGCCACATTCTTCTTGTGATTTCTGATTGCGGGGGGGGAAATGTCAACGCTCCCCGTCCCCACTCGTAGGCTGAATGATCACATAAGGAATTTCACGCAGTGGTCAGGGCGGTGATGCAATAATAGATTTTCTGTCATTACGTTTTTTGAAAATGTTGCTTTGTGCTCCTCAGGTAGCGATAAAGAAGCCATATTGGACCTGGTCACTTCAAGGAGCAATGTACAGAGGCAGGAAATCATTGCAGCGTACAAATGCAACTTTGGACAGGTAATCTGATTACTGATTTTTGTTTTGCTTTAATAGAAACACGTTTGTCAGAGACTGTTTATCTATCATGCTACAGGATAACTTAAAACACATTGAAGCAGACGGGTGCACTCAATTATATTGTTGTCGTTCTAACAGGACCTAATTGAAGATCTGAAATATGAGCTGACGGGCAAATTTGAGCGCCTCATTGTCAGCCTGATGAGAACCCCAGCCTACCATGATGCCAAAGAAATCAATGATGCAGTCAAAGTAAGACGCTTTTTTTCAATTGTACAATTCTTTATGATACTTCAGGCACAACTAATAAAGAAGAAGCTACTTCACATTTTATGTTATGCTCTTTTTTAAGGGAGCTGGAACCAACGAGAAAGTCCTTATTGAAGTCATGGCATCCAGAAACAACCAACAGATTCAAGACATGGTTGCAGCGTACAAGGATGGTAAGGCTTGCTAAATAAGTCATTTTAAATCAACTAATTCTTTGTTAAGCATCTCTTAACATTTGACATTGATGCCCGTGTCTTCAGCCTATGGCAGTGACATTGAGGAGGATATAATCGCAGACACCTCCGGTCACTTTAAGAAGACACTGATTGTTTTACTTCAGGTCAGTTTACAGAGGAGTTGATGTAATCATGACTGAAATGTACAGTCAGCCGTGCACCTTTAACAATAGACTGATTGTATTGGTTTGATGTTACCAGGGGACCAGAGATGAGTCAGGAGTGGTGGATGCCGATCTGGTGGAGCAAGATGCACAAGTGAGAATAAGAACAGTTTCAAACGCCTTAAAAGTAAAAAAATGTGTTTATTTATAACCTACACTTTGTCATTCTGTGTGTAGGATCTGTATGCAGCCGGAGAGGAGCAGTGGGGGACGGACGAGGCCAAATTCATCATGATTCTTGGAAACCGCAGCAAGACCCACCTTCACATGGGTGAGCACATGCTCTCTGGACAATTTACACTAAAGTGAGGCATTCATACATTACCACTGTGACCTCAAGTCTCTCAGGAGTTAATTGCAGTTTAAAAGTTGCCATCATATTATGAAACCAACTTTCTCATTCTAATGCCGAGAAAACTGCCTAAGGCCTGCTTCTTAGAAGTGAAATTTGAACACAGGCATCACAAACTAACAGAGGTACATAAAAGATCGTTCAGGAATATGGCTAGTGAAAAAAACATGTTGGTTACTTTTTGTTGATTCCAATTGTTGCATCTGTTTAAAGAAAACCGACCGTCTGTAACAGCACCCATGCTAGCAGCTCTTTGAGGCTGTTCTCAGTGGTGGTTTGAGCTAACATTAGCATGCTAACATGCTCATAAAGATGATGCTTGCAAACTGATTTAGAGATGGTTATATTTACAAGGTTCAACATCTTGATATAGCTTGGTATTTTCCTTTTCAGAATGTTAAGGTATTTAAATTGTCATGCGATGAAAAACATGACATAACAATGTCATCTGTTTGCTTAGTTTTTGATGCATACGAGAAGATTGGAGAGACGACCATAGAGGACAGCATAAAGAATGAGTTGTCTGGGGACTTTGAGAGGCTAATGCTGGCTGTTGGTAAGAAACACATTAAAAGTACCACTTTAAGACATGATTGGTGTCAAGTTGTGAAGTTTACAGGGGTCTCTCTTATTTACTTTTTTCTAACAGTCCAGTGCATAAGGAACGTTCCCATGTTCTATGCAAAGCGCCTCTACAAGTCAATGAAGGTAAACAAAAAGTAAAAGATTGCTGTTCAGTCTAGTTTCAAACTATTTTTGGACATGTATTCCCTGGCAACACAGTTGTTATAAAATGTTTTTTTTATTTAGGGGCAGATTGCAATCTAACGTTTTGACTTGATATTTAAAATGTATTTGGGCTACTTGACCGTGAATACTTCCTCTCCTTTATTTCCAGGGTCTCGGTACAACTGACAACACCCTGATCAGGATCATGATTTCTCGCTCTGAAATAGACATGTTGGACATTCGGGAGTGTTTCCGTTTAGTGTATGAGAAGTCACTTTATAACATGATTAAGGTAGGTTAAACACTAATAAAATATGTTCTTACTGATTTAGCATCAGCAAAGCATAACCCCTTTACCTTCATTTTCTTTATAAACCCCTCAGGATGACACATCGGGGGATTACAAGAGGACTTTGCTTAATCTGTGTGGAGGAGATGATGAGTAAGTGTTGGCTGCAAGCAACAGCAGCAACCAGACGGGGGTGATAGAACACCACTTTTCAGGGGTGATGGTTTTCTGAGTGTAATATAAGATTTTCTGAAAGTAAAGCAGTTTATTGAGTAATTAATCCCTGTCTCCAGAAAAGTACTCACTGTGTACCACTTGGTGCTGGCTTTGTCTTGTTCCAAACTGATCATTACAGTTTAGCTGGAGAGTTCTTCCCTGAAGCTGCTCAGATAGCCTACAAGATGTGGGAAACAAGTGCCACGACCAAAGTCCAGGTTTGGGCCCCATCTGCTCCCACATTAGACGTGTCATGCATGTTTGGCTTGGCAGTGGCATGCATCCTAATTACCTCCCCGCCCTGCAGTGACCTGCTTCTTGCAGTGTCACAAACTTGTGCTGATAATACTGCCATGTCTTCACAGCGAACTCTTTGTTTAACTGCGGATAGGATCAGAATGCTGCTCACTCAAATACAAATCGTTTTTGTTATTATGCACTGTCCAAGTCATCGTTTTGTCCTGCTTTGTCCGTGAAGTGAATTGGAGTAGAAATCTCAGCATTTTGGTTGACAAAAGATCTTTTCACTAACTCTCTATAAAGCAGATATTTTTTAGCCTACCCACCTTTAATTGTAGGTTGTGTCATGGCTTCTAACCTCAAGAGGGCACACTCCCCCTCAACAAACACTTTTTTTTTTTGCATATTATATAGTTCTGCATGTTTAGTGCTTTGATAACAAAATATATCAATTTAAATTAAACTATTTTGCTTTGCCGCATGACGTTTGGATTGTTATTATTGAATCTCACACTTCCAATGATGTCATCCCACTACTTTAGCTGAGGCCAACACTCCGTCCTGCTCACGATTTTGACCCAGCTGCTGATGCACAAGCGCTGAGGAAAGCAATGAAGGGATTCGGTATGTAACACTGAAAAGCACATTTACACTGATACAATTTCTCAAAACAGGTTTTACTAATGTTTTTGCCTTTTACCACCTACAGGAACAGATGAAGATGCAATCATTGACATTATTGCACATAGAAGCAATGCTCAGAGGCAAGAGATCAGACAGACATTCAAATCCCTCCTGGGAAGGGTAAATAATTCATAATAATGTTACAATAAACATATCAATAGATATTTCCTTGAAGCTGTTTCGTGTAACTTTTTGTGTTTGATGTGTCCTCAGGATCTGATGAAGGATTTGAAGTCTGAGCTATCAAAGAACCTCGAGAGGCTGATCATTGGGCTCATGTTGACCCCTGCAGAGTTTGATGCCAAAATGATGAAGAAGGCAATGGAGGTACAGTAGTTGACATGGTTGATATCAGTACATGTGAAGGGAGAAGCTAATGAGTGAGGAACACCCCTTCATAAAAAATAAAAAACGCTTGTTATTATAAGTCTGTGATAGTTGATGTCAAGCCCGAGAAGTAGATTTTGTGCTTGAATGTCATGACCATTAGACAAAATGTATGAAAGTCAATTCATGTGCATTTTAGGTATTTATAAAGATTATCTTACTTGCCTTTTGTTGAAACCTTTACTCTGAACTTACAGGAAGTACAAAATAGTTTCACAATTGTATGTCCCTATTATGTAGATTTGAATGCAGTGGAATAGAATAGCTTGCCTTTTGAAGACCTAGACGCAAAATACAAGTAATTGAAAGGATTAAATATAAAACATCGGCATTTCTAAATCTGTAATGGTCTCACTGAATAGTTATGCGTCAATGCCACACTGAACTTTGAATCAGATCATCTTACCTGTCATATTTCACAATATACTTCCTCGCTTCTTGGACATTGATACAGTTTTAGGAAGTTCTGTCATCAAAATACGAATGAAGATGATAACAATCAGAACAAAAATAGCAAAACTGAACTGACATTTTATTTCAGCAGATATGAGGAGGCCCCATTTGTGAAACTTCCCTGTATTTTTGTTATTTACTCTTAATTTAAACAGGGGGCTGGGACAGATGAGCACGCCCTGATCGAAATCCTGGTCACCAGGAGCAGTGAGCAAATTCTTGACATGAACGCTGCTTATCAGGCTGGTGAGTTTTATACCAGAAACAAAAGGCATAGAAATGTTTTGTTCAGGATACCTTTAACATGTAGCTTTTTACATCACAGGCTATACAAAGTCTATGGAGGAAGCCATTAATTCAGACACATCAGGCCTCTTCTGCCGAATCCTTGTTTCTCTTGCGCAGGTATAGGTTCATCAGCATGAGAACTTAGTCTGTGTTTTGTTTCCACGCCCACTCACTGGTTGCAGTCTGTCTGCTGACTGTAGCAGAGAACTAAAGGTCCATTTCATTACATGCACAGTGTTCTTTCACATGGTCTTATGTTACAAATGAAAGAGAAAAATAAAATGTTCTTGGTGATATTTAATAGATCAAAGCACTTACTATCTTTTTTCTGTTCAGGGTGCAAGAGAGGAGGAACCTGCCAATGAGGAAAGAGCTAATGCAGATGCTCAGGTGATTTAGTGTGTGTCTTTTTACTGTAATGTTTTACTGTGTTAAATATGAAATGGAAGACTGGGTTTCAGTGTTTGTTCCTGTTCTTCCTCCCTAACCTATCAGGAACTTGCCGATGCATGCAACGCTGACTCTGATGACATGGAGAACAAGTTCATGAGCATTCTGTGCACCAGAAGCTTTCCCCATCTCAGAAGAGGTAAACGACAAGATAAATACAATACAGTTACAATTTATAACATGATGAGTGTGTTTCTCAAAAACAGAATTTAACTGATCAAGCTCATGAATACACTCCCTGCTATTCACAGTTTTCCAGGAGTTTGTCAGATACTCCAACAAGGACATTGAACAGATTATCAAGAAGGAGATGTCAGGAGATGTCAAAAATGCCTTTTATGCAATAGGTAACCACTGTTTTTGACCTAATTTTACTTTTAAATGTGTCGCATTGTATACTGCTGACAACATCTATTCTCCTCCTCAGCCATTTCACGCACTCTCTTTACTTTGCAGTTCGCAGCGTAAAGAACCAGCCCTCTTATTTTGCGGACCGTCTGTACAAAGCCATGAAGGTACTTTAAGTATAAGTATATTCATGTATGATTCCAGCTGCAAGTGAAAAGGTTATTTTTATTGATGCATGTAAGATATTTAAGTTTTGTATCTTTTTCTATACTTTCTTGGTATTGATGGTGAGTGCTCTCCCAGTAGCAATTACTAGTAAGTCAATCAGAATAAACACATTTCATTGGTCTCCGCTGCAGGGCCTCGGCACAGACGACAGAGCGCTGATCCGCATCATGGTGTCCCGCAGTGAGATCGACCTGTTCAACATTCGCAAAGAGTTCAAGGAAACACATGATGTTTCCCTCCATGAATTCATCCAGGTAGAAACTATGATCGTAAGTCAGAGCTTTTGTCAACTAACACTCCTGGTTGCTGTGTTTCTTCATCTCATCTGTATGTGTGGGTGTTTTGTCTTCTGGTCTTTGTGTGATTGCATGTTGCAAATCCTTCTTCTGCTGCTGTGCTGGGGTGGGGGTGTATGGTAATCTATAGCTTCCTGCGGTGGACTATGGGTCTGTGGCTATTGCACAGCTGTTTTTAGGAATTTCCCTTGCATGCTTCCTCTCTATATCCGCTGTCTGATTGGCTGACAGCACAGGGACAGGAAGCAGTTCTATAATAATTCACAGATGAAATTACCGTGACACCAATACAAACAAGCAAGTAGGGTGCCCTGAATTGGCTTTGCAAGAAATATTACCAGTTTATGCAATGGCAAGGATTGCTATATGTTGTGTATTCTGAAGTGTGTATATTGTACGCAGTTTGTTCACCAAGTTTGTAGTTCTGTCTATATTAGGGAGTACATTTTAGTTGCAATATATGATTTAATATGATTAAAACAGTTTGTCAATTTCAAAGTCTGTCCCATTTTTTAACCCATTTTACAGATTTTATTGTCAGTAACATCCGAGAAATAAACCCGGTAGTAGTATCAAGTGGATTTTGCTACTTTTGTACAGAGCAGGGTATCTGTTTCCCCTTGTTTCCAGTCTCTGTACTAAGCTAAGCTAACATTTACCGTACTGATGTGATCTAACTCATAGCGAGAAATCAAATGACCAAAGTTCCCAAAAAAAGGAACTAGTCCTTCAAAAAGATTTAGCTCAATAATGATGATTATAAAGATAAAGATCTGTATCTGTGACTGTCAGCTGATATAAAGGGTAATTCCACTTGATTTTAGTTGATTTGTGGCTTGCGATTTCTGCTTGTCCCCATGACTCACCCACTCATTGAACATTAATGAATGATAATCATTGTTTTGCTTTTGTGTGACTGAGAAGAATAATCCCGCTTCCCAGTTTCAGCTCTGTAATGATGACCAAATGTCAGGAGACAATGACACAGTTTCTTTTTTTAACACAATCCTTCTGTGTGCGTTATCTATCATTGCTCAGGGTGATACCTCAGGAGACTACCGTAAAACCCTGCAGTTGCTGTGTGGAGGGGAGGATTAAACTGGCCAAGTGTCTGCAGCTCCATTCACAGACTTCAGAGAAAGAACACATTCAGACAAGCCCGATCTCAGAGTTAAACTGCGGTGGTTAATGTCAGTACCTGTTGCCAGTGTCCCATATATACTGCTGCAACTCCTCAGCCAACCAAGTGACCTATGACCTCTCAGCCTTGCAAGACAGTTTTCTCTCTCATGTCTGATCGTCCTCTCCCTCCGGATGATGTCTTCCTTTTTTTTTTTACAGTCATATGTAACATGAGAGTGTTCACGGTGGTGTATAAATAGAGGACATTGGGAAATTAGCAAATCAAATAGTGCCTTCAGATCCAGGCCTTCCAATGATTACTGTGATTTAAAAATATCATAGACCTTAATAAAATGATGAAAAACACAAAAATAATCTTTTGTCTTTCTTTTTTGCTAGCCGAACATTTGCTATTCATTTTTATGTATAATTTACATTCATGTACAATGTAAATAAGCTAGCACTTTATATTGACGTACACAAGTTAACCATCAACTAGTTGTTAATTAACATGCATATTAGCAATATATTGGGTCTTTATTAGTCATTATAAAACATGTATTAATGCCTTATTCTAATCTACATGACCCTATTCTACAAGTTAGTTGAGAGTTTTCCCCCAATAACCCTCTAATTAGTGCTTATTTATTGCAAGTAAGGCAGTTGTTGTACATGAGTTTTGGTCTTAATATGCTCTCCTCAATATGGGCCTAGGCAGTAGTACCACAAGAATTAATTCTCCCATAATAACACTTAACAAATATGATCTATTCTTATGTAACAAGACACACAATTATAAGTGTAAATAACTCAAAATTAGGTATTTATTTCTAAGAATATGTTTTGGGGTATTGAAAGTTCAGCTACCAATAGCAAGGTGATATTGACCTGTACTATGTTTCATATTTGCACATTTATATAATAGCATGGCAGTAGAGACATCCATGAGTAGACTGCTACTAATTTCCGCTATGCAACCTGAAGAGTAAGTGTCAAGTCCGGACCGTCAGAAAGCAATGACTGTAAGTGTACGCCTTATACTTACACTGTAAGGATTAGTAACATGTAATGTGTTTATGTGATGACATTTGGGGATGTTAAAACACAATGAGAAAATGCGTTAGCATTCGCGTTACATACATGCTAGCGTTAGCCATAGGCTACATGCTTATTGCACAGCTAGCATTAGCTATATTTACCTTGTTTACACTTAGCGGTTATATGTGTTAATCTGTGTATGTTACACTTGCATGTATGAGATCATGAAGTGCCTTGTAACTTCTTCTTTTTTATAGTTTCACTCCGTTTGAATGTCAGTGGACTGCAAATAAGTCAATAAAGGAGCATGGCTGCTCATTCCCTGGCTCTCAAAAGAGTTTGGCTGGCTGTTTAATCTGTTCACACTGAGACAGTACAACACATAGAGAGAACATTACACCTATTGTGTAAGTACATACAAGCAGGTCACACAGCATGATGATCACAAATACATAAACTCTGTTAAAAATCAGTTTTTTAAAAAAAAGTAAAGGCTGCACATATGTTCTCAGCCTTGGAGAAACTTGACATGTTTTGGTGTCTGAACCCCTCTTTAGTGGTCCATTAATAAAACAGATACTGTATTTCAACGTGTGCCTACTTTGTTCATGTACTGTTGAGGTTAATGTATTTACAAAGAGTGAAGAGGAGGCAACTTTAGAATAGGGAACCTGTTCAGGTCAATTAGAATCAAATTACAAACGTATTGGTTATGAACAAGACTTCACTTTAAAATAGGGAACATGTTCTTAGATATAAATACCTAATTTTGAGTTAGTTAGACACAATTAACACTTATAGTTTCATGTCTTGTTACATAAGAATAGATCATATTTGTTAAGTGTTATTATGGGAGAATTACTATTCTTGTGGTACTACTGCTGTCACGGCTAGGCAAACCAGTATGAACCCAAAAGCACGACTCTACAAACAAAGTACAAAAGAAAGTCTTTACTGAAAAAAGTGGCACTGTGAGCTCTCCATAGAGGTAACAGGTTATGGTAACAAAAAACACTCTTTTGAGGAAAAGGTTAACATAGTAACAACAATGCAAATGATAAAGTAAATTCCAAAACTTGGTTCTTAGCTCTTAGCAGAAAACATGGACTTCACGTTGGCAGTCAGGCACATGGGACAAAACAAACTGGCAACAAGACAAGGGAGACATAATCTATATATAGGCAGGCTAAGGGGGAACAGGTGCAGACAATTAGGGCGGTGTCGACAATCACAGTGGAGGGAAAACACACAAAGGGAGGAAGTGAGGTAATCTGCAACAAGAAGGAAAGGTTACTACAAAATAAAACAGGATACAAGACTGAACTAAAAACATTAACTTAACAGATTTTACGAGACATAACAGTAGGGCTGTGCGATTATGGCAAAAATCATAATCACGATTATTTGGGTCAATAATTGATATCCCGATTATTTTGACGATTATTCATTGACCATTTATTGAACTTTAAAACAAATAATATTTTCCCAATAAACAAGCTCAACAAATATGTTGGAGTTCACTTCCAAAACCATACTAAACTAATATGATAAATAAAAATAAATTAGACCAAAATAAATTAGATCAAATATGTTGCAGTGCACTGTCACAACCTACTGAAAACTCCTTAACATATAGCCAACATTTTTGGTTCAACATATTCAACATATTCCACTCAGTTAAACGTTGAAGGCTGGCCAACCATCATGATCCAGAAGTAACAGGAAATAAATGTTTAACTACAATTTAAGACCAAATAAAAATGTTTTGGCCACCATGGCAAATGCTGGTAGGGCTGCTTATGTCATCTCTTAAAGATTTTTTGCAAAAAACACCAGCCTGTTTACATGGTCTGGTTTCAGAGATGAGCGCAGGCAGGCGACAATATTGCCACCTGTACTGAAGACCCTCTCTGAAGAGGAACTTGTGGCAGTGCTGCCACATATGACACAGGGAAAAAAGAAAGGACTCTGAACCCTTTCTTTGCCATTATATAAAAATAGTGTTGCTACAAAAGAATAAATTAGGCTTACTAATAAAACAACTCAGATCTGAAGCTACAAAGGAATCTGCTGCCAAAGTGCAATAAAAAAGACGAAATTAATAGAATCAAACCCATTTTTTGTTGCATTTTATTACAGTATAAAAAGAAATGCCTTTAAAATAGGATGCAAGCGACACTAGTTTCTTAACCTCAATTGATAATAGACTATAATCAATTTAAACAGAACAGATCTTAATGTTTGCATTCTTATACCATTTTGTACAATACTTATAATGAATAAGTTCAAACAAACTAAAACTTACAGCTGATTAATAACGGTATCTAACTTGAGTTTTTATTATATCAAAAACCTGTTGAAATGCTACTGTTATTTTTACTGTCCCCCAAAAGCGCGTCGGCAGCCTCCAGGAATGCTTCTTTCACAACTTCGCCGTCTTTGAAAGACTTCATGTGTTTCGGAAGAACGTGACTGACACGATAAGATGCTATGGTAGCAGCCTTGCTCTTGTTGTTGGGCCTGGTTAAAATAGACTGCTGTGCATTTAGCTGTCCTTTCAGGTCCCTCACCTTCTGGGAGCTTAGGGCAGAATTAGGAGGGAATTCTGTCGCGTAGCGTTTGTCCACTGTTTTGAAATGCCGCTCCTAAATTACCCTTCTTCGATAAAGCCACACTCGCATTGCAGATGAGACAGATGGACTTTGAATTGGAATAGATAAAAAAATAATCATCCTCCCACTCGGAGTGAAAATTATATATTTTGGGCTTTTTTGCTTCTGCCATAATTGCGGTCTTGTGTGTGTGCGGACTGTGACTCCTGTTGAGACGGACAACGTCAGCGAAATAGTGCCCACTGCCCACCAGCCACGCCCCGACACATGGGGTGATGCCGGCAAATCACAAAGCTTTGATGCGTTCAAGTGCATTATTCTGGCACAGGAAGATTATGTTACAGGACATTAACGATAAAACAGAATATTGTTGTTCTATTTTTAAGACACATCTCGCGATCAACTGGGAATCTCCCCGCGACCCTTCTTTTTAACGGGTTGCTGCTCTTGTTCTGACATCTTCGCTCGCGCTGAACACTCACAACACATATCACTCCCACATGGCCGAGTGGGCTTTTAGGGAGAGGCGAAAGCGCACCCAGGAAAGTAATCGTATTTTGTCAATCATGCTGTTTTCATAATCGTAGCAAGCCATAATCGTAATCGCGATTAAAATACGATTAATTGCACAGCCCTACATAACAGTACCCCCCCTTCTAGGGACGGCTCCAATGGCCCAGGGACTTGTGGATGGCGTCGGTAGAAATCGTCAAAAAGGTCCTGAACCACAACAAAACTTGATGGAACCCATGAGCGTTCTTCAGGCCCATAACCCTTCCGGTCAACAAGGAATTGTCTGCCTCTTCTTCTCTTGTGTACCGCCAACAGACGCTTGACTGCATAAACCAGGCCGCCCTCCATCAGTTGGGGGGTGGCGGGGGTTTGGTTGCGGGAACCAATACACTTTCTTTCACTGGTTTCAGTCTTCCCACATGAAAAGTTGGGTGGACTCTCAGGGACCTGGGAAGACGCAAACGGACAGACACACGATTAATAACCTTTGTCACAGGAAACGGACCTACAAACCTAGGTGCAAGTTTTCGCGAGACGACGTGAAGAGGAAGATCCTTGGTCGAGAGCCAGACCTTCTGGCCAGGCTTGTACACGGGAGCTGGTCGGCGCCTCTGATCTGCTGCCTTTTTCATTCGCTCAGAGTTTCTCATAACTACTTTGCGAGCGGCACTCCAGATGCGGCGACCAGTCTCCTGGAACACAGGTGGCTGGTAGCCATAGGCACATTGAAAGGGATTAACCCGGTAGCAGCAGTGGGAAGCGAGTTGCGGGCATATTCAACCCAGGTAAGGCATCTGCTCCAGGAGGAAGGGTTCTGAGCGACCAAACAACGAAGGTACGTCTCCAACTCCTGGTTCAGGCGTTCTGTTTGGCCATTGGACTCTGGATGGTATCCGGACGAGAGGCTGACTAGGCTCCAATCAGGTTACAAAACTCCTTCCAGAACAGCGATATGAACTGTGATCCTCTGTCTGAAACAATGTCTTTTGGAAAACCATGAACACGAAAAACGTTACTCATCGTTACTTCAGCCGTCTCTTTGGCTGATGGCTTGGGCAAGGCAATAAAATGTACCATCTTCGAGAAACGGTCCATCACCGGGAGTATGGTGGCGTTACCTTTAGACTCCGGTAAACCTGTGACGAAGTCCACAGAGATCTCAGAACACGGCCGGCTGTGAATAGGGAGTGGCCGGAGAAGCCCCATCGGCGCCCTGGAGGATGTTTTATTCCGAGCACAGAAAGGGCATGCCCCCACATACTCCCAAACTTCTCGGTCCATTGATGGCCACCAGAAACGTTGCTTAATGAAAAATATTGTTCTCTTAACCCCCGGGTGGCAAGTGAGCAGCAAGGTGTGAGCCCAAGGGATCACCTGTGGACGCATGGTAATAGGCACAAATAGACGATTTTGCGGGCAACCACTAGGTGCAGGGCTCTCACCGTTAGCTTGCTTCACCTCTGTTTCTATCTGCCAAGTCACCGCTCCAACCACAAGGTTCAGTGGCAGGATGGCTTCAGGCTCTTTGGCAATAGGCTCGGGGTCAAATAGACGTGACAGGGCATCGGGCTTCATGTTCTGGGACCCCGGCCTGTAAGACAAAGTAAAATTAAAGCGATTGAAAAATAAAGTCCATCTAGCCTGACGAGAGTTCAAACGTTTAGCTTTTCTTATGTATTCCAGATTCTTATGATCCGTCCATACTAAGAATGAAAACTGAGCCCCCTCTAACCAATGGCGCCACTCCTCCAGAGCTATTTTTACAGCCAGTAACTCACGGTTTCCCACATCGTAGTTCTGCTCAGCCGGCGAGAGTTTTCTGGAGAGGAAAGCAGAGGGATGCATCTTGTTGTCCTCCTCCGACCGCTGCGACAGGACAGCACCTACACCTAAATTGGAGGCATCCACCTCCACCACAAACTGACGGCTTGGGTCAGGAACAGTTAGAATGGGAGCAGAGGTGAACATACTTTTGAGCAGAGTGAAAGCCTCCTTGGCCTGAGTAGACCACACAAATGGAACCTGAGGGGATGTAAGAGCATGAAGTGGTAGTGCAATAGCGCTGAAGTTTCTGATAAATCTTCGATAGAAGTTAGAAAACCCCAAAAACTGCTAGACCTTCTTTCGGCTGTCAGGACTCTTCCACTGGGCTACTGCACTAACCTTAGCAGGATCCATTTGAATAAGACCTGGGGATATGATGAAAAAAAGGAATGAAACAGTAGTGGCATGGAAATCACATTTTTCAGCCTTGACAAATAACTGATTCCTGAGAAGTCGCTGGAGAACCTGGCGTACATGATGGATGTGGGAGTCTTTATCGGGCGAGTATATCAGAATGTCGTCGAGGCAGACAAAAACAAACCGATTCAAGCAGTCTCTTAAAACGTCATTGACAAGGATTTGAAAAACTGCAGGAGCATTGGTGAGACCAAAAGGCATAACTAAATACTCATAATGGCCTGTGGGGGTGTTGAAACCAGTCTTCCATTCATCACCTTAGCAAATTCTGACCAGATGATATGCATTCCTAAGATCTAATTTGGTGAAGATCTTGGCATCTTGAAGCTGCTTGAAAGCTGAAACCATGAGTGGGAGAGGATATGTATTTTTGACTGTGATGTTGTTTAACGGGGAATAGTCAATACAGGGCCTAAGGGAACCGTCCTTTTTCCCCAAAAAGAAAAACCCCGCCCCAGCAGGGGAGGATGAGGGTAAGCCCTGACTTTAGCGAAGCGTCTATATATTCTTTCATGGAATCTCTTTCAGGGCCAGAGATTGAGTAAAGTCTCCCTTTAGGTATAGGCGCTCCTGGGATCAAATCACTGGCACAATCATAAGGTCTATGAGGAGGAAGAGTCATGGCTTTAGCCTTGCTAAAAACTTCCCCAAGGTCATGATAGCAGGTAGGTACTAATCCCAAGTCTGGAGGTTCAGGTTTCTAGTCAATGTCTGGCGACACAGTCCTTACACTATTCCAAGAAGCCCCTCCAACAGCTATCTTTTCCCCCTGTTTGAGACAATCAGTAGTGCATTCCTCCCCCCACCCTTTAGTCTTACCAGAACAACAATCAATGTTTGGATTGTGTTTCCTCAACCAGGGAAAACCCAATATGACGGGGTGTTGAGCTGAGTTAAACAAGTGAAAGGATAGGAGTTCCCTATGATTATCAATGACAATTTCTAAGGGTTCAGTCTTATGGGTTATCTTGAAAAGCAATCTGCCGTCCAAGGCGCTGGCCTGTAGAGGCTGGGTCAACAGTTCGGTCTTGACTTTTAACTCAATAGCTAACCCCCAGTCCATCAGACTCTCCTCTGCCCCTGAATCAATTAATACCCCTTGAGTTAATGTTATTGTAGCAAAATGTAGCTGGGCGCTGGTCAGGACGCGAGAAGGGAAACCAGAGGCAGAGAGTCGGCTCACCAGCGCCCTCCTCTTCCCTGGTGAGCCTGCTATTTTAGTGGACAGGCTGGTAGCATGTGACCTCGTTGTCCGCAGTAGAAACACAGCCTCTCTAGAAGACGGCAATGCCACTACTCAGCTGACAGCTTGGCACGTCCCAGCTGCATGGGTTCCTGCGCTGGGGGATGCAGTCCTCTGTGGTGACGTTGGGGCTTGACGAGGGAAGAGTCTCTCAGATGAGGCTGGCGAGGTGGAGTGCCCTCTGTGGTAGACGTTGGCGGAAACAGCTCAGAGTTTCTCCTTTCTTCTCACAGTAAGGCGATTATCAATCCTGATAGCCATGGCAATTACCGAGTCTAGATCAGGGATAAGGTCTAGTGGAGCCAACTGGTCCTTAACAGGGTCAGAGAGTCCATTGAGGAAGGCATCAAAAATAACTAATGAGTTCCAGCCGCTATGTGCGGCTATGGTGCGGAATTCAATGGCATAGTCTGCAACAGTGTGATTACCTTGTTTAAGCTTGGATAGAACTTGGGATGCCTCTCTGCCAGGAGAAGTGTGGTCAAACATTCTTCTTAAAGAGTCAGTGAACATCTGAAGAGAATCACAGACTTGCGAGTCCCTTGACCACTCGGCCGTTGCCCATGCTGCCGCCCGTCCAGTAAGGTGAGAGACCAGGAAAGCAACCTTAGACCGCTCAGTGGGGAACGCCGCAGGCTGGTGTTGAAAGTGTAGGACACATGTCACCAGGAAGGGACGATAGCCATCAGATTCCCCGGAAAACTTCTCTGGAGGGGCCAGACGGATTGAACAGGCAAACAGGGCTGCAGGAGAAGCTGGGGACACTCCAGAGGCCACTGGAGGCTGGGGTGAGGGTGCTGTCCCGAGGTGAGTAAGCATACGCTGGATCTGCTCGGCCAGGTGATTAACTTGTGTGGTAACGGAGGACTCGAAACCCTTTTGGTTACCAACAAGATCCTTAACTCCCTGCTGAATTGCAGACATCTGCTCCTCCTGTTCGTCAAACGTCTCCCCTGAAAGCGAAGGGCAGCGTACTGTCACGGCTAGGCAAACCAGTAGGAACCCAAAAGCAAGACTCGACAAACAAAGTACAAAAGAAAGTCTTAACTGAAAAAAGTGGCACTGTGAGCTCTCCGTAGAGATAACAAGTTATGGTAACAAAAAACACTCTTTCGAGGAAAAGGTTAACATAGTATCAAAAATGCAAAGGATAAAGTCAATTCCCAAACTCGGTTCTTAGCTCTTAGCAGAAAACATGGACTTCACACTGGCAGGCATGAACATGGGACAAAACGAACTGGCATCAAGACAAGGGAGACAGAATCTATATATAGGCAGGCTAAGGGGGAACAGGTGCAGACAATTAGGGCGGAGTCGACAATCACAGTGGAGGGAAAACACACAAAGGGAGGAAGTGAGGTAATCTGCAACAAGAAGGAAAGGTTACTACAAAATAAAACAGGATACAAGACTGAACTAAAAACATTAACTTAACAGATTTTACGAGACATAACAACTGCCTTATTAGGCCCATATTGAGCAGAGCATATTAAGAGCAAAACTCGTACAACAACTTCCTTACTTGCAATAAATAAGCACTAATTAGAGGGTTATTGAGGAAAAACTCTCAACTAATGGCTTATTACTTGTAGAATATGGTCATGTAGAATAAAGCCCTAATAAGTGTTTTATAATGACTAATAAAGATCCAATATACTGCTAATATGCATGTTAATTAACAACTAGTTGATGGTTAATTTGTGTACCTTAATATAAAGTGTCACCGTAAATAATACTAATTTCCTCTCTCTGTTGCCTTTTTTTTTACAGTATGTGTTCTGGGTGTGGTGCCCTGGTTTTGTGTTTGGCAGGGCGGTTCAATTATTAACTCTGTTGATATTGGCTATAGCAGTGGGCCGAGCAGAAAAGGAACCAAAATATATAACAGCAGGAAACTCCCACTTCAATTCAACGCCTCATCTGCAAACTCAAAAATGCCCACATTCTTATTATTGATAACTGTTTACTAGCCTATGAATGTTAATAAAGGGTGATATTACAGAATAGTTTAAATGTATTCAAACACATAGTTTTCCTATAGATATATTACAGATATTATAGCGATAGCAGCTAACTTACATTGTAGGCCTATGTGTCAAACAAATCAAGCTTGACATTTAAATACACTGTAGAATTATAGCTTGACTTCATTGGATACATGATGGCCTACCATGACTGAACAGTTATTTATACCTCTATACGTTTAAATGAACAAAAGAAAATATGTTGTTTACAGTGAAACCGATTAAACATGTCAACTAGCACTTCATTTTAGGTGTCTTAGTTGGACTTGTTTACTTGTAAAAAAGTACATGGCAGCTGTCTCTTTTCTTGTCAATGTCTCAGTTCATTGCGTATTTGTGAGCGCAGCTGTTGTCAGGCCATCTTTGAGTTAAAAGAGGAAAGAAGAAAAAAGACGTATGTGGCGAGGAAATCCCCTGCAGTACGCCAAAATCCAAGGCAACAAATAGAGTCTGCAGCAGTCAGTCACACTTTAATGGCACACCCAACCCTAAATTGCTCCATTTGATGATGATTATGAGAAATTAAGAGATTACTTCAGTAGCACTTTGTAAGATTGCTGACTATGTCAAATATGCAAATTTGAATTTCCCTTTTAACAGCTTGGGGAAGTTTGAACTGGGGTGTTGTTCAGAACAGATTAGATTTTCCTCTTTAATAAATTCACCAAGGTTTAAATATTTTAGAGATTTATGAGTGCATCTTTAAAATGTGACTTTTTTTTATCTACAGTTGCAATAATTAAAGTGGCATCATGATTTGATCATGCAATAAAAACACATGCAGTATTGTATACTTGAGTATAAGAGGTCATCTGTAAATATTCCTTTAGTCCTCTCTTTGTGTCATGTGTCATATTGTGTGGCATTCTCTATCATTTAGTTTTGTAAGCATGCATTAATGTGTGCCACATGGTTTACGTGCAGCAATCCACTGTATAAAGATGGCAGGCCACACAGTTGGACAAAAACTGTGTACAGTATCAGGCCATTTTACTGGGTTATGGGAATTCCCCAAGTCTCAGTGAAATTGCTTCCCCCCTATTCACCAGTTTCCTTAAAAAGCGCCTCTCTCCGGCAGAAGCTGAATGTGTGGGTGAGTTGTTGTTTATTATTTTTACAGGTAACAGAGCAAATTATATTTATTTTCAATAGTTGTGATGCTGTCATGTTTTTGTTTTGTATTACTTCTAGGGCAGGTTGAATAACTTTAAGATGTCAGTGAAATGAATGACGTTAGTTTGAATTTGGAACATTACATAAAAGGGAAACACAACATGAAAAGATTGATTTCTTCCTAAACAAGATTGATTTGTAACTTACAATCTCTATTGTATGTTTTTTTGTTTGTATTCGGGGTACTTCCTTGCCTAGGCAAATACTCTGTCGGAAATATATTTTTGTTATTTACTAAGAGCAAATATGGAGGTAAATCCATGTTAAGAAAAATATAACACTATTTAAGCTTAACCATGAAATGTGTTGTTTATCAATTCTATTATTTCTACATCAGCCTGACAGAAATATGCTTGCCAATCTGTCACACAGGTTTCTTTGTTGTCTAGGGTTTCGATTCTCAGTAAAAAATAAAAACATTCAAAATAATTAATATGAAGATCCTCTTAGAACTAACAATGTTTATGAGAATATTTGGAGCCGGTGCACGTTGCTGGCATATGATACTGTTCAGTGAGGATGTCTTTAGTTCAGGACCCGAAAAGACAGCTGGAGTCACTATAGGCTGACAAAAGGACGTTTTGTATTAAGCAGTGCAGAACTAATGACTGTCAGCTGCGTATACCCGCTGCTAGATATGGGAGACTAGACCGTCCTTTTTTCTCAACAGGGTGGGGTACATACTTACTGTTCTGTCTTTGTGCAATGGAAAATGCTTTCAAATATTTATATATATAAGTAGCTGGGAGGAAAAAACTAAGTGCACAGTTTGTTACCCGTGAAGACTAAATGATTGGCGACATTTCCTGTATCCTCTGGCTTTTGTTTTTTAGCTTGGTAGGCTCAGAGTCACCGGCCTGTTTGTTATTTTATCAGCCTGAGACTGAAACACTGTGCTCCTATAAATAAGGACAAGGTCACGGCTGGCATGCTGTGTGAACTGTATGTTTGCTTTATTCTGGCCAATGATTCACTGAGGTTCCACATACAAGGTTAAAAGTATATTGTTTGTCATTTTTCTTTTGTATTATAAAAGAGGCATGTGACTCTTCAATTGAACTAAAGGCAGTTAAAGTCAGTTTTGTATAAAAGGAAGTCACAAATAAGTTCTATTGTTTTTAAGCACAGTCAGGACATAGTTGTCTCTTTTCTCACAAATTCACTTATTGTCTTAAGTCAAGTACATGAATGTTGTATACATGCTCTACATGGCAAAAACTACATTTTTAGTTAAACGTGTTGGTATAGTTACAATCGGACCTCTTTTATTAGTTTTACTGTATGAAAAATACCATGTAAATGTGTATTCAGTTAACCTATTTTATTTTCTAAGATTAGCTAGCTGCTAAGGTACTTATTTACTGACTTTTTCGACCTATTTCCTGTAATTGAAAAATGTGTGTTACAAAATCTATAAGGGAGTCAAACCAACTATCACAAAAAAAATCAAACTAGCTACTAGGCAGTATCGTGAAAACCTGTTTCAATCTTAACTGGTTTCTATTAGAGCATTATATTATTGGTGCACTTTCTTTCCCTTAGAGGAAGTAATAATGGTGGGGATATATATATATAAAAAAACAAGCTTTTCATACTGATTAGTTTAGATACTGTATACTGATAATAAAGCATGCAATCATGCAAACATAATTTGCAAACTGGGTATATCCTGTGTTAACACAGCATGCTTCCAGATAAGACCTCCAAGGCTGATGCTATGACAATTTAAATCATTGTTGAGAATGTTTGCCTTAATGGTTTTTGTGGACAAACTGTGGTATTTGTTTTCTCTATTGTAATTCATAGATGTTTCTATATATATTAAATACTTTTTGGTAGTTTTATTCATAATTATTATGACCCATTATAGATCTACAGTTAACCAAATAATGCTTTTTGTAAATCATTGAGGAAGTAACCACTGGTGACCTGTGGTTTTTTTCCCACAAGATGTCACTATTGTTCGGAATTGTTAATGTTTGGTAAGTCAAGGGCCTGAAATAAAGCTCTGAAAAATGGTGGCACACTGCTTCTTAACAAATTCCTTACCTGTGACTGACAAAACCTTTAAAAGGTCAATTGCATTTTACTTCAAGACAAGTAACTCATGATATTTACATTTCATCACAGTATTATTTGAAAGTAAATATATTCCCATTATATATTAACATATTTAAGTCAAAACTAGAACAATTAATTGATTAGTCGATTAGTCATAAAATGTGAAAACTCAAAAACCACAATTTACTAAATGTATTCATTGTTAGAGTATGTTTTTAGTTGTATATACTAAGCAATAATTAATGAAGAAAACTAATGTCAGTTTAAATAATGATGAATACAATAACTTATAGCCCTATCACAATATAAACATTATATATCTCTGAGCAGCTTACATACAATATATGTATTTCTCATTTACCCATAGTGTGGACTCACTCACTTTAGTGTAACTTGAACTAGGCCTTATTCCTCAGTTCACAAGAAATGTGTGATGCAATCACAGAAAACCCCACCAGCCCCTTCTCTAAATGTATCAATGAGTTAAAAAGTAATTCTGTGAAAATCTTGGGACTATGACTATATGACGAGTCGCTATGAGTGTCAATTGTCAATTTAAAAAAGGATAAGAAATTTATTTAAATAAACAAGACAAAGATCCGGCTGCAGTTTTACTCACCCTAGTGTCATTGTGGCATACAGGCGATTATTTCCGTATATTTATGTACAAATGTATAGGCCATCTTGAGTCATTCTGATCAAATATTTACCATGAATTATGAATGTGAAGCATTTCGATCTAATGTTTACATTACGGTTCCCCCGCTGACAGAGAGCTGGGCCCTGATTGGTCCGACGGGCTGTCAGTCACTCGCTGTTTACATCAAACGAGGTGGAAACTCCCGGGTTACAGCATAGACCAGTAGACCACTTCCGCAATAGATGTCTGGCAGAGAGACGAGAGAGGCCACTGCGAGCTGAAAGGTATCTAGACAACAGAGACCTCTTTGTTCTCTCGTTTGTCGTTTAACTCCACTTTGGGACCGACTTCGTGCATCGATTAAAATATCTGTAGTGGGTAGAAAAGAGGAGCTAACGGCTTACTGTCCCGCACTGTCATCTAGTGTTAGCTAGCCGACAGCTAACAAGGATGTTGCTAGCAATTTGCATGACAACAGCGAAAACTAATATTAGCCTTTTTCAGCCAATCAAGGTAGCTATAATTTGCTAGATTGTGCTTTATTTGACTCTGGTCTATTGGGTAGATGTTTGTTGGCAGGATTCACGTAACATCTAGGGATTTTCCCTCTGCTTTTGTCCTTTTTGCCTTCGGTTATGAACGTTGTATTTGTCATATAGCTGTCACAAACGTTAGCCCATTCCTGCCATTTGTTTCACTCTGCCAGGGTAGCATAACGATGACTCTGTTCCTGCTTTTGTCCTCTCAAAGCTGAAGGCTGATCGGTATTTTCTTCAACGGGCTTCACCTATAGTTTACACTCGTCCTGCTATAAATTATAAATAAACTGAAAGAAGAGTTGAACGTTTTTTCTTGCTGGGTAACTCGCAGAAACACTACAAAGTGAGTTGGTGGTTTCTATTTAATCTGTGACAAAGGAGTACCAGGAACAACATTTGTTAGATGTTCTCACACTGTAACATAACAGGTTCTGATCATTTGTTTCCTTCCTCTGCATGACATTTGGGTTTCCACATTTTATGTTGACAATTTGATCAGTACACTTTACACTTTTAAGTCAAATGCAACTGTTTACCATGCTTTCTTGCGACCAGTGGAGGACCACAAGTCTTTAGTCCTCCATGTTTAAAGTCTTTACTGTCAGCACCTATTGTTTACAAAAAACTTCAGCAAAAAATCTGTATTATTTTATGTTCTGTTGAATAGTTTCCAGTACTTTCTATGTTGTTAATTAGGTTGTAATTGACAGTTTTTCTCTTCTTTCCACAGTTCAGAGGATCATGTCTAAGAAGTGAGAAACGGCGATGGAAGGGAAAGGCCCGTACCGCATCTATGATCCAGGCGGGAGTGAGGTTAAGGCCAGGGAGCAGGCCGGGGCGGGCAGCAGCTACCGACAGCTGCTGGAGGAGAACAGCATGTTGAGGGAGAGGATGAAGGGTCTTAAGAGTCTAGGTAAGTTCCTAAAGACGGCTTGGGTAACACAAAGTTGTGGACAGCAGTGATCTTAACACATGAGGATAACATTATTGCAGATTGGTGTATGTCAAGAGCATTAGTTTATTTATTGTAGTAAACAGTGTGCAGCTTGCATTTGGCAGCAGCACTAAATTCGTTTTTTGATCTTCATTTTGAATTCACCATTAAAAATGACAAGACAAGGCATCACGTGTCTGCCATTAATAGACTACATGACTTAGTTTAAAGTAAGAATAAACACATAGGGGAGGGAAACGGTCACGCAGCTAAAATAATGTGGAATGTAGTAAAACCTGATGTTCTTCATTGGGGAAGGGTTGTTGAAAAGCTGGCATGCGATGACGGCGGCGGCCTGATTGCTCCTTGTGTGAATCACCGAAGGAATGTTACTTATATGTAATGTCTCGATAAACCTCTTTCATATCATATATGATGACTGCTCATGCTGATAGAGGGAAGCACTTCTGCATATAGACAAGATCTCTTTGAAACCTACAGGTGATTTGCTGGAAGAGTCTCAGACCGAGGCATCAAGGCTGCGGCAGCGAGTGGAGGAACTAGTGAGAGACAATGAAGCCCTGAAGTCCTCCAGCTTTGTTGCCAGTCTCTGTATGGGGGGACCCATTCAGAGTGAGACACAAAGTAGGTCACCCATACCAGAGGATTATTATGACTTTATTAATATTACTCAGGGCAGTGTTGTAACCATACGGCATGCTCTTCTACCTTAAAGTTGTATTTACCTTGTTATTGAATGGCTTATTTCATAAACCATGTTTAACCCCACTACAGAGCAAAAGGAGGAGCAAGCAAGCTGTTTAGGAAAAGCCCTACAACCAGAGAAGCCTAATGTAAGTAACTGGAGAATGTTTACTTTATTCCTAAAAGTGTATAGATGCAATTAGCACTCCCAGTACTTTGGTGCTACTTACAGTTGTGCTCTTTACAGGAGGCCTCTGCGGAGTTTGAGGTTGTGAATGTAGATGGAAAGACTTCAGACGCCTTGACTGTACGTATCAGATTGTTTGTGACAAATGATGACAAATCTTTTTCCAAGTATCACAGGAACTCGCCTTTTTGTACTTTTCCAAAAGTCTTTACATTTACCAAACATCTAACATGTTTAGATGATCAAAATGCTTTTGGTGCTAATTCCCAAAGGTGATTTGTTGTGTGTGATTTATTTAGGCTAAATTAAACCTTTCCTCTTTATAGCCATTTCCCTAATATTAGGAACATATCCTTAGTGTGGTGACTCACCATCAAACTCAATACCGGTAGCTCCAGCCTGAGTCAGCCCGGGGGAAAGTCCAGGATTATTACTGGCTGATTCATCCACAGTCACACACTTCATCCTAAAGGATGTCCTAATAGGACCTGCCAGAACAGTTCAGCCCCAAAGGTTGACAAAATTAATTTCATTGGATAGCCTGGCCTATTATAACATTCTATGGCTTACCTTTTTGGCACAGTTCCACACCTAAACAAAATATTTGTGGTAAAAATGTTAGCAACTCTGTTTTGTGATCTATATCTATATTTAGATCCAACAGGAACAACTGGTTTGCCTCTCCAGATATATCAGCTGCAGCTTTTCATAGAAATAGAAGCAGCATGACTCTTACACTATGATGTTCTATCGGTTTTGTGCTGGTTGAACTACATTTGTAATTAGTCAGCTTGAGAAGCATTGACTGACTGTTTAGCTGTGTGTTATCTCCAGGCCGGGTCAGTGGCAGGGTTAATCCCCGTCCTGCCTCAGGAGAACCTCGAGCTAGCCAGCCAGCTGAAGAGACTAGAGAGCTCCTTCAGCATATTCGCAGAGGAGTCCAACCCCAACCAGCTCCTGGCTCACCTCGGTCGCATGGCTGTAGAGTTTCACCATCTTTCCTCTAAGGTCCAGAAGAATGAACAGAGGACTTCCCTCCTACAGGTATGCCACACCGCTGCTGACAGAAATATAAAATGCCAAAGCTAACATTACCTCTTTTTCTTTTTCAAACATGTCTTTATATGCACTTGAAGCTAGGGTTGGTAATAATGGTAATTATAGTTAAATACATTTTGGAAATACGTTGTTTTGTGGTATCTTATATTTGTAGAGCATTGAGAGAGGATAAAGTTATTTGAGTTTGTATGACGTATGTACAAAGTTCTTCTCTGACTAATGTTGTTTTCCCACTGCAACAGCAGTTCTGGTGTCTTACACAGTTATCCGTGGGTTTAACATTTGCTGCGTCATGACACTCAACAACTACAACAATTACTGCACATGGCACTCATCTCAAGCTTTCCTTATTTGAGCAAACTGTCTTTTTAACTAATAACATTATTTTGTGCAGTGCTTTGCAAAAGAAATAGACTTGCAGTATAATCTGAAAAGAATACTTCCAATACAAATTTTAGGGATTATATGACATTATCTTTCACACAAAGAGGAGGCTGCATATTTGTTGCCAGTACCAGTGAAAATGCGTCACGACTTGGAACTTCCAAAAACCAACTTGGCCTAATTTTTATTTAAAAAATACAGCACTATTTCTATTGTCCTAGACTTCCAGCTACTGTCTCTTGTTTTGTACTCCAGAGATGTCATATCCTTGCACATATTGTTCAGGTCTGTTTGGGGAAGGGGTAAATGTGTAATGTGTTGATGTTTGCTGTTGTCTAAAAAAAAAAATCTAATACAAATATTTCTGAGGAGAGAATACAAATATATATACGGCACTATTTGCAATGACTTGGATTATGTTTGAATTCAAGTTTTTGTGTTGTCATGTGTTGAAGTGATTGTTTCTTCTTGTGGTTTTGTAGACTCTCTGTGAGCAGCTCAGACAGGAGAACAATGAGCTTCGAAAGAAAATGGAAGAGGATCATCATATCAGGAATCATGACTTGGATCATCTGAAGTAATGTGTTTAATGTTCTCTTTTTCACTTGACTGTGCTTTGTGTTGCTTCTGCTGGAGCAGCACCTGTATTGTTAGAAAGGTCAAATATATATTTTTAACATCTGCACTGTATTGCCTACAGGTAATACAACCACTATTGACAGATTATTCTAATTCCTCTGGTAATTTTCTTTCCAACCATAGGAACATTTTGTTTCTCATTAACCTTTTGAATGTATTGAAAGCAGCCCTCTGTTAATATTTGATGACAAATCCTACACTACTTTGACTTTGTCCTGCATTTTGACACTTGCTTTCACTTTGATGGGGGATTATACCACTGCTTTCTGTTTGCGTCATTGAGCCCAGCGGGCATAGTAGGTTCTTCCCAAAGGAACTTCCTGAAGCCTTGTTCAAACTTCAACAACCTCCGGGAAGGGACCTTGCTCACAAACGCTATCAATTTCCTTTCCTTGCCTATTCAGACAGGAGAATCAGAAACTTAAGGAGCTGGTCACAGGAGGAGCAGCGGCATCAACGACAGCGCTACCTGACACCGAAGCTCCAGAGGCCAAAGAGGAGCCTGTGAAGGAAGAGTCAGCCGCTGTGAGACCCAAGATGGAGGCCACCACACCGCAGAAGGTAGTTCAATTACATAGTAACATGTTTTTTTCACCATGTGCAGACATCACTTTGAATTGCCTTGTGTTGAAAGGTGCTATATAAAAAACTTGACCTGCCTTTATGACTTCATATGGATAAATCTGCTCCGCTAACATGGCATATACATTTTTATGTAAAGCTTTACCCTTTTTAAGAAAAAGTTCCTCAATTACCTTGTGACTTAAAACTTCCCCAGTCACCATGTGATGTTACAGTAGTGGAGGAAAGTTGTGCATTAAGACATGGTTTGTGTGCCCCCAGAGTGGAAAAGCTGCAGAGAAAACCCCAACTAAGCCTTGTGATGTTGAGGTGTATGAAAAGAAGATCAAGCTTTTGGAGAAGCAGAGAAAGGATGTGAGTCTTTTTCTGTGCTTACTGCTCATCCTCTTTGAGCCATAGGGGAAAGTCTCTGTGTGCTTAGTTTCCTATGTTGATTGTCATTTGTTTCACTTTCTGCCAATCCTTCCAGGTACTGGAGGTGAACAAGCAGTGGGACATTCAGTGGAACTCCATGAAGTCACAGTTTGAACAGAAGGTACAGTAATGACTTTACAGCTGTTGTGAAGGGTGTGGGAAGACATTGCTGTGTATTCAACTTCTATAGAGACGTCATCGGAGAATTCATGTCTAATTTGCTCCGAATTCCTCTAAAAAACATGTTGTTCTTGCTATTTCAAGTCGAACTCAAACAAGTTCGACGTATGGTCATTTTTTTTAAGTGCTTAATTTCGATTGATTAATTCTAAAGACATTTTCAAGAAAATTATATTCAAAGCACTTGTAAATTGTACAGGGAAACATGTGCAGTACATTGCAAAAAATTGAGTATCTATACATTGTTTACTAAATATAAAGTAATGTTTGTGCTAAGAATGGACAGCCCTTTGGTTTAAAATGAACTCTATTCAACACATTTAGCATCATACCAGTGGAAAAAAATATATATATTTTCCCTTTCATCAGAGTTATCATGTTTTCTTGAGTAAGTTGACACATGGCAGGCATTTTGCAATTTGGAAAAGTGTGTGTGTGTGTGTGTGTGTGTGTGTGTGTGTGTGTGTGTGTGTGTGTGTGTGTGTGTGTGTGTGTGTGTGTGTGTGTGTGTGTGTGTGTGTGTGTGTGTGTGTGTGTGTGTGTGTGTGTGTGTGTGTGTGTGTGTGTGTGTGTGTGTGTGTGTGTGTGTGTGTGTGTGTGTGTGTGTGTGTGTGTGTGTGGCTATGCTTGTCCAGTGGAAAGGTGCAATTTTGCAATAGTTTGCTATCTGAACATACTTACCACAAGGCTTGTCACACCTCGGTGAGAATTCCCCTCACCTCTCTTGTACCCGCTGACTTCCTCCTGCGGTGCAGTCAGAGGGCAGCAGAGACACACATATGCACAAACTCTCACACTCATACTCACACACCTACGCGTGTGCACACCCACAATCATGAACAAACCTACATTCACACCTTGTTGTTACGCGGACACCATGCAGCCTTGGGTTACACCGCAGAACCCTAGATATATATCCATTTGCGTCACTCGGTTTGTTCATATTTTACACAAAACAGAACTGCGTGTGTCCCCCAAATTCTCCTTGTTGCTGTGGTTTAGTTTATAACTGTATAACACACATTTCTAAAGCTGTATCCAAACACACACACAACAGCTGATGTTTCATTTTTACCAGATAGATGTTATCAGGTAACCATTTTTTTTCATTTTGGTTTGTGCTCATGAGAATTGGATTTTAGAACTGTGTACTGGGTGAATTCTGCACACGACTAAATGGTTTAAAACATCTCTCCAGATCACAGACCTCAGACAACGGCTGGCTGAGTCCCAGAAAACTGTGCTGGAGCTGGAGGCAGAGCGAGAGCAAAGGCAGCGCGACTACGACAAGAAGCTGCTGCTGGCCAAGTCCAAGATTGAAAATGTGCAGGTGAGAACCACCAAGACTAAAAACCAAGGTGGAAACAAGTCTAACATTTCAAAACTTGGACACAGAAACAGGGAGGAAAAAGTGTATTCAGATACTAATAATAAGTCATTTTATATAGCGGTTTACAAGCAATTAAAGAAAAAAAAAAATAACAACAAAAGTAAAAAGTGCTAAACTACGTGGATTAAGGGGGAGGGGCTAGTGGATTAGGAGTTTTGAGGGATTTCTTGAATGAAATAAGAAAGGTGTTTCAATGTTTTCTGTGCGTTTTATTTCAGGGGGAGAAAGAGTGCCTGAACTCTGAGACCACTGAGCTTAAGCAGAAGGTTCGCTACCTGCAAGATCAGCTGCTACCCCTCAGCAAACAGAGGGAGTACCAGGAGAAGGAGATCCAACGCCTCAACAGGGTGAGTGCACTTCATCTCTCAATCTATTACTGCATCTTTTCCACTGAGACGTTTCCTCTAATACTTGTTTTGTCTTACTTCAGGCCTTAGAGGAAGCCTTAAACCTGCACACCCCTTCATCCTCCCAAAAACCACCGGGTCAGGCTAACTTTCCTGATGCAGCCAATAACCTGAAGAAACAGGAACTGCTCACTCAAATTGCTGTACTAAAGGAACAGGTCAGTTTTTAGTTGAAATATACACTCACAAGTACATGGTTCTTTTTGCACTTATACGTTCATTTCCTCAACTGATTGTATTTGTTGTTGTTTTGTACTTCAGGTAAAGATCTTTGAAGAAGACTTCAGAAAAGAGAGAAGTGACAGGGAGCGAATGAACGAGGAAAAGGAGGACTTGAGGCGGCAAGTTGAGAGACTCCAGGGTCAGATCACTAATTTGACAAATCAGGTAAGCTGTGTGTTTACAGTTTAACTGTCCTGTGTGTGTGGCATGATAACATATGCTTTTTTTCTTTCTTGCATTAAATTACAATCATAACTGAATTACTCTGGTTTTTTTCTCCACTAATTGTGTTATTGTGTGTTTGGTTCAGCTTCACCAGGCACAGAACGAGTGTCAGAGAGAACGTACGGAGAGATGCAAGCTGGAGAGACTGCAGATGCAGCATCACAAACAGGTACTGGCTGCAGCTCAGATCTGACTCTAGAAGTGTTGCAGACATGTTGAAATGTGAATTACATTGTTGCCGTCAGCCTGGAAATAAATAGATGACATGTTTGTTCATACTTTCAAATCATTTAATCAGGGACAATGCAGTCACTGAGAGTTGGGATGCGTCATGCAGGGGGATATGAGTCAAACCTTGCAGAATAGCGCCCCCTTGTGATAGAATGCAGTCATTCAGCCGACTGCATTAAGTTCTTACACCAAGCCTTACTCAGCAGGTGGAGCGTTCCCACAGTGGGGGGCCGCCGCACTAGGGTGAAGGTCAGCGCTGGCCCGTGCCATGACAGGGCCACAGTGTCCTCGCTGAGAGTAGCAGCCGTGCACTGATTGGGGATCACGTGTGTACTTGTGATCCCTCGTAGGGGCAGCAGCAGGAAAGATGTACCTCAGACCCCACGTCAGGCTCAGTGAACGGCCCGCTGAGCCCCCCCTACTGTGGTCCCTTTGTGCAGGTGGGACCGCAGGGCCTTGAAGGCTGGCCGGTACACTTCCCTCCCCGGATGCCCAATGCAGCAGGCGCCAACGCCGCAGCCGCAGCACCGCCCCCCGTACGAGACTTCCAGCCCGTTACCCCGGTAAGGGTCCTCCAAGGCCCCTCTGTCTCTGTCTATGGAGCGATTCTGGTTCACTGAGGAAACACGGCTCTTTTCTCTCTTTCCTCTACTCCCCTTATCTCTTGGGAGGAACTTGTCATAAGGTCTAACTATAGCTCAACCTAGCCACGCTTACATTTAATTAACATTGTTAGGCTAAGCTGTAGGGCTGCTGTTTTTGATAAATGGGGATTTTTTGTGATTTCATCTAAATTGGTGCTTTCTCTTTGGTCAGGGTTTTCCTTGGCAATCGTCATTCCCACAGCCCAGAGGGGCCAGAGCAGTAGGAGAAAGTTCAAGACCACCACCAGAAAATGCAGGTATGGTACAGCTTGCCAAGCACACTATTGTTTTTTATTCCAAAGGTTTGTTGTAAATCACATTTGTGTTTTATATCTCAAAGCATACAGCTTGTGTATTTTTCCTTATCATCAATATAAAGACTTTTTTTAAAAGACCAACAATGCATTTGTAGCAGTATGTATCTCAATTATTTGAGTTCCCTATCTGTGGCTACACGGATCAAGACATTCTGCTTTTGGTTTTACATGAGATTTGCTGCTCAATTTATTGGATGACATAACACCACAGCTACATTTGGACTTATCCATTAAAAGTGTGTAAAGCTAAGTTTATGACTGAAGATAACCGAGTCTTGTTTTTCCGTGTCAGTAGATCAGTCCGCAGCAGCAGCAGCAGCTTCAGCAGCTTCAGCAGCCGCAGCAGCGTCGACAGCAGCGACAGCAGCAGGATTTGGAAAAAGGGAGCGACAGAACATTGACCCTGGAAAGCACTAAAGCATCACCGTACCCACCAAACGGAGTCTGGGTAGTAGCATGACATCAGTTTGTTTTTGAGTTGACAAGGTGTGATTTGATCTATAATTTTCCTACTGAACTGTAGATATCCTATTGTAATGTTGTTTATACTTGCGTTTTATAAGGCTATTTGTGAAACACTTCGCTATTCTGAATATATATACATGAAATATTATTTAGACTTTTTTTTTTTATCAGGAACTGAAGTCATTTGTTAAATAGGTTGGAATAATTAGTGTTCTTTTTTTTTTCTCCAGAAAATATACCTATGTGATTGTATCACTGCAAAGATGTAACAACTGGACACCTAGTTTGTTACTTGTAGGGTTACAGGAAGCCATTCCCCAATATGACTAAGACAACATATACTCATTCCAACAATGAATGATTATATACGTACATCAAATCATAGAGTTTACAATGTGAATGTTGATTGATTTATGAAGATTTCTTCAATACCATTGATGTTTTAGAACTGTCCCATACGTGTAACTGTTCAAAAGTGGTTGTTGAAATACAAAATGTTTGGGAAATGAATTTTGATGGTATCATACCAAAAACATGATTGTGATTATTGATAATTTATTTATAACCTGCTGTTTTGATAGTTGCATTGACTAAGTGTAAATCATTGTCTTTAGTAATGCTGTTCTTTCTATGTTGTTAGTGTAATCCAAATATATTGTAGCTATTGACATTGTATGTTTGTATCAGACACAATACACAATGCACAGAACATACACAGCCTTTTTTCCCATGATGATGGACCTAATCTCATTAAACACAACACATCTACTTGATTAAAATTGATTTGACCACTCATTGCAGTATTCATACTCATCTAACGGCATCTTGTACCACAGTTAAGACCCCAAATAGAAGTTAGAACAACAAATCCTTAAGGCAATGACTGCCTTCCTCTACTTCATTTATTGAGTTTAATCTGAACTAGTACCGACTCATTCAATATATGTGTAAGATAAAGAAAGGGGAAGATTCTCATTAGTATTTGGAAATCCTAGAGCTGTTATAACGGCAGTTCAGTTGCTCCAGACCTCTACCAGGATGTCTGGCTGCTCTCGGTCTACTTCAACAACCAGCAATCCTTCCCATGCAGACAGTCCTGTTAACTGATGTGATACAAAGTAAAGCCCCCCTGATACAACAGATACACACACCCAGAGATAATATGCTTTACCATTATAAAAGGATCATCTCAAATCAAGCCACTGTCTAACTGAATACCCATTCAGTTTCCTTAGTATATGTCAGATGAAGGGCTCAAAACGTGCGCAGATGAACTAGAAAAAGGCTCCAATGTTATCAAACCATTTTAGTTACAGGGAACAAAATCCTGATGGGTGAGAGCTGAAATGAGAAATTGCACTTTGAAAGGTATGCTGTAATTACTGGTAGTTGTATTTTCTTGGTTTGTAGCCTTTTCTTTTTTGCTGTAGGCAAAAGCACATGAGACTTTTTGTATTTGACTGGCTTAATAAATCTATTCTAAATGTCTTCTAGTATCTTAGCCTACTTATTCATGTTGATACTTTCCCCATTTTTTTTATTGCATGTTAAAAATGTTGTTGCCACAAGTGTGCTACATGTTCACCTTTCTATAACAGGACACCCACATAATATCAGCTTCTTGTTGAGAACATACTTCACAAATCAGTGTGATTTCCATGATTTATTCAAAGTATATGATGTAATGGCTAACCGGTCCTGGGATGAGAAATGGACATAATGCTGTGGGGTAGCAGGGCGGCTCGAATGCACTGAAGAGCCGGCCTGAACCCCAGACTCCGAAGAGGCACCACAGATTTACTGTTTTCAAGCCTCCTCTTCATTAAACATGCCATTTTCATAGATCAGAATCGGTTGACATTACTATATTTTACATTCAACATAAGCTCTACTTATCCTGGTACTTCATAAATTGGACAATACTGTATGAGGCAATCTAATTTAACCTCTGCTGTGTGTGTAGTTGCAGGAGCAGATATTTGTGGATGTCAGCTCGGACCTGAGGAATGGAGATACTTGGGTGCCACCTCATCGCTGGCTTCCCGTCTGGGCCCACCAGAAACTTTTCAAAGTTCCACTTGATGTCGCTGAGCTTCATGGGCCCCCAGAACAACCTGCTGGGGTCGCCCAACAACTCTCCTACAGGAGGGCATGATTTCTGCGTGGCACAAAGGACAAGATGTCACACAATGCAGGAAGAACTATTCAGATCTCTGACTTAATACAATAATGCAGATAACACTCAGTGACAAGTCCTGCATTAAAACTGTACATAAAGTACAAGAGTATTAGCATTAAAATATACTTAAAGCAGAGAGACCCATTTCAGAATCTTATACTTTATATTACTGGATTATAATTATGTCTGCATCAATGCATTCATCACCCTATCCGTTGCAGCTAAAAACAGAGCTCTCTTTAATGCCTTTATTTACTGCTGGTATAGTTTAATCCACAAGGATATATTATTATTTGATTTGTATTCTGTATTTGTAATTTAGACATTTGCAAAGTAAAGAGTAACTAAAGCTGTTATATAAATAAAGTAAAGTGCTAATCAAAAAAACAGAAACTCCAGTTGAGGGAATTTGAAGGCATTTCCGAGTGGTTGCGCAAATCATCCATTTTGCTTAGTAAACTAAACCTTTACATTATGCTTGAATAACTCTGAGTTGATGTACAGCAGGTATTAATGAATGTAATCAAACAGAGATGTACCTTAAGGAATGTGAAAACCTCTTGCTCGTCTTTTCCATTGACATCACCTTTCTCAAACAGCAGGAAGTTTGGAACAAATCCGTTGCCTGGTCTAACATGCCTGGAATTCAGGAAGAGGGCAGCTTATCAGTGGACAGAACTGTGAGCACTTTGGGCTTGGCAGCTGCCACTACATTCACAACAAGCTGAGGAAAAACACATCTATTGCAGTGGCTTTGCTATGGACACCTATAAGCTCGCTGATGAAACCTGAGACATAAGATATATGTGTGTAACAGAGGCCACTAACAGAAACTGATCGTATTGCCAAAGGATGTTTTCCCTGATTAAATGAAGCTTTGTTGATTGAAGAGGATTTAGCATTATTGCAAATTCCTCTCTGCATCCAGCTTTGTAGGTTCTTAAGTTACAGCACCGTACAATGTATAGGGTATTGTGAGGGCTTTGAGACTTAAATTCTCATGTTTTCATGTCTTAAAGCAATAAAATAAATCAAGTATTAAGGATTTTAAACTTTCCAAAAAGCTTTCATTTAGGAGGAAAAGGGAACGTTACTTTATTTATTTGGATTGGGTTCAATGTGTTGTTTTTTTTACTGAGTTGTGGCTGTCCTAATACTGATTTGCAATAAAGAGAAACATTGCTCACATTAGACCTGGCAGAATTTCATGTTTTTGCCCTGGTTCCTGCTTCCCAAACTGGTTGCAGGGAAAGCCGAGAATGGTGAGTCCAAGAGGTTTCATCTCTTCGTGCAGTGCATTCAGTTCTGATGATAACAAAAATAAATTAGAGAGAGCTGATTTGTTCTAATAATGTTACATACAAAATATGGCTTTTGTGGTGTTTCTTACCACCATACTGGAAGGTGTATCCTCAGTAGGTGGCCACGTTGATGAAGAGGACACTCTTGCCCCTGTAGTTGCTGAAGTTCACAGTGCGTCCGTCGTTTAGAGGGTTTGCATGGTATCTGTAAATGTCACCATCTGTTGGTTCACACAGCTGGGAGTACAAACGCAGGTCACAGCAGATTAGCTTTGTTTTCACAGGCCAACAGCCAATATAATGCTGATGTTTTTCTTAGTGTAGTACGTGTTGCTTAAAAAAAGATGCTTGCAGGACATGTATGCAAAAAAGCCTTCAACATGACCATATCTCGCTAGACAGGATAAGTGTTTGCTTTAGATTTACATTTTCTACAATGGCCATCTTCTGCCACTGTTAGGCTTTGGCATGGAATTGACCTCTGTTACTACATATGTTTGATCATCTTGCCTAAAATTTGACAGTATCAATGATTTCTTTTAATCCACGTCACTTTCCCTGAAATTAACAACAACAAAAAACACTTTAATTACAATATGTTTATTGCAGCAGCCATATGAGTCCCAAATATATTTGAATATCATAGTCATTGAAACAAACCCGATATATTTTTAATATGCAGACCTGTTAGACATTTCATATCATTAAATCAATCATACATTTAATAAAATAGCCAGTTCGCGTTGTGCAGTTTAATCAGGGTGAACCTACCAGCTGTGAAGTGCATCATTAGAAAATAGAGTGATGTCATCTGTATATCTATCTGGAGGGATTAGATGCAGGTGTTGTGACGGATATCAACAGGTGGCCTACCTGTGTGAGTGCCAGTGGGCATCCAGCGGTGAATGGTCGCAACAGACCGAGCAGCAGCAGCGGGAAGAGGGGTCGCATCATGTCGTCCTCTCACGACACGTTGGTGAGTGTCTCTCCGCTTCTCCCTGGGGATTAATAAAGTCTTCAGGCGGGGGCAATAGAGTCTGTATGTATGCAGACCACAGCAAGGAGGCGGATCCTAAAGGGGGTGGATCCTATAGGGGGCGTTTCCTAAAGGGTTATGAGCCCCGCCCCCCACGTATTTCTTAAAGGTATATGGCGCTCTATTTCTCATTTATTTTAATGATTTGAATGAAGCATAAAAGGAAATAATAATCATAATTAATTTGCATAAAGAATGAAGAGTATACAACCCACAGAGACGACAAATTAATTGACCTATTGACAGATCATAATGAATATAGAGTCAATTTGATAGTTTATCATAACATAGGATACATTAAACTCATATATTGTAGGCATATCATTTTTTACTGTTTGTGTTAGTAATTATTAATCAAATCAATCAACTACTTTCTATGGAAGATATCGCTGTATATCATTTAACAACATGAGTAGAGGTTTCTGTACACCTAAAATACTGAAGTTGAAGTTACTGTCCTGGGGCCGTATTCACAAAGCATTTTATCGTACCGCTAGGAGTGCTCCTAACTCGCGCTAAAACATTTTACGTAGGAGTTTTTTCTTAAAAGTTATTCACAAAGCCGCTGAGACCTACTCATACTAAGGATAAATCACTAAGAGTGAACTAAGAGTGACGCGCCGTTGCTATGGATGACGTCGATTCTCGTGCATGAGTTTAGAAGCGGTCAGTACGGTGATTGGTTGTTCAGAGTAGGCGGTCTCGGTGAAACTCATCCGCAACATCCCACAAACGAGCCCACTAAAACAAGGAAATAGCCTAGGCTAGAAATGTATTCCTATCAAATAGTGCAGTTAGCAGAATACACGCATGATGACAAGTTTGTGCAGACCACGATAATGACGTTGTATATGCACGTTAAAGAGAGAGAGCAAACAATAAAAATACGTAAATTGCATTAAATCGAGGAGGCAATTAAAACCACCCTGCAAACTATTATCCAATGAGCATATTTCCAGCACTTAAACACTTTCAATAACAGCCCATACCGCCGTTCAAGTCCCCCTATCATGATGAATGAAAACAATCTGCGTGTTGATGGAATGTACTTTCTTTCTATTGAAGAACACGTCCTCATCTTTTGATGGCGCAATTATTTTTATGTGCGTCCCGTCAATAGCACCGACCACACTGGGCATACCTGCAATTGCCATGAAGTTGGCTTTGATCCTGTGTAGTTGTTGATTGTCCAAATGAAACCGGATAAACGGTTGGATGATATGTGGTCTAGAGAGCGCGTTGATGGTTTGGTTTATGGCACAGCTGACTGATGGTTGCGATATTCCTAAATCGTCGGCATTGCAAAGTTGCATTTTCCCTGTTGCTAAATATCGTAGTGTTGCCAAACATTTTATTTCCGGACTAATCGGGTTATTCTTGTTAGTCGGGGATGTTATTGCATCCCGCACTAATTCCACAACAAGTTTGATACCCTCACGATTTAGCCTATATCTCTTGATCAATTCACAGTCTTCCATTGTCTCCAAAACATTTCGTCTCTCAGCCATTTTCAGATTCTTTGTGAATAGGTCTTACTGAGTTAGGAGTCCTCTCGAGGACTTTTAAACTCTCCTAAACCCCCCAGGGGCCGTATTCACAAAGGATCTTAGGGCTAAACGTAGCTCCTAACTGGCGAATTTAGGAGAAACTCCTAAGCATAATGGGCGTGTCAGTCTTAAATTTAGGACTCCTAATTGTATTCACTAAGAGCAATTCACAAAGTATTTTAGGCCTAAAAGTAGCACCTAAGTTTAGGAGAGCTTAAAAGTCCTCGAGAGGACTCCTAACTCAGTAAGACCTATTCACAAAGAATCTGAAAATGGCTGCGAGACGAAATGTTTTGGAGACAATGGAAGACTGTGAATTGATCAAGAGATATGGCTAAATCGTGAGGGTATCAAAATTGTTGTGGATTTAGTGCGGGATGCAATAACATCCCCGACTAACAGGAATAACCCGATTAGTCCGGAAATAAAATGTTTGGCAACACTACGATATTTAGCAACAGGGAAAATGCAACTTTGCAATGCCGACGATTTAGGGATATCGCAACCATCAGTCAGCCGTGCCATAAACCAAACCATCAACGCGCTCTTTAGACCACATATCATCCAACAGTTTATCCGGTTTCCTTTGGACAATCAACAACTACACAGGATCAAAGCCAACTTCATGGCAATTGCAGGTATGCCCGGTGTGGTCGGTGCTATTGACGGGACGCACATAAAAATAATTGCGCCATCAAAAGATGGGGACGTGTTCGTCAATAGAAAGAAAGTACATTCCATCAACACGCAGATTTTTTTCATTCATCATGATAGGGGGACTTGAACGGAGGTATGGGCTGTTATTGAAAGTGTTTAAGTGCTGGAAATATGCTCATTGGATAATAGTTTGCAGGGTGCTTTTAATTGCCCCCTTGATTTAATGCAATTTACGTATTTTTATTGTTTGCTCTCTTTCTTTAACGTGCATATACAACGTCATTATCGTGGTCTGCACAAACTTGTCATCGAGCGTGTATTCTGCTAACTGCACTGTCCCTAACTATTTGATAGGAATACATTTCTAGCCTAGGCTATTTCCTTGTTTTTCGGTGATTTAGTGGGCTCGTTTGTGGGATGTTGCGGATGAGTTTCACCGAGACCGCCTACTCTGAACAACCAATCACCGTACTGACCGCTTCTAAACTCATGCACGAGAATCGACGTCATCCATAGCAACGGCGCGTCACTCTTAGTTCACTCTTAGTGATTTATCCTTAGTATGAGTAGGTCTCAGCGGCTTTGTGAATAACTTTTAAGAAAAAACTCCTACGTAAAATGTTTTAGCGCGAGTTAGGAGCACTCCTAGCGGTAAGATAAAATTATTTGTGAATACGGCCCCTGGTTTCCAACCTCATCTCCTGTACGGCTCCTTTAGTGTTCCACCCCCTGCTTTCTGCCAGCTAGCCCATCTTTTAATGACACATTGATATAAAGAAGGAATCCCTGTTAAAATCAAGGTCTTTTCCGAATCAATTGAGGAAAAATTGGGAAAATACTGTACCGTACACCACATGGCTTTAATAAATACATATTGTTTATGAGGAGAGAAAAGCTGTGTTTTTCATCAACGCAAGGAAGTTACATCAACACACATAAGATAATTGCAGAACACAAATTCCCCTTAAACCTTCATCTTATTCAAAGGAAGAATTAGAGCATAATAAATGAAGCGGTAATACTGGCTATGCATCATACTTATAATGTATTATAATCAGCTTAACACTATAATTATTGTTATAGGGACTCATTGATGCTCATAAATGAAGCAGTTGATGTGGGATTCAGCAGTAGTAGGATTCAAGTGTCTCCATGCTCTTGTTCTGAAAACTTATGTAGGATTTAGAAGGCGTTTTTAGAATCGGCTATACAGTTATACAGAAGGACCAGAGTTTGCTCTGAATAGGAAGTGTTTTAAGGAAGATTTCAGAACCCATGATGTAGGACTAAAACACATACACGCATATTACAATCATTCACTTAGACTGGCCTCCAATGTGTTAAAACAAGAGACACAGATCAGTGTCCCTTATGGGGCTAATTAGGGTTAGGCTTGGGGCTAGGGATAAAGATAGTTTTGAGGGAACATAGGGCTGACTGTAGGTACGCTCCCGTGAATGACAGTGCCAAATGTTTGCCTATTCTTTGACTCCTGTTGTCTGTTATTCTGTGTTAAAGTAGTAATAGTCTGTCCTTTAGCACAGTTACATATCTGCCCGGTACAAATGTTTAAGTGAACAGCTTGACCTGTATCTGTTTTTGTGTACTTGTCTAGGCGGATGATGTGTCCCTTCAAAACGTGGCAGACAAGACAGTTTTCTGAATCTTACATCAATGATTGCTATTAAAAATCATTGCTATCTGAAACATTAAAATACAAGGTTATTTAATTTTCAACAGTGTAATAGAATCAGACCATACGATTTTCATCAGCATCCTGAGCTGTACAAAGAGCAGTTAGCACTGTTGAAAAAATGACAAATATATGAGGGAAGTATAACAGTTTATTTTGTATAACATGTAAAGCCTAAACACAATATTTGTATGCACAAATTACTCAAGTATAAAGACATCAGCCCATTGTGTCCGATGACAGCGGAAGGAGAGAGCTGACAGGAAGGCGTAACTCCTTTTCCCCGCAGCGTTCCATAACTTAAGCATTGGTCTGTTTATAGGAAAACATATGCAGCACTGTGCAGTTGTGGAGGATGCAGGACTCAAACATAAGTATGATTAAAACGAGCTACGCCATTACCCTCTCGACAACAAATAAATTATTATTATTAACAGACAGAACAGCCGTGACTAGGAACTCTCAAGTAAACACGCGTTTAGTTTAAATAAAGCCTCTCATTTTTGGTATAGAGCTTTGAAATAGGGCTTTGAATTTGAAACATTAAGGCTTCTACACAATTTCTGAACACACGATGGCAGCAGTTAACAATAGAGTCTGTATGCAGACCACAGCAAGGAGGCGGATCCTAAAGGGGGTGGATCCTATAGGGGGCGTTTCCTAAAGGGTTATGCGGTCTGCATCCGGACCGCATTTTATATATTATTATTTGTATTATTATTATTATTATCATTTATATATACAGTCTCTGATCCAGACCATCTCAGAGGCGGAGGCGCGGAGGGCCGTACAGCTGCTGAACGACGCCCTCTGGTGGCTAGAAAATGTACACAGTGAGATAGGCCCATGCATGGATAAACGCTGTCTGTAATTGAACATAAAGTGCTTGTCTTTTACTTTACAATTACTATTTCAAACTCTGGAAACCTAGACTTGGTGAGAACACTTGCTCCGATGGACTTTTATGAAATCCTTAAACGTTTTATGATTCAGGATTGTGACCTACACTCAAATGCCTATGTTTTTACAGTAGAATTTGAATTGACAAACATTATGATCCAACGGATATGTGTCCAGTAAGCCTACTTAACTTTAAGTCTCTACCCCCACTGCCTCAACTAGAGTTTGCCACTTGCATTTTAGGTCCTGGACAACTTCTGTGGCAGTTTTAATGTTGACCACATGAGTTCTCCAGCGTTGTGTTTCCTCTCAGCCGGACAACTAGCGGTGACATCAGTCCAAGCAGTGCAGGCAGTCACCCCACAGACTCGGCTGCGCTGCTCAGAGATGGCGTCCCTTCTGCAGCCAGATAGAGTTGTCTATCTGGTTCGTGGAGAAAAAAGAATCAGAACCCCTTTATCTCAACTTTATTTCTGTCGTTACTGTAGTGAGCTACGGTCTCTGGAATGTGTGTCTCACGAGGTACGTAAACCGTTTGCCCTGCTATCATCAAGCTAGCTGTTGTTAGCTTAATTTAGCTATTGTGTTGTTAGCCGGCTTGCCAGTAGTTTGACAGGTAGGCGGGATTAGTCCAACCATCTGGCCCATTGAATGGCTACGCTGCTTGTCAATCACGAGTTCTCTGCATCTCATTGGCTGCGAGTGACGGTTGAACTTCCGTTTATGCTGTGTCGAGCACAGTAGAAATGGGCGAACAAGCTAGCTAGATAGCTAGCTCTTTCTATTATTTGAGCTTAACGTTAAATCATTCGTCTTTCCATATTTAAGGAATATTTTCCACTAGTACATTCTATTTTATACAACATTAGTCCACCCTAGTCATGTCTTCACTGTCAAAATCCATCTTGTAAACGTGTCTCACAGACACCACACCCTTGTGCTTTAGACTTTTCACGTATTACAACTACAGAAGACCTGATGTTTATTAGTAAACACGTGATTAAGCTGCTTAAAACCACCACTAAGCTCTCCTCCTGAAAAAAAAATACTTCTCCCATCTTCGCCACCACATAAATGCTGCGATATTTAAGAATAATCCCATTTGTATTTTTATCACCAACACACTCAAGAACCGAACAAGTGTAACATAAGCTTTAAAATGTGGATGACTGACTCCTCTCCTGAACCCCTTTCTTGGTTATCAGGTGGACTCTCACTATTGTCCAAGCTGTCTGGAGAACATGCCATCTGCAGAGGCCAAGCTTAAAAAGAATAGGTGAGAATGACATGTACACACTAAAACTATTTGCACAAAACCCTGCAGTTCATTGCTCACTTCTTAATGTTTATTTCATTAATGACCTGTCATTCATTATGGATTATCTGTGCTCTGCTGTAGGTGTGCAAACTGTTTTGACTGCCCGTGTTGCATGCACACACTGTCTACCCGAGCCACCAACATCCCAGCTCCTCTGCCTGATGACCCCACCAAGACGGCCATGAAGAAGGCCTACTACCTGGCCTGTGGCTTCTGTCGCTGGACCTCCAGGGACGTGGGGATGGCCGACAAATCAGTTGGTTAGTGCTGTTATAATATATTGACATTATATTATCACTTTAAATGTATTTCTAAGCTCACAACAACCCAAAGTCCTGATGTATATCTAGAGTTGCTCATTAATTCAGCTCATGAAGACAGCTGTCCTCCGCTGTTTGAGTTACTTATCGTTATATAAAGTCTCATGTTTTGGTTTTTGTTCTGTACAGCCAGTGGTGGATGGCAGGAGCCAGAGAACCCTCATACTCAGCGGGTACGTTTTCCCCTGTGGCCATTTGAAATCCTCACAAGTTGCTCACATGCTTCCTGATCATAACTTGTTTTTAAATAAATGTATAAGTGAGACCCATACAAAACCAGCCACAGGCAAAGGCAATAATAACTGTTTGTAGTACTTGTGGGACCACAAATGTGCCAGCAAATCATAAAATTACCCCCTTTTACGTGTTATGTACGTTTTTTTATAAACAGCCAATGTAGGAGGCATAATGTTTTTAGGTTTTCCATCTGTCCCCTTCTAGTGAATGCAATATATGTTGAAAGCCTAGAGGTCAAAAGACACTGCTTGGATTGTGTTACTTCAAAGTAACTGCTGTATTTTACCACGTTCCTTTTTAAAATTATGTTTACTAACCTCAAAACCCCCAATTCTTCATCACTCTTATTTAATAACAAAAAGCTGTCTCTGGATAATATTTTGTTCCCTACAGATCAACAAGCTGATCGAGTATTACCAGCAGCTGGCTCACAGAGAGAAGCAGGATAGAGATCGGAAGAAGCTGGCCCGGAGACGACAGTGCATGCCTCTGGCCTTCTCGGTACTTATTACTCATTCTGAGCTAGGGGTGGGCGATTTGACGATATATATATAGTCGAGAAGATATTAGGTCTCCACGATATGCCTTTTCAGAGATATCATATATATCGTGATAGTGCACCAGGGTAGGATTTTCACGGCAGCCATGACGGCCGGTCTGACCAAGAAGCACCGAAAATAATTGTACGTCCTACGGCCACCATGGCCTGCGTGCCCCTGATACTGTTAACATCTCGAAGTTGCTTTAAAAGCATCAGAACAGTGGTTTCTGAACTGCGTTACGCTGCGTTCACAACGGACGCAATGCGAAGATTCTCACCCTAACCGCTGGAGTTTCACAGCGGCTGTCAGCTGTGTTTACTCCTGTCATTCAAACAGGACGTGCTGGAGAGGGGGCGGGGCTTATATCCATGTAAATACTGTGGTGGAAACCAACTACGACAAAATTAACCTATTTTACCGTGATTGAATTGTAATACACGTTTCAAAATGATGCCGAAGTAACTAAATACTGATAAAGGTTAGTAAAAACCAAGCTGTCTAGTCAGGATTCAGACAGTATTGCACTTCATTTATTGTCTTGGTTGATTCTGTTGGCTTATATTTTATTTTATCAATAAGGTATTTATATTGTTTTTCCCTTTGAAACAGATGTTCAGTTATGTTCAAGTCTTTGATTGCACTTCAAGTCTAAAGTTTACATTTTAATTGTTTGGCACTGACTTTTCCTCATTGATGTTTTATGTTTTACTTAGTTGTTTACTCTCCTTTTCATGTTTATTGATGTTACATCACTGCTAGTGCTACCTAAAACAGAAAGTGAATTTTTATACCGAGAAACTGTGCCTTGAATATTTTATTTTGTTTAGCAAGAGAGTGCACTTTACTGGGTGAAGAAACCAGTGTTAACATTGGTTGTGTAGGCCTACCTATTTGAACACTGAGGAAGCCATATCAAAATTCCTGTTGAATTGTTCATTCAGGGATTCATTGCAGAATTAAAACCAGCTTGAAATGGTATTTTGATCTGTTACTCCTTTTTATTTTATTTTTTGTTACCTTGTAGGTGGTTGTACTGTTAAGTAACTTGAAAAATAACCATAATAACCGACATGAAAACATATCGTGATAAATATCGTCTATCGTGATATTATATTTTTCAATATCGCCCACCCCTATTCTGAGCCCTCTTTAGCCTTTCAAAAACTCCAAACCTTCTTTTTTTACTTTTTAAAAGTCTGAAAGCTGTTGTCTCGCTGCAAGCTGTTAGAAAATGTGCAATTCTTGTTGAAGCAGAAATTACACCAAAAAAAACAAAAACGGAGGTTGAATAACTACCAAAGTATGCGCAATAGTATAATAGTATGATAATATACAATTAGCACACATTTGAACCAAAGCAAGAGAGAATAATAAGCTGCCACGTGTTTGGTTGGAGTACACAATTAACACCACGTCTATGATTTGGGAGGATACATGAGAAATGCTGTATTCTTGTGCATTAATGTTTTTCAAGTTTCTTTCATTAATCTGCCCTGATGTGGGCATGGTCTTCATGCTAATTGAGCTTGTTGGCACATGGTGTTACACCTCTGCATTCTGCTTTTACAATAACTAACATTCAATACTGCAAACTAGCCTTTCCTATTGTGTAGTAATGAAATCATTTGAAACACTTAAGCTGTGATGTCCTGCAGTTGATTTCCATTACTGATGCATTTCTGTTGCTGTTGCATGTCACGAATGTTTGCTAAATTGCTTTGGTTTCAACTGGTTCTTTATTCTCTCCTTTTTTCTTTGCTTATGCACTCTGATATTTTGGTTTTGTCCCCCAGCAACACACTATTCATGTGGTGGTGAGTTGTATTTTTCACAACTTGGATAGTTTCATTTTTGCAGTAGCACTGTCTTCTCTGCATGTCTGTCCCTGTCTAATCTGTTTCCGAGTGACCTCACAGATCACATGAATGTCTCCTTGGCTAAATGACACTGGGATGGGCACAATGGGAGCCTTTATGTTGGATAGAGGGAGAGAAGAAATAGAAGACTTTGTTGAAGTCTATGTAACCAGATCAAAAGTATTTGTCATACTAATGAAGTCCTGAACCCTCAGTTTATCAGAGTTGATTCCCTCCCACTATCCTCGGCAGAAATGCTCCTGTTATTGTCTCTTACCACAAGATAAATGGAATTGTGTATTGGCTTGCTTATTATTTAAATAGCCTTATTTGCTTTTCAAAGTTGTCATAAATTCCTCGACATTTTGTTAAAAGTACTAGTATGTAAATTGGTTTTAGATTGTGTCATTCTATAAGTTGTCGTGAGTTGTGTTTTATTTTCATTATGCAGAATGCTTGATCTTGCTTTCCCCCCTAAATTCACTCAGGAAAAATATGGTCTTGGAACCAGACTGCAGAGGCAGAGGTCTGGAGCCCCCATCTCAGGCCTGTCCGGCCTTACGTGAGTGCTTCTTTGTCACACAAAGCAAATTACATCTGCTTATTACCTCAATACTACATGCATATTATTGGTGACTTAGATACATTGATTTCTTACCATCCAGCAGCCATTGTTTCATTCATTTCAGTGTGCCATGAAAATCAATTTGTAAAGCCTTGAAACTTGGCTTGAGACACAAAGGTAATCCATCACAGTGAACGCTTCGTCACTCTTATTGTTTCTCAAAGTTCCATCATCGCCTTGTAGTAATACATTTATGAGGGGTAACCCTTTTCATATTACACAACCGGGAAACATTCAAGGACCCTGCTTAAAGATGAAAGTTAATAATTGGCTGACAAAAGGCACTTTTTTCACAAGTGCGCTGTCAGATCCAGGAAATGCATGTAAAAAAACAAAGGAACCATGAACAGAAATGTGTGAAGTCAGTCTCCTGTCTCAAAAAGGTTGCCGTTCTTCTAGTCATCTAGAATCTTGGACCTTGAAGTTGCCACAACTGAGTTCTTAAAAGTAATTTCTTTCTTAAGTGTATCACTAGGCAACTTAAACGTCCTGAAATACGGCTCCCTAGATTGTACTAACTGATCCTAAAGCCTTACTTTATGCGGGGTAAATGCCCAGTAGCTATGTAAGATACATATTTGCAGGTCATTAGTTGTTGAAGGATTACTTTACCCACAATATTACCATTTGCATAGCAAATACTCACATTGTGTTACCTTGATTTTGCAAAGAAATTGTTTTTCGTAATGCCTACACCGTGAATGAAGACACAATGCATGTTGCTAAAACTTAACTATTGAAAGTACATTTGCATAAATAGTCTTTGAGTACTGATTATGTGCAATTGTTTGTAAAGTACTGAGCAAACAATTGTATAAATGGTCCTTAGATTGTACTGCACAAGTTGTCGACAGTTTGTAAACAGATCTTTTAAAATAGTTTTCCTGTCGTGGTCCCCATTTACTTCAGTTTTAGGATTTCTTTTTTTTGTTGATCAAAAATCTTTTTATTGCCCTCGACAATGCATAACCAGTGTTTATCATTTAGAAATGGAAAGAAAAAATATATGCATACAACTGAGACGGTAGTTTGTACTGATTGTATGTACAAAGAGAGACAAAATTACAAAGAACACAAAAAAACAATAACAACGACTAAAGTAATCCCCTGCATTCACTGCCAGTGAGTCTCATACACACGATTATTTACCAGGAACATTGTTAAATGAATATATATGCATGTAATACATATGCATATATATACATAATAATAATATATTACATTTATGTAGTGCTTTTCCTTGTGCTCAAAGCGCTTTAACATGCAGCAAATACATATACTCATACACATCTACTGTATACATACACACATACATACATACATATATATGCTGCAGATAAGCTATACCAATAGCAGATTGGATTTCTTTTTTTTTTACTGTCAAAGTTATAACAGATTGTTGATAGGAGTATTTGTGTATATCTATTCCAGCCTTAAAGAGGGTGAAGACCAGAAGGAGATCACCATTGAACCTGCACAGGCTCTGGATGAAGTGGAGCCCCTGCCTGAGGACTGTTATACCAGACCCATCAGCCTACCAGAGGGTAAGACTTAGTTTGGAGCGTGGTAAAGAAATCTGATCATATGTGTTTCTCTAGTTGAGTTGAATCTGAGATGTGTTGTGTCCTCACAGTGACCACGCTGCGCCAGCGTCTCCTGCAGCCGGACTTCCAGCCTGCCGGGGCGTCTCAGCTGCACCCCCGACACAAGCACCTGCTGATGAAGCGCTCACTGCGCTGCAGGGTCAGTACCTCTCCAGGGTCTTACTCCACTGTATCTGTCGAAGGCTGTTGTTTTTATGAAGATTATATTGAGATAATAATCTTCTTTCTTAATTTCTTCCTCCAGAAATGTGAGCACAACTTGAGCAAGCCAGAGTTTAATCCTACTTCAATCAAGTTCAAAATCCAGCTGGTGGCTGTGTGAGTATTAGATCCTTAACATGCGTCTTCATAATGATGCTGATCCTTTTTTAAATGATATAAAAATACAAACCAGCTTGATGTAGTTTAATAAGATGAAGTTCCTAACGTTACAGAGTTGCCAAATGTAACTGTAAACACATGTCCAGGAAATGATCCATGCAAAGTTATCTTTTTAAAGTAAAATAACCAAACTATACCTGATCTATGCCATAATGTCCTGGATCATAAATCTCTCTTGTGTTTTCCTTATGGTTTGCTCCATTCTGTGCAAAAAACATGTGTATGTTAAGTGGTTGACATTTAACTCTTACTATTACAGATCCACTCTCAACTCTTAGTGAGAGTGGTTGTGTTAAATAATAAATAAACAATCTGTGTGTTTGGGTGTAACTGTAATTGATTGGCATTTGCCCGTTTGTTCCACAGGAGCTACATCCCTGAAGTGAGAATTATGTCCATTCCAAACCTCCGGACCATGAAGGTCAGTGTGCACACTGCTTGGGACATCTTGTGTATATCTTTGACATGTTTTATTAATCCTTTTGTATTTAAAACCTTGAAAGGCTGAGACTATAACATACTACTCATACCAACTATTCAACTTTGTAATGTTTTAATAATAATCAGTAACTCAGCTTTTGAGTTTTAGTCAGTCTCTTTCTTTATTGGCCTACATTGCTTTGCAGTCCAGCTATTGAACGGTTACTCAGATATATAACAAAATGCATAATTCATAAAAGACAAGATGAAGAAGGAAATGTTCACCTAGTACAGAGGCTAGAAGTGAATTGTTGACAAGGTTTAAACGCTAAGTAAACATTGCTTTTCTTAGTAAATGTCAGTCCAGTGTTGATTAGGAAGCACCTGCTCGCTACAGCATCCCTGATCAGCTCAAAACATTGTCCTTTGTTCCTCTACATTTAATACATAGTTTATTTTAATGATCAACTCAGCTTGAAAGGTAATTTGTCTTGTTCCCCATCTTGTCTATCTAGGAGAGCCAAGTGCTGCTGACCTTGACCAACCCTGTGGAGAACATCACACACGTCACTCTGTCTGCTTGTGAGGACGAGGATCCTGATGATATCAACAGCACTGCTAAGGTAGTAAAGTACTCTGATTCTTAAGATGTTGTTACATTTTAAAAAGGGGTTTCTCATGACAAACCTGTGGAGCACTATCACCCAGCTCTGCTGTCTAACAGCCAAAACACTAAAGGTATTTTAAAAGCTACAACTGTCAATCTGGGCCTGGATTGTCTGCAAAATGCTCTCACCTCTAATGTCACAACCACACATGAAGATGGCCGAGCCCAAATGGCTACACCTAGCATTGCTAACAGTGCTGACAGAGCAAACAGGGATAACCAGGTGGGGATCCAGAGCTTCAGTGTTGCATTTGAATAACGTAACCGCTGATTGGGCTTGATGCAGGGAGGTGACCATTAGTGAGTCAGTGGGACATGAAGGCAGAGACTCACATGCTGTAATAGTGTGTTAAAGTGAGTGAGGGTTATGGGTGCTTATAAAAAGAGGGAAGAAGAGAACCAAATTGGAACAAAAACTGGTGCATGCTGGGAAGGGGAGTGAGATTGTTAGTAGAAGCCAGGGCTCTATAGACAGTAATGCCTCCTTGCCACCAGGTATCTGGAAAACAAGACAAATGACAGATCAGCAGGGAAAGGCTGGGGTCGTCGCAGGTGATCATTTGGTTCCATGTTGACTGCTGGGTACACAGTTGTTTACTAAAACCACTTTATGAGGCAATAATAATTCAAGGCGGTTTGTTTATTAGCTTGTTTTGTGCACATGGAGCTTTAACTGCTGGAAAGAGCATTATGGCTGGAATAGAGAATATAAGAAATGTGCACAGACACACAAGGTGGCAGTCGTTCACCACCTGCTGCCTGCTCTTAAATCTTGCATATTATATAAAGCAATTCCTGCTACGTTACCAGCCAGCCTCAGCGAGCGCAGGGCCTTCTGCTGCTTCACCCGCCTGTTCCTTCTGGAGGAGCTAGCCTGGTCATTCTCTCATATGCAGAGCAGTTGGGTCCCTTTTCCACCTCCATCTGTCAGCTGTCACACGCACAGCTAAGAGAGCCGTGTTCCTGCGGTAAATGGTCTGCTGAGCTGCCAGTTGCTGCGAGGCTCTCTGTGACTACAGGCTGTTTGTGTTGGCCTCTTTAGCGATGAAGTCATCGGCCAGCCTGGGTAAGAAAGAGCTCCTGGCCAAAACAGAGCATCTTCATGACCCATTTCCATTCACATCCAGGCCGAACTCAGTGTGCAGTCATGCCATTCTGCTTGATCAGATATTCAAACACCTGAGGGGCGGCATGAATCAGGTTCATGCTCGGTTGGTTTTTATCGACCAGCTCTTTCCAAAGCCTACTTCGATGTCCCCTAACATGCATAATTAATACGACAAAACATTACGTAATGTTTGCTGATGACTATAGGGGAACAGTTTATTTATTTTACCGGTAAATGCAATCCAAAGCACTTCTCTTCCCCCACAAATAGCACTAATATGACTGGTTTGTTGTCTAGGCAGTGCGCACATCTCCCTTTTGGGAGACTTTCACAAGAAGTCTGAAAGTAGCAGCAAAACCTTAAGAGCTGTAAGTAGAGCTTGTAGAAACTGAAAGGTGAACATTAAAGTGGTCATTCATTGAGCCCCAAGCTTATGTCAAATGTTCTGAGGAGATAGGATCACAGCCAACATTGTAAAGTGATTATTTGGGTCTTTATTATAGCTATAACCTCATCTTTTATTTCCTGTCTTTGCAAATTGTTATGCGTCTGTTAATTTAATAATAATGTCTTAAAGTTGTCCTTTCTACAACCTTAAGTCATAAAATGATGCTTAAACTCAGATTTGAGCTATTTAACTCCCCCCCCCTCACCAGATGAACTTTTTTAAACAGCCTTCGAGTGACACATTCTACACATCCATCACTCTGCACAGTGAAGGTCAAGCTTTCAAGCGAAGCAACGAGTAAATCACATTTTTCAGTCGAGGGGGATTTTTACATTTGTTTTTCCAAAACACACACTTTGACATTGGTATGTTTCAAAACAGGGAAGCTTTATGATGTTTGAAATCTAGGTTGAAAGTCACTGAATGGTGAAACTTTTGGGTTTATTTCAGGTTATGGTACCCAGCAAAGAACTGGTGTTGGCGGGGAAGGATGCTGCCGCTGAATACGATGAGCTGGCTGAACCTCAGGACTTCCAGGACGACCCAGAGTAAGTTAACACACACTCACAAAGAATTAGAAGTGTGTGTGTGAGGTAACTCTTAACCTGAACCCTCCGTTTATTCCGCAGTGTCGTTGCCTTCAGGAAATCCAACAAGATTGGTTTCTTCATCAAAGTGATCCCCCAGAAAGAGGAGGATGGGGACGTCACCGTTTCATTTAAGATTCGACACGACTTCCGCAACCTCGCGGCCCCCGTCAAGCCGAGCGAAGAGGGGCCCGAGACCCCCGCAGAGGCAATTTGGCTGACACACCACGTGGAGCTGAGCCTGGGACCGCTCGCTCTCTGAACACAAATAATTCTATCACACAGTGCTAGTGTTGGGTTCTTTTAACTACTTTCTGTAAACTGTGGGATGCGTTTAGTTTTTAAATGAATTCTGATTCTGCTTATTGTCATTTAAGAGCGATTTGTGATCTGTTTGGCATACAGTGGGCGTTAGCTCAAGGTGCGTCAGCAAAAACATTGTGGTACATTTAGTCACTGTGCGATAGCTGAGTTTATAAAACTACATGAAACCATGACTGATAATTGCTTAAGATTTAACTTGATTTGCTTAAGATTTAACTTTATCTGATTTGCTGATATCTTGTTGGTTTTTGTTTCAAAAAAGCAAATGATATGTTTTTTTACAACCTGATTGTCCTCAGCTTAAACAATATCATTTCATTAAATAGCCCCTTTCAGTAATCTACAAGATGCACAACCTAATACATAGTTAAAATAAAAAATGTGTTGTATACATACAATATTTTCTTAAATTGGAAAGCAGCTATGTATGCTTTGTCTTATTCAATGTAAATGCTCTGGATTTCTTTCTTTAGTGGTATGGTTGAGCTTTTTAATGTATGTGGGAAACATCAGTTTGCACAAAGAGGAGTGATTATTATTATTATTATTATAACACCATAGAGATTACAGAAACAGAAATTGGGTGATGAGCAGAATCAGAAATCCTAACTGAGAACAATCTGAAAATTTCCCGCCTGAGCAGCAATCTCTTCTGCGCTTTCAGCTTATGTATCCTCATCAACATCCCTTTACGCAGACTGTAATATCGTAATAACTCGCATGCTTCAACTCTAGTGAATATCGCACATGTAAAACAATATCATCACAGTTACTTTTTTCTCATTTGAAAGGTTTTTTTTTTTAAGGTGATACCTGCTCATACAGTAACCCCCACTGGCACTTTGGAGAGGATGAAGCTCTGTAAATGACATGAAAAGCAAAGTGTTTATTATTTAAATGTACTCAGACACTATCTTTTTTTTTCTGATTAAAAAAAATGTATCCTTCTGGTTTGTAGAAGTATAAGTAAACAAGCTGCTTCCATATTTGGTCTCCAGTGTGTTAGTAGAACAGAGCCTTACAACACAGTTAATCTTCTGTACCGGCTAATAAAATAATGTGATACTGTAACACACCTTGTGACTTTTTTGTTGTTGAGCTATGATGATTTGAAGCAGGTGAACGTTTGTATTATGAATTAGGACTGAGACCCGTCATGACTTGAAACTCTCTTTGTGGTGTTATTTTCACTCTGACCACAGGATGGCGCTGCAGGCAAACAGTTTTTAGCTGCATGGAAGAAAGCTTTGACAGGACGAGAGCATACAGGGACATGAATTGTGTGATCTTGAGTTACCCTACACGCTGAAACTGTATGTCTGATTGACAGAGGAGACATTTGGATCCAGGCAGAAACATTTGGATAACAATCTAACAATGCTGGATGTTTCTCCTTCAGGATGTGAGTCATGGGGATACAATGTCAACATTGGGAGTAGATAATAATGGAATGTGTGTTCCAACAGGAACCATTTGTATTTACCAGATATTATTACCTCTCAGTGATGCCTCGCACACACAGTTTATCCTCTAAAAGGCAGATCAGATGTGTGGGATGGGGCCTGTTGAAGCTCTCCAATGAAACCCGTCTGCTGGGTAAACAGACCCACTCCCTCTGGGTAATAAAGCCATGATTTTCTTTTATCTTTCGGCAGATCTAAACAGCTCAGAAGAGTGGCCTGTGAAAGTGCCATAAATCAACACAGAAGATGAGGTAATAAAGCACACATGGGGCGAGTCCGTACCACTGAAACAGCCCAGACCCCCCCTTCAGGCCCAGCTGATGAGAGCAGTAGCTGACTCAGTGCACAGCAGCCAAGTGTTGTACCTGCACCTGCTGGAGGTTCCTTTCATTCATGCTGGGAATATCATAGTTTTGTTAAACTTGTATACTGACGGCCAGAGGTGTGAGAAATACTCAGATCTTGTACTTGAGTAAAAGTAGAAGTACCAGAGTGTAGGTATACTGTGTTGAAAGTAAAAGTCCTGCATTCAAAAGGTTACTAAAGTAAAAATTAGCATCAACATATACTTAAAGTACCAAAAGTCAAAGTAGTCACTGCAGATCCGTCCATTTCAGAATAATATATAGTATATGTTTTGATTATAATTATTTATGCATTAAAGTGTTTATCAAAGCTGGTAAAGGTGCTGCAAGTTTTAAAGACTTTGTATACTGCAGGGTAGCTTGTGAATTTACTCCAGGTGTAACTAAAGTCTGGTTTAAGGGTTGATTATATTACACATCATTAATGCAAATCTAAAAAGTAACTAAAGGTATTAAATAAATGTAGGGGAGTGAAAGTACATGATTTACCTCTGAATTGTACTGGAGTATACAAGTACAAAGTAATACATTAGAAGAATCTTAAAAGTGTACTAAAGTACAGTACTTGAGTAAACGTACTGAGTTACCTCCCACCTCTTTTTATCTGCTATAATTGAAGTAACATTTGGAATTGAATTGCATATGGCAGTGGAGATTATTTGCAGTAACCTTCCAACTCATGAACAGACCTTGAATGATTCCCAAAAAGCACCGTCTGGAAGATAAGTTCTGGATTCCTCTGGTCAGGATAATATTTTCCTAGATCAAGACTGCAGTTATTTCATGCTCAGCAACACTGGGCTCTTATTTGTAGAACCTCACACTGTAAACAGCACAGAAAGCTGACCTGTGACCATGTTCATGGGGATTAGAAATGAATATGAAGGTTCTCCGGCAGTGTTGAGTAGGTGAGTGAAAGGGCTTTCATGTCTATCCTTTCCTCTGTTTTTCACTCTTCTGAAGACTTACATCTTTATTTATAAAGACAGACCCGGCCAGCCTTGACCAGATGAGAAATTCCTCACTGAAATACAAGTTTGACTGCACCCGGGACCTTTCCACAATTACGTCATCCGCCCAAACCGCAGTAACTCACCCACAGAATAAGCATGACACAAACGAGCAAAAGAGAAGAAAAACTACACCTTAACAGAGGCAGTAAATTCCCTACATCTCATAAAAAGATGGCAATTTGAAGACCGCACTGCTGTCATTTGTCTGTATTACATGAGTTAAGGTGTGCTTCATTACATCTACATAGATTTAGCTCATATGATAGTCAGATGAGTCTTTTTTCTCCTGTGTGAACAAGAATAGTTTGGTCTAGTCCTTTTTCTTACCATGAGGAGGAAAAGCACAAAAAGTCCCAAGAGAACGTTCAGCGTCCACTTGCCCCTTTTATATTTAGGTTGAACAGTCAGCCTGGAGGTGCTATGAGTGATTAATCGCCTCCTTCATTTTCTGCTCACCAGACCATCATCTGGTTAATTAGAGGTAATGGATTATGTCTACCCAGATGAATAACTGTAGGCATGTCAGCTTCCAAAGCTGGGAAAGCCAAACCTGTGAAACATTAGCTCTTTCGGAGAAAGTATTTTGTCATTTTCTCTCCTTCTCCCTCTATTTCCTCTCACTTTCTTACAGTCTGTATTCTGATGTAGGTTAGTTGGAATGTTGACTTTGGACTGCTGGTTGAAAAAGATCGCTCTGAGAATGCAGCTGACCCTCGACACCCCCTCTGAGCCCCTTCAGACTGCAGGCTGAGGGTCCGCTTTTTCCTTTCATTTATTATTTGCTCAATTGCTCACCGGGCACATTACGTCTGCTTGGGGCACATGGTGTCAGCACACAGGCCTCGGCAGTGCCACAGGTTGGGGGGGCCGGGGGACTTGCCGGAGCCAATGGAGGTCTGAAAGTCTGCTGTTTGCTCTGAATCTTCCCATCCAATGGAGAGAGCAGTGTAGAAGTAGAATAAGACAATCAATTTTAGTCTAGTTTTGTAAAAGATAATGGATAGCCCCAAATGTATGTTTGGAATCACACAGCTGTCTTCTCTCTACCCGAAGAGATAACATTTTTCACAAAGCAAAAAGTTTAAACAATAAGCTAAGGTTGTGCGCTGGCAGTCAATTAGCCTAGCTTAGCACAAATGCTGGAAAAAGCAAAACAACTTTATCACCGGATTAATCAATGTGATATTAGTACGTTTAAGATGTGCAGGCAGTTGAATTTCCTTTTTATGTTAGGACAGTCAGCGGAGTCCCCATGTTTCCAGACTTTATGCTAAGCTAACAGGCTGCTTGCGGGGTCCCCAGGGTTGTTTTTTTTCCTAGCTCAATATCCTCTCAATAGGAAACATTAAGAATACTTTTCAAACTATTTTATGTTTTCATCAATTTTTTAACAGCGGTCAAAGGTGCAATGTATGTTTCGCTGGGTGAAAATGTTTACTTCACCCACAGCTTATAGCTGACTGATTCTCCTCAAATTACCTTTGACATTTATATCTCCAGATTGGCCACAGATTTTGACCATCCCCGCTGCAGTTACAACATGCATTTCCCCGTTTTGCACTATGAACGACACACTTTTTGCTATCACTTCATCACTATATTCATGTTCTAAGATCATACTGGATCAATCTTCCAATGTATCTATTCGTATGAAAGCTTATTAGTGTATTTTCCAAATAAAATAGCATTTACAGTACACTTTTGTGCTGAGTTGTCTTGACCTCTTTAAGATTGGCTTGAGTTTGCTGGCATAGACACGGCGAGGCCCCACTTTCCCAAAAGGCTTACGGTCTCTTTGCACAGACGTATAATTCCAGTCACAGGACATTTCACCCTGGAGCACAAATTACACTCATTTATTTGCTTATATCAGCAAACAGAGCAGAGCTTGAGATCATCTGACATTGAAAGAAAGATTAGAAAAAGAGTCATGCATCTCTGCACCTGCCACACTAAGATCTTAATGCACAAGATAATCCTCTGTGGTCTACTACAAGTATCCGCCCAAACAAGGTTCATTAATTGCCAAAATGAATTACATGCCCCAAAGAAACTCAGCCACACACCAGTAATAATGTAAGTTCAATAAATAGAGGATTCCAATTAGGGCAGCACTTGTTATAGAAGCACGATTGTTGTCTCATCTGGGACGGTATAGCCGGGGGCTTCATGGGCAGCTAAGCCCCATTAGGTCTCACTGAGAGTGCGCTGGCAGCGGAGGACTTGTGGATAGATGCTAAAGACAGAGGCGACTGGTTTCCTCTGTGCAGCCAGCCCTGGGGCATGCAGCCCAACCCACAGAAGCCCAGCCCAAAATGACCCAGCATTGCACCACAAATACTGTATATCCACATCCAGTGTACACACAAGTTCCCATCACTGAGCAGTGCCGTATTTCACCCCAGAGAGGCTGAGTTAAATCAATGTAGGGAATCAATGAGAGCTTCATTGGATTTACCGTGCAGGAATATGAAATGTCAAACTGTCTCTGAGGATTTGTTGTAGACTCTATCAGTGGCACATTTTTCAGACTGAAGAGGCCCCACTGTAGATAGACTTGATGAGTCGACAGCAAGATGTTTTAAAGCCTTTAAATCCACATACAGTGTTAATTTGTTTGTTCTTGCAGGATTACAGCTTTACACATGATTATACTTTTTCCTTTATTGCACATGAGAGATATTCATTATTCTAAATGTCCCCACTGTGGGACTACTGTAATAAAGGATTTCTGATTATATATAAGATGTATGGGGAAGTTCCCAACCCGGGGCATCCCAAGATAACTCTTTCTTGTGGATTATTGGATGCTTTCACCTCTTCAGGGCTTAGACAATTCATCAAATTAGACACATCCATAAAGGAAAAACATCACTTCTCCCATCCCATGAGTAGAGTTCACACGTTGGTCACCAAATCCTCCCCCTTTATAGCTGTTTTGTGATTGTTGATTTGTGTTTTTTTTATATACTGCTATCTAGATCAATCCGTATTACATTTTTAAAATGCTCAATTAAAATGTCCATTTAAATTAAAGCCATCACATATTAAAACGAGTTTTCTGTATGTGTCCCTTAATATGTGTACAATTGCAATGTTGACACACCCAGTTTGTTTTCTACTTTCTCATGCCATAATGCCATTTACCCCCTATAAAAATAATGGATCAGTCCCTGACATCAGCAACCAGGAAGTGATTCCACATGTCTTTGGAACAACATGCTGCTAAGAAAGCCAAGTGTCAGCATCTTCTCCTCATTATAGATTGCTGTTTTTATTATGAGAATCAGATTTTCAAGCTCAACATTTAAACTGCTAAATATCAAGCTCCATGTAGTGTTATTGTCTTATCTAAATATGGAGTGATGGCTACTAGCCAAAAGCTTCAACTCTGTCCCAACATAAAACGTAATCATAAAAGAAATGCTTAATAATGATAGGGATTTCACCTCTGAGGTGGGAAAATGCATTTCCTTAAGTTAAGCACTGAGCCTGTTTTTCAGGTCTCAGGCTCGAAAATGACATTCCCAGAACAAATGACCATATCTTCCCTTCTAAAAGGGTTAAATCAATAATCTTTTTTCTCAAAGTAATGATAAACCTGTGAGTTGGATGTAGAAAAGTCAGAATCAATAGAGATTTTTTTTATTTTCAAGAAAATTCAGATTGAACATAGTAAAACTGTAAATTATAGTGTCCGTCCAAAAATTATTTTTTACTTATAGTGAAAACTAACCTTGGATGATGGTAAGGTAGACTAAAAGCTTTAGGAATCCAAAGTACAACATATAATAAGTACCTTGTATCAAGATTGATGCAAAACAAGTGATATTTGACCTTTTTAGAGAGGTTTAGCAAAAGAAACCCACTTCTGGGGTCATTTGGGTGGATTTTCCATATCTTTGGCCCCCCTTGGTAAATTTTTCTGATTGACATCTCTTTCTAACCGTCACAGCCAATGGAATCGAGGGAACGTTCCCCATATACACAAGTTTACTAAATAAGGAGTGAGAGAGAAGCGTAGAAAAACCGGAAGCAGCGCTAATCTCTGGTGGCTACCATTAGCAGCTAATTCTTCTTCTCCGATTTTTGCATAAAAATGGAATTATGGATTATCAATATTTTTTTCAAAGTGAAAGACACATTGCTATAACCTATGGATTAACCTTCAGCCGCGTTTTTTTCTCGTTTTAATGCCATTGAACACGACTTTTGATCAGAATAACAGCTAAAGTGAACATATCTCCGTGTTTTGCTACCTAAATCTACTCGTGTGTCGTCTGTATTTGCTTCCCCTGTCACGAGTTCTGATCGCTCAGTGATAATCCTTATATTTCTATAATCTGTGGACTCTCAGGATGTTATCTAAGCTTGTTTGTGCAGAGCCAATAATTATATCAATCAGTGTAGCTAGAGTTCTGTGCTAACGGCCTTAAGATTGTTTCGCTCGTAGCTAATTCAGAGGCTTAGCGCTAGCTTTGTGTTTTAAAAAAAAAAAAGATCAGTTAGCTGAGTTTCTTCCCGTTACATGGATATAAAACATTCATAGTTTATTGAATATTAAGATGCCCTCAGACGCTGTTTCCTGCAGATGAGGGCAACCGGTATCGGGGGTGCTGTGTAGAAGAGGTTTATCAAGTCAACCAATCTCAGAGAATCATACATCGGATGTTATGGTTGTGCATTCTAAATAACTGTTGATTTACTTCTAACTCTAACTCACTCTTGATGACTATGCATACATGTTAGATTAATGACTGCTCTTTGCTTTCTGTGAGAACTTCTTATGTGTTATTGTCTGGCATGAGGGACAAAGCAACTAATATACAACAACTTTTGTCACCTTTTGTCTATGTTATGTCTACTTTCTCTGACTTTCAATCATTTATTTGCTGTCAGTGAACACTTAGATATCATCTTTGGCCTGCTGCCTTTTTTGTGGGAGGAGTGTTTAGATCAGTGGTCGCCAACCAGTCGATCGCGATCGACCGGTCGATCGCGAGTGTGGTGCGGGTAGATCGCGGACCGTTAAAAAAAAAGTAACAAAAGAAAGAAAAATTAAATTAAAATAATAATGTTTGAAAAATACGTTTTTAGATGTAAACCTATCATCCACCACCCCATTAGCAGGTGCCACTTGATTGACGTATATTTGAGACACCTCAATAATATAATACATTAACCGTGCTTTACGTGAACCTCATCATGACACAAGAGACGACGGCCGGACTGTAATTTCCCGTGTTCAGTGAACGCAACAGAGGCAAGACACCAGACCAATCAGAGAGTTGCATGGAAATACACGTGTGCTTGTGTCATTCAAGCTCGGCTCTGTGTGTGTGTGTGGCGATAGCGCATTTAGTGTGATAGAGAGGGAGTGAGAGAGAGAGGTACCGGTGCTAGCTGGGACTGTGATGTTAGCATCTGGTTAGCTAGCTGCACTAACGGACATGAGGAGCCGTTTCCACAACAAGCTGGAGGAGAGTCCTCTCCTGTCAGACTGAGGGGCTCAGGTGAGCTAAAGGACTCTTGAGTGTTTAGAACCGTTTTATCACAAATTATTCAAAAGATTATTTCCGCGGCACACCTTCATATGATCATTATAGTTATACAAACAATGAGAGAATAAATGAAAAAAAGGTATGAAATAGCCTACTATATGGCCGTAAAACAAGAATACAGTTTAATGTGATTTGTAAAATATCCATAAAGAAAAAGAAAATCTGTTTACAATTCTGTTTCATATGGGTGCTGAGAGAGGTATCCATAGATCTCTGCATGTTGCTCTCAAAGTGAACCAGATTGATGCTTTCAACTTCAATATTTAAAAAAAAATCTTCCCGGGGGAGAATCCCCCCGGACCCCCGTTGAGGTCCGCCCCCCAATAGCACTTTACCCCTGTCTATATGCCGTGAGCTGATTATGGAGCCTTCATTGTAACAGTAATTCAGATGCAATTAGCCTATATAAAAGACCTCAAATTGGAAGCATTGTCTGGGCCGTTCTTTTTCACTCAATTCTGCAATAGGTAGATCTTGCCTTTCACCTAGGCCGAGGTCGGGGATCTTGGGCTTAAAAAGGTTGGTGACCACTGGTTTAGATGATTAAATATATGTCGCTACATGCATCATATGGTATTATTCTTCTAAATTTCGTTTGCCAAACTTTTTTGAGTGTGAGCTGTCATTAATTTCCCTGCTAATTGTATTATCTAACAGCTGATGCCACAGATGCAGGGGATGCATTTGTATTCAATATTCATTGTGTTTAAGGCCAAAGTAATCTCCTCTTCCACCTGTGCACATACTTAAAAAACTCTAGACCTTCGCCCACTGAATTAATGAGAGCATGATCTGTAAAATAGTTTTATAGATGCTAAAGCTCAGCTGTGGAAACAGAGTTAGAGTTAAGATCCCAAAGCGACCGTCGGCAGAGAACTGAGGGAAAATTTACACATTTCTGTCATGCCTTAGGAATTTAAGACAGATTATACTTTGCTATCTCTGCTCAAAAAACAAAAAATAGGAACATATAATGTGATCATCATAACATAGTCTGTGTTAAAGCTAATTGTAGTCGGAGAGAATGATTGTGAAGCAGAAAAAAACTAAACTTATAGGCTTGAAAAACAGAAAACCAGGATATAAGTGAAATGAGTGAAGATAAGACTGATGAGAGGATGGAGATTGTATTCACGAGTGTTTGAGACATTTCCAAAATATTTGTTATTTACATAAGGATATCTGCTGTCGGAGGACTAGTGATGTTTATCTGCAGACAGGGCAGAGGAGTCTTTCACTGTCAGGACGTCCTAAGCATTGCCAGGCCTGGTTATGGTAGAAGTGGCTGCTGAGAGAGTCTGGGTAGACAGGGGTTTGTTGGGCGCTTGTCTAAACCATGTTTTCCCTTTAATTTCCTGTTGATGGGTCTCACAGATCTGATTTCCTGCCTACGCATGAAAGATAATCTTGCTGCCAGCCCGCTGACTTCGGTGGGGGAGTATTTCACTTCAATGAGCCACAGCGACTTTACCTAAACCCCCAAAAAAACCTCCACCCCCATCATTGTTGGAAGAAGGACCTCTCATTACGTGTTCATTATTTCATTTTTATAAAGGTCGATGGGAGAGTGTGCATTGGAGAGAAACAGAATAGGAGTTAGTGTAGGCAGAAGTATATAATACATTTGACTACTGAGGTAACAATATAATCTAGTTTTTACAACTAACACTGGCAGCAACAACCTTAATAAAAAGCTGGTTTCATACACTACGTCTGACATTGGCCAGTAATGATATTGCAGTGCAGGAGAAGTGGCTTGGCCTGGTCGCAGGGTAGAAGAATGTAAAAAGAAAAATTGGAATAATGAAGATCAAGGACGCAGAGGGAGAGAGAGAGAGAGGAGTCCTGAGGGAAGAAAATATGTCTTCAAAGGAGGGGAACATTTAGGTCTGGGACCAATCTGAAGCATCTGTCACTCCTTTCCTGTGTAGCGTCCTCTGATATTGGTGGAGACAAAGCAACAAGGACTCTTCATAGGTATTCACATTTTCTGCAATTACATGCATCTTCTTCCCATGTGTGTCTGTAAACTATTTGTGTTCAAACAAGATGCTAGTGAGCAACATTCATCTACCAATCACATTAGCATTAGCAGGGGTGCACAATGGAAAGTGTGTGCACACAGCAGCTGAGCTGACCCACCGCGGCAGGTATGGGACATGACTCCAAGCCGTGCAGTAGTAATACATCCCTGACATATTTCCATTTGATGGAGGATGGATGAGCTTGACCCCTGAGTACTTGACCTTGTTCACCCTCTAGCAAGAGCAATGCATTCCCCACTGTAACAACATCACTCTGTTCAGCATTAGAAAACGTTCCGCTTGCTGGATGTTGAAAGAGGAGACCACCTCTGAGGTGTAGTTTCATACAGATTGGAGTCACATGTAGACGTTTGAGTTTCTGTTCAGATATTCCTCTAAATGAGTAAAACAACATGTGGGTGTAAGCCTTAGGATTGCAGTGACTTTGTGTTTCGGGTGTAGCTTGCACAACATTGTTAGCAGGAACTTGTGTTCAACATGATGTGTTATCGGTTAACGTTTTTTTTCCCCTCCTTTACTTCACTCAGTTCATAAGTATTTTCATGCTGAGGGTTATCATAACATGACCTCATGAAAAGCTAAACAAAGCATTCCTTCTGCGCAGAAAGAAACATCTTTCCCCACATATTTTCATTTTTCTCCTCTTATTCAAAGCTTTTATTAACGTTTTCACTTTCTTCTCCTTTTTTTATAATTCTGTAGCCCTCTTTCCATTTGTCCATCCCTCCTTTTTTCTCTCCTCCTGGTCCACCCAGCCCCTAATTAGAGGGAAGTTAAAATAGGAATGCCGTGCTAAGCTTTGGCAGACCAAAAGTCGGGCAAAATCGGGTTTGCTGCCAGACGAGAAACCTTTTGGGAACGTTTGCCAGCACAATGCCTTTAAGTGGGTCACGAAAACTAAAACCCAGACATGACTTTTTAGTGCTTAAAACAACCCTCTGGAGGCAGAGAGCTCCAACCAGAAGGTCAAACATCCCCTCAATCAGGAGTCCTAAATCCCAGACACCTCCGGGGCCGTGGAGCTGAATTTATTAGTGAGCTTTACTCTGGCTTGATCACCTGTGGGCTGGAACAGGAGAAGGTGGTTTTTCTTGAGTCAGCCTGAACAGGAACTTGGTACCGCTAGCTATTTATTTTCAAATGTTCTTATTCAGCACTGTAACTAGAGAGGCCCAGATGGCTGCCGCTGGCTCGATTGGCAGGCGTGTATGTCAGGCTGTTTATATTTGGGTCTGTGTCTCCAGGGATACTCTCATAACTTACACGGCTCTTACACCACAACCTGATCCGATTACAAAAACAGTACATTGCCAAAGATGTTATTGTTGTTTTTTTTCATTCATTTTCATAATTGCGTGATGGTTTTTCCTGTTTAACTTTAATCGATTAGGACATCTTTTCAGAGTTCTTGTTTATCGTGTTTTTTTGGGATGTTAAACATTGTATCCTTGCATGCTAGTGATAAATAAAACACAGTACTTTTTTTTGTGGCAATGCCTTGTTTTGTGAAAATATGATTTTAAGTTAAAAACCTGAGCTGAACCCATTTCTGTGTTCATCAGCCTCTACTGTATGTGCAGTTTTTGAAAACGGAGGCAGTTGTCACATATTTGTTTTAATGGGTTGTGTGGTGTTGCATTACATTACTAAAGGTTTATGAGGGGAAATTTGGTAAAGCCCAAGCTGACAGTTAACCTTGGCTGCAACCAGTAATTAGACTTCCCATTGGAAAGCACACACAATGGTTACTGACTCAGATTTAGGAGGCAGAATGCTGGTTTGGATGTCCTCCCAGAAGAAATGGTCCTCTCTTTGATTCTACAGACAATAACATTGTGTCGCTCTAGTGTGGGCTTTCAGTCTTGTGTCGACTTGATTGGTCACATCCTGCATTTAGTACGGTTAGGGCTTCGTAGTGTGATGCTCCTTGCACAGAGGAACAGCCAACATATTGTAAAGGAATAGCAGGACATTTTGGGAATCAAGCTCTTTTGCTTTTTTGTTGAAGGTTAAATGAGAAGATCGATATCCTTTTCAGGATTTTACGCTATATAATGCTTAGCTTAGTATAAACACAGAAACAGGGGGCAACAGATAGCCTGGCTCTGTCCTAGGGGAACAAAGTGTACCTACCAGCATCTTTTAGAGGTCATTAATTAATACTTTATATGGGGATTGTTTCATCCGTACAAAACAACATTGTAGAGTCACTGCAGATGTTATTATAGGATGGGTGAAATGTTATCATACTTACCCTTTAAATTATGGCTGAAAGTTATGCATCATTTAAACGCTTTGTGTGCTGTCACAGGTTGGTATTCGCTCGCTCTCAGCTACGCTGCGGCACTGCCTCAGCCCCACCAACAATTGGCCTCTTTGCCAATTTTTGGATAAGCCGAAGTAAGTCGAATTGGAAAGGAAGCCACAGACTTTAATACAGACTATACTAAAGCTTCATACTCAACAGAAACATGTGAGAGTGAAAATACCAATCTTTTCATCTAACTCTCTGCAATGAAGCAACCAAGCACATTTCCCAAAATGTCAAACTATTTAAAAGAGGACAGCTGAATTAGATTTTTCTTTCAACATCTAGTTGTAATTGTTTCATCTGCTTCTGAGCTTCTGATTGACTTCTACTCCTCTTCTTGTAACTTCCTGAAAGACTCATTCTCTAACTATTTATTGTTTACAGAATAAAATATGAGGGTTATGAGACATGTTGCACTCAGCCGAGAGTCTGAAAATGCAGCCCACACAACATTCAAACTTTGCTCCCTTTCTCAGGCAATGCTTGGCGGAAACATGGTGAGTTACTCTTTTCCTTAAATGGAGTCTGACCTAACTTGTGCTAGAATGCTCAGGGAGGAGGAGGAGGAGGAGGAGGAGGAGGAGGAGGAGGAGGAGGAGGAGGAGGGGGTCTTTCAGGGGAGGCTTCTTAGAGAAGCACAGTACCTTTGTATTCATTCTCGCTGGCAAACAGGTGGCCAGGAAGTGACACATGGAAAGTGCTGCTATCACACCAAACACAAACCTATTTATTTCAGCAAACCTCCACTTCCTCAGTCATCTCTCAACACACACACCCACTGCCTATCATCAGGGTTTGAGACACACACTCACACCCTCTCTATCCTGTCCAAACCGTGTGTAATATACACTGTCACATATAACTAACATCACATTGTTGTAGGTGTGTATCTTGGCTCATGGTCGCAGCTTTAAGTGAAATAATAAAGATTTGCTGCTCTAGCTCATGTACTGTATGTCTGATCAGCAAGATTGCACAGTAGTACACTAGAGGATGCTGTTTTTATTCCTTCACCTGTTAATAGATTCAAGATGTGGGTTGTCCGTATGAATCTGTATTTTGGCCTTGATCAGAGCAAAAGAAAATGTATTCAAAGAGTATGTTTTCGGGGGCAAAGAGAAGCTGGATGTGGATTTCACCATGACGGTTCTCTAACTTAAATACTTTAGTGGAAAATGAAACAAAGGTGTATTCAGATGGCATATCACGTCGCTGACATCTGTTTCAGCATCATGTTGAATAAATCTTTTTTGTACTCGTCTGCCATGACATAATCTAGATGTACTGCCCATAATCAGTCAACTCTGTCTGCTTTGATGTTCTCTGTATCACTTCTGGCAAACAGTAATGCCAGCTATGTCTTGTCTGATCATAGAGATGTTACACTTTTCCAGATTTTTCGGTGGTTTTCATGATGGCTACAGTCTGTCAATCTCTCACAAGTAATCTTAGGGGAAATTTGAGTGGAAATAAATGACATTCCTCATTGAACCCCTCCTCTCCTTCTGTAGAGCATTAGGACAGAAACCAAGAAAGACAACATCAGGGCTGATAAGACGCTTGGCTGCCTGCCCTGCACAAAACAACAAAGCATAAAGCATCCTAATTCTACCATATCAGTTTTGGAAATACCCGCCAGGCCTTGGATGTCTGAGTTCTTTGTGTGTTGGTTTGCTTCAAGCTTGTCCTGCAAAGAGAGGGCTAGCAGACGAAGGATTCATTCGGCTGTTGTTGAAAGGCAGATTTAGCACCCCGCGTCCAGTTAGTCAGCCATCCCAGCCTGGGCCTGCTCCATGCCTACTTTCTCCACACATCTGTAAAAGCTTAAAACTCATTGGGCTGGATCGCACAGACAGAGCTGGGCTTTGTCAGACCTCAGATTCTCTGCCAGGACTAAATGGATTAGACTCTGTCAGAGAGCACCAGGGGAGGACCGAGTTCACTGCCCCCGACCAGCAGCACCAGCCCCTTTTTAGTTCATCAGAGCACTGGTCTGCACAGTGCCAGCGACTGGGTGACTGCTCTCCATCCAACTGAAGGGGTTTTTCTTTGAGAGCAATAGAGAGTGAGGCAATGCAGCCAACAGAGTCATGGGCATAAGAACACAACAAAAGACTGAACAAAGGCATAGAGGGTGGTCTAAATAGACTACACAAATGCCTCTCTTCATTTGATGACTTTTGCTTTTAAGCAGTAGCAGCTTACCCTGGTATTTCTGTCTAAATACCTCCTCGTCTCTTTCCTCATTCTGTCACCTTCCCTCTCCTTCTCCTAAGTTTTGTTTTCATCTCCAGGCCTCTCACTCGGGTGCCATATAATGGTATGTGTTTTGATTGGTGCAGCACGGGGAAGTCGGGCATTGTCTGGACAGGATCTATGCTGAGATCAGCAGATAGATCGGATGGCGGTTTAGGGCAGTGCTCGAGCTACCAACGTCATCTTTGTTTTACTTGGACCTCGCAAACACTTAGCTAATCCTAGAAAAGGGCCAGACATGCAGGAAATAGGAACTTATGAAAACAAGCGACCAGTCGGGCGTTATTATTATGTCGAACTGATTCATTAGAAATATGTTACTGTTAGTTATGTGTCCAGATGTTATCAGACATCTTGTTTTCATTTTTGATACACTGAAATCAAATGTAATCAAAATGATAGATAACTGGAGAAAATAATATCAAGATTGGTCATTTATTCCTGCTACTTCCCATCTGTACATGTTTTGTTTTAATGGTTTGGACTTCACCTTTAGCCTTTCTAGTATATGTTGTCTGAGCATCCTAAATGGCTGATTTCATGGTTGGTTACGGTCCACCCTAGTGTTACAATAGTCAGAAGCTCACAGGCTGGGCTGCCTCTGGTTTTGCACAAGGGGGCTGACACTGAAAGGAAGCAGACAACTGATTTATGTTTTCTGGCAAAAAAAGTTGACAATTAATTCCTGGCTTCGGGATCAAATTACAACACGCTTGGGCTGTTGTGGCAGGGGTGGCTGACCTGAAATAGCTGGTCTGTCAGTGCCATGAATCTGCTATGATATAGAGGGGTTGGTAGCCAATATGAAACAGAGCGTGAATGGTAATATATCGCATATGGTGTTCCACACTTTGATCAGTGAAGAGAGAAGTCAACATGTTTCAAGACTTCTGTTCAGATGTATCAAATAGGCTTGCTACAGTAGATGCATTTTCATTGTTTACAGTAAATGTATGCAATAAATCCCCAGGCCGCTTCAAAATGCTGACATGACACCAAAAAAGTAATGTTTTATCTTTCTGTCAACATTTTCAAATATTTTCAGTAAACTTTATTTTGCTGCATGTTGTCTTACAGACATGGACAGACTGAAATGTTGACCTGATAACGGGGGTGAATGAAAAGTTAAGGATTCACCAAAATAATTCAATTCATGAACATTTGCACTAAAAACAAATGACTTGGAACCACCAAGGCCAATAGGATACATCACCTGGGAACCATGGTTGCAAATTGCATGGTCGATCCAAAGGGGTTGATATAAGTCAGTGTGAATCCAAAGTGGAGGACTGGCCAACCAGTAGACCAACATGATAGAGGCAAACTCATACTTTATAAGTTTACAGTGGTTTTCTTTTTCCCAAAAAGTGTAGGCTGGAAAGTAAACGTTAGTTCTGGCCAAACCGTCGAATTACAACTTCTGTGTCAGTTACGGGATGCTATTGGACCAAAAAAGACTTCTCCATTCTCATTGATTTACATTGGGAAAGTTGTTTCAGTTAAACAGCATATCATTTTTTGAGGTAAATTTGAATAGCCCTTATTCAAATCTTTGAGCGCTAATAGTTTTGAAATAGCCAACGATTTATTTTCCTTCTTCTATTCACATTCGTTGATGCAGAAGATTGCTGGAAGGTTTAGGAGAGATATGGGTATTTCTGTACTGCAAGTCGAGCCATTTTTTTCTTCATGCAGCACTAATCAGCCCGAGTAAGAATGAATTGGCCGCCGCCTTACATGCTGTATGCAGTTCTGTTAATATACCATGCGGCAACCAAATACAGGAACATCTGAAAATCCTTAGCGTAGTTTTGCAGTCTGCCAATTCTCCAAAATAGCCATATTGATGGTAGATTGGCTATTTAAAATGGCAAGTCTATTCAGGTTATCCCGTGACATGCTAGTGATAATTCTCTCTGACCAATCGGTGGTCTGCAGTGTTTTAACTCCGGCTCAGCCTTGACTGTTTTTAAGTGAAGACCTGCCATACTATACAGCGGAAAAGCTGCAAACAGAGCATAGAGGGATGGAGCAGTGTCACAGAGCTGTCATGATGTGTGGTCTCCTTGTCTTTTCCAGTTCATCAGAATTCATCTTTTGTGTTACACTTAGCACTGCTGTCAGTGACAAACTGGCCAGAGGGACAGTTACACTGAATTCAGAATAAATGCCCAGTTTGTTGAAATAACTTCCTCTCCTTCAGGGGTGGACTCCGCCTGGTATTCTGTGGGATTCAAGGCCTCTGAGGCTTTCCACAGTGTGTCATTTCCTCCCTGGAATCTGTGGATTAGTCATATCACTTCCTAATTTCATTGCCAGGCAGCGGCCCATTCGGCTGCAGCTCTTCTTTATCCCTGGCTGCTTTTATGGCCTTTGGTTGTGCCACGGTCAGCACATGTCCACTGCTGTCAAAAACATTTCCTTTGCTTTTCTTTTTACTTTCTAATTTAGCAGTTGGAAATGTATATGCAACTGTAATCCATTTCAATCTGATTCCCAGGCTTTGAATGGCATTTGGCGGAGGACTTTATTGTGCGGCCAAAGGCACACGGCACTTATCCAACATCTTTCAAAACCATACCCGTATATGGTGTTGATTAGACTGCTAAAAACACATTTAGTTGCTCTGCTTTGATGGTAAGTTCAACTCTAAGTAATAAAGTCCTGGAGTGTGTCACAAAAATTGGAGAGTGTTAATGAGGAAACTGTTGCATTGACACTTTATTCCCTAAACTGAAACGCTCTCTGTGAGGCAGATACTGCTCTCTTTCCTGAAGCATGATTTGGCTGCTGGTTGCATAAAAAAAAAGTAAAGGAAGAAAAAAACCAACTTTCCATCCAGCTCCGAGGCAGCCCCTGGATCTGCTTGTGGAAGTTTTAATGGGAGTCAGATGTGCCCCTAATCAAAGGAATATGGCGGGAAATGTTAGTGAGCCAAAGGCAAAGAGAAATGGCACTACAGGAACTGTGATAAGATTCTAACGACAGTAACAAATTACACCCCTTGACTTCAGAGCCAACAAACAAGCTCACTGTTTGCCTCGAGTTGTTCTTACCTCTTCTGGGGACACGGTCATATGATAGTGTTAAACGAAATGTTACGAGGTGTTGTACATTATGTGGCTAAGGACAAAATTGCTTTTGAAACATGGATAGGCTTTTTTTTGTATAGTGGCTAGAACAACAGTCTTCTCACATATTTATGTTATCAGCCACGAAAATACATTTTCCTAATATAGCTTGGTATTTAGAGGAGCATTTAGCTGCTAATGAACTAGACATTTGTCTTAAGAACTGAATGAGACCAAAAACACACCTAAAGGGAGTTAGGGTATTCAACTTACATTTGTCACATGCCAGAAATGTGACTCCATGTTAGTGCTATTGTTGCTCCATGTCTGCTTGATATGCAAATCTGCATTTGCTCACTAATGAGTTAGCCTAATGGACTAAATGGTGATATTATGTCAGTGTTGTGTTATCCAACGAACAATGTGTTAGTGCAGGTTTATGTGCCTCTGCCTCTACTAAAAGAAAATACAATTTAGATAACAAAAGATTAAATTGCATGATGATATATTGTCTGTACTTTAGTAAGCAATAAAGTATAAATATTACTGTCCTTTTAGTTAAGTTTTGACTGATATTAACCAACTGCAGTCACAGCTTATTTTTAACATTCTTTGTCACTCCCAAGAGCGTCTTATATTTTCAATGTAATGATTTTCTCTTCACAAAAGAAACATTCACTGTTGCTCAGCATTTTTTTAGCGCTGATGCTGCACATGTTCTTAACACTCTGGTAATACCACAGTAGCTTGCTCTATCCTGTCACAATGGCTTAGTGCCTATCTACTCACCCACTGCACCCAACCTCGCTTTGTCTTTCTCTCAGTCCCTCTGTTTTCCAATCATGCATCCTACTTATTATACATGTCAGTGCCTGAGCATGCCCAGAGAACGTCTGACCATCAGTTAGGCGACAGCAAGAAAATGGAAGTGATGATGTAATGTGCTGATACGCGTTCACAGGCTCAGCTATTTGTATTTGTCAGACCACAAGCTCTTTTCCTCTGCCTGTAGACTAAACATAGTCACACACAGAATGGCACACACAGGGTGCATGCTCGCTCATGTGCTCAAAATCAAATGTTGCCACAGACATTAAACACATATCATATGCAACATCAGACCGACAGCCTCACAAAATGACTTGCCAAAGTATTGTATATCTAATTTGTCACTCATGTGGCGGTCCATGGGGTAGCTCTCTTCTTTGGTGACTTTAACTGTTTCTGAAGCTTCATTTGCATCCATCTGACTCTCACAGACGAACCGCAGAGCCGTGACGACTTTCACTTTAACTCCCATAAAACTACTCTATGCAAAAAGAGAGATGGGAAAGCAGCAAAATTACACACTTTTCTCCCAACTCCCTTGGTTCATATGAGAACATCTTTGGTGTAAGAGTGCTAATTCAAAAGTACCTAAGTGACAATAAACTGTTTAAAAAAATAACACACCATGTAGTAAGCCTGTCGAAGCAGGTTTTGTCTATTTACAACACACTCATTGCTGCTGTCTGGAATGCCTGCTTTTGACTGGAAAAGCTATAATCAAGAGAGCTTCAGGCTATTGCTTCCACACAGGAGAGGTTATGGGTACTTGACGGTGTGCATGAACTATATGTCTTCCTCAGTCGTGCATTGCAAACGCTTGTGTGGGATGCCTAAAAAAAAGAGCGTTTGATGTCTGTTTTTATTTAGCCCGTGATATCATCATCCAGGTGGCTGGCTTACAACAGTGGTCGAGGGGTTTTCTTGAGGCATGGGTAGTTTTTCCATAAAAATGGTATCTGCTGAAAAAACACGTCTACTTAATTAGTCACTGTAAAGAGCGAAAAATAGTTTCCTACCCGAACCCATATGCTGAGCAGATGGGGTTTAGACTAACCGGCATTCACAGGCAGTTATGGATAAACAACTTGAATGGCCTAAGGTGTAACCTCCTCTTTACAATAACAAATTAGTTTACTTTAAATTAGAAAAGACACATCCTCTGCATGCTGTGTGAATAATTTGGCTATTGATTCCACATTGTCCTGCCTTGCTAAGTGCCTGTCAGGGGTCATGTGTAGGAGCGGACATGATGGAGCGTTTGGTATTTATGGGAAGAGTCAATGATGTCAGCGCAGCAGCGTCTTCTCCAGACATCCGGTTGAGACGATGTCTGCTGTCAGTAAGACGCAGCAGGCTGAATACACCTGAGGCGGATTTTTACAGTTCTGGTAAAGGTGTGTATGTGTGGGCGTACACATGCAAGTACACATTTATTACAGGGAGGCTGTGGCTCAGTGGTTAGTGTGCTGGACTTCGAATCAGGGGATAGCCAGTTCGAGTCCCACTGCAGTCAGCTTGTCGTTGTGTCCCTGGGCAAGAAACTTCACCCCAAACTGCTCCTGTGGGGATTGTCCACAGTACTGAATGTATGTACGTCGCTTTGGATAAAAGCGTCTAACAAATGACATGTAATGTAATGTAATGTAATGTAATTACACACATGTAGAGAGTGTAGAGTGAAGCTCCAGTCATCTAAATCTAACATAGTCTAACAGCTCATAAGGGAATTTTGTCTACCAAGTTAAAAGGGGAAATGTTCCTCCACACCCCCTTTTGTGCTTTGATAGACTGAATCACCCATCTGTGGTATAAAATAATGTTTTCAGTCCCGTCTGGTTGTCAGTTTCCCAAGTGAGCAATTTCAGGAAATATGTGTCATTAACAGCCCCAATTGATGGACGGGAAATGAGAAAGAGCTTCAGTGGCTTTGTTACTTTCTCTATGTTTGTAAAGAAAAACAAGACTAAAAATACAACCGTCCCTGTGAGGATGTAATTGTCATTACGCACCGGAAAACAGAAAAGTTGGAAGGATAAAATACAGAGACTAGTGTGCTGAAATCCTTCTGGGACTGTTGGTCAGGACAACACTTTAGTGGTTCTTAACAGGAGGCTGTGGCTCAGTGGGTTAGTGTGCTGATCTTCGAATCAGAGGATAGCAAGTTCGAGTCCCACTGCAGTCAGCATGTTGTTGTGTCCCTGGGCAAGACACTTCACCCCAAATTCCTCCTGTGGGGATTGCCCACAGTATTGAGTATGTAAGTCGCTTTGGATAAAAGTGTCTAACAAGTGAATGGAATAGAATGTAATGTAATGTAACATATCGGCATGAATTGCTTCATCTACAAAAAAAGTGCAAATTGTCGCCTGCAACAGACAGGGCTTGTTTTTATAGCCTAGCCGGAAATGCCTGTTGCTGTAGCAGTTGTGATTCACACTGGCTTTATCAGTAATGACAACAGTGTACAGACCAAGGTAATTGCTGAGATCTGAGGATATAAATGGCTCCAACTGGCGACCAGACAATCTTACAGTCATTACAAATGCTCTATTACCTGCTACCCCTGTGATTTCCGACTGTGTTTGTTACCATATTTATTTTTTAGCAATGTTTTCATTTTCTCAGTCCTCAGCAATTATTATGGTAGGTACAATACATCAAATGAAACTGATGGGTAGAGCAAAAAAAAAGTTGTTTTCCTTGGAGGTTTATCCTGTGACAAAATTGAATTGTCAGACTCAACTCAGCACTGTCAGACTTGGCTCAAGACTTAGCTGTCGTTTATGGGCTTTACATCTTTTTACACAACAATGTTAAGAACATTGTTTTGTACTCTTTCCAGGAAGTAGTGTAAGACATACTTTGGTTTGCCTTGGCTTTGGTTCCAGTGTGATTTTTAAGAGCTATATTGAATGCTGTTGAATACAAGAGAACAACCGTGAATACAGTATGGAAATGGAAATTCCTAAAAGTCAGTTTTTCGTACATAAGCAAACTTCTTCAAGTGTGTACTAGTGCAGAGTGAAATCGATAAGGATCTGTATCAAATGTGCCCTGCCATCAGTGTTTACATGAGCACTGAGCTGTGAATGGCATCAACAGGAGTTCAGAGAGGACACTGAACACCACAGGAGTCCTCTCAGGACGAGCCGACAGTAACATCGCCTCTCAGAACACTGTGGCATATAAAGCTGCCAGCTAATAAAACAGATTCAACTGATAATAATTCTGGGATTAAATAATAGACCATAAACCAACAGATAGAAGCCAGAGTAATCACCATGATTTCAATATATCCCTCCTCTGCAGGGGACGTATAAGTCTGTCCAGCTGCCGGGATACTCTCATTCATACTGCAGTAGCCTCTTTTTCTAATCACATTTAACTGTAAACTTTTTCTACCCCTTATAATTAATTGAAAATGTTTTAAAATGTGATGGTGTTTGATTGTAAAATATTAAGGTTGTGAAAAAATCCATTGAACAACATCTCAAAGTTATGTTTAAGTATAACACTTCATGTACAGTTCGGACTCAGTTATCTCTACTTTTTCGTTTTTGTTTTACAAAATACAAACCATTGTAGGACGTTTTCTTTAACAACTTAATCATTGAAAAGATAATTTATGACAAATTTGGCCTTTATTATCTTATTTTTTGAATTGTCTTTTGAAATATTTCTTCAAGTGATAACATAACTTTCCCAAGAGTCTGTGAACTGGATTTAATTTAAGTTTTATCCGGACAGCTAGCGGAAAACCAAAAATGGGCATAAACTGAGACCAAAGTTACCCATGGCAATATTACTTTAAAAAAAGTTGAACTAAAAAAAAACAAAGCTCAACAAAACATGCATCTTTTCAGGGCAGACGCCCTCCACCCAAGCAGATCTGGAGATCAGGTACTAATGGACCATTTTGGTTTAGTCTGTGATATCTATTGGCCAGGCTGGGTAGGATGCACGCTGACATACAGCAGCCTCTGTGCTCCACTGAAAAAGAAACGCCACCACCTTAATATCAGCATTTTGATAACTAGATCATGTATCGGTCTTATAATTTCCCCTCCCTTCACTCTCCCCTTTTGAGATTCGATTAAAGAGTAGTGCTGGTTAACACTGTTATTACATTCATCTACGGTCACTGCCACCCCAACCAAGAACACTCTGTAACACTAACCTCCCTGATAACGAACATGACAAAAAGAGAGGACAGCTCTCTCTTATCCTGGACTGACGAGACTGATAAGACCAGCAAGGTCCCTAAAATGTTTCCTTGTCAGGCTCTTCGTATGGACTTCATGTTCCCATTCGTGTGTACAGTAGAATGTATGAGATGCCCTTAGCTATTTCTGCACATTTAATTAAATATTATATCATATTTGATAAGGCCAACTAAATACTTTACACTTTTTTTGATGACTTGCCAAACTGCTGTGTAACCTCTACATTGACCTTGACCTGTGGAGCTATTGTTGGTGGTTTTAACTACTGACTAAACTTGCGTGGGGGACCACACACAATATGGGTGCATTACATCAGATCATCCTTGAAATAATCAAGACTTCTTCTCGATTTTCCACAGGACCTAAAAAGTGCTGTTATTAAGCCACTCTTTAATGAACAATCTCACGAATAAACAATTACAAGCACCCAACAAACCCTCTATTTTTAACTGAATCATTTAAAAGACTGTTTACAACAGCCTAAAACATTCTTTGCCCTAAACACGTGTTGTTTTCCTTTGAGTTTATGTACCAGAACTGCTCTTGTTAAGGTCTTGAATCACGTCTTGTTATTATTAGATGCTGCATTCGATATGGTTGACCACATATATAACCAGACTGGAAAACTGGGCTTTTTGGTACTGTGCTAAACGGTTCTCTGGTCTCCTCTGTTCAACATCAGCATGATCCCACTAACTTACGTCATGGAAAAGAAGTAAATATCTGCTGCTTAGTACTGTATGCTGACAACACAAACATTTATATCGAACACTTTCAGGTGGGATTCTTAACAGCATGTTAAAAGATGCAATACAAATAAAAGTGCCTTGCCTTCAGTAAAATCATTACAACCGTATTTTACTGCCATCACAGAATAATGACCAAAACCTGTCCAATCAGACCAGTTCATAGAGTGTGGGATGGAAACAGAACATCATTCTCATCCTGGGGCACAACAATCTATGAAAGTGAGCACCAATTTTCACTCTATTCAAACACACACACACACACACACACACACACACACACACACACACACACACACACACACACACACACACACACACACACACACACACACACACACTGCAGAGTCAATTCTTTCCTGGGATTGAATTGGGGATTTCTAATCTCTTTTACTGACACAAACCACTCTTGAGTAAGTCACTGTGGTGAAACAGGCCAACCTCTTAGAGCCATAAAAAGAGTCACCAAGCTCCAACTGCTTGTGGGTAAGTTTCCTGACACTTACTAGATTTTCATCCTGAAATGATATGTCCAGATGAAAAATTGTTCATATATTCAAAGCATAATGTAAAATCTTATTAAATAGGCTTAAAATGTGTGCTGGTTGTTGCAACACCTCTTGTCAAGCCTTGTGGAATTCACACCTTTTCTGATGGCAGGGCTGAACAAAAACAGTTGTTATTATTACACACTGTTCATGAAGGAAGTGAGAAGCTTTTAAGAGAGAGAGGTGTGAGATGATGCTGCTCATTATTAGGTATGATTCTTCTAGGATGCAGTCCTCTTTAGATACAGCATGTCCCCTGTGGTCTTTCGTGCCTTTCCAAAGAGGATAAATGACGATCTGCAGCCTCTGATGAAACAGATTCCTCATGACCCGTCCATTGGCCTCCATGGACTCTTTTACCACATTCTCCTTAATGGAAAATGAATGTCCATGCCAGTATCTGCAATGGGCTCAAAGTAATGGGATCCACTGCAGGCCAGTGAAAGACCATTAAACCGCGGAGCGACAGTGATGAGCAGAGCATACCGTGGAGATTCTGCTCAGACGTGAACAGCAGGAACACCTATTACAGCCTGACTCACCTTTTGGCAAACCTTTAGGCATTACCTGGCAACTGAAATGACACATGAGCGCCTGCTTTTGCTCTTTGGTGACATTTCTCTCTGAATGAGCCCTGTGAAATGATTTTACCTTATGAATAAAAACATTCAAAAGAATATGGCTCACTATAAACCATCTAACAACATAATTTAACATAAATGTTTGTCCAGCTGCATTATTTGTACATTAACTGGGGAAAGCTTGTTACAGTAACTTATTCCCAGGTCAGGGTTTGAAACCTTTTCCCGTGGCTTATTTTCCCAGGGAAATGTTGAACGAGACTAACATACAAAGCCTCTAGTGTCTTGAGAATAAATATGAGCCCACAGAATGGAAAGAAATATCTAACCTAGTTTCTTAATTCAGAGAGTAAAAAAGTGAGAAGGCCATGCAGAGCCCTGATGGTATGATGGATTGAGTTGAATTTCTTCCAGACCAAATGCAGAGGGGGGTACCTGGTACTGTAACCGCACAGACACATCGTGAGATACTTCTGATGGGGATTATTGCTTAGAGTCAACACTTCTGGAACAGTCGACTTGGCTCGTGATAACATTATTTTCAGCAGCATCACAGTAATTGACCACTGACCCATTATCTCCGTTAACAGTCAAAATTGTTCATGTCAGGTTTTGTGACACGTACAGTAGATTCCCTATTAAAGTGCAGCTCATGTAGAAAGGCAAAGTCCTTACAGCAGCAACCCAGGAAAAATCTGACACGTGTCCCTTCGCAGCAAGTCATCCTCTTTGTCTCCTTTTCCTTTCTTCCGCTGTTCTCTAATATAAAGGGAACATTCCCAAAAGATCTTACAATAGGAAATCAGTACAGGTCAAAAAAGAGGGTAAAAGTTGTTCTATATATTTGCTTAAATGTGTAGCAACATGATGGATGCTACTTACTTCAACATTCATTTAATGTGGCATCAGAAGTTCAATACAATATAAAACAGTAGATTGCATCAAGTTTCAATCCAACTATGTTGACCATATTTCATGGTACCTATTTTACGCTTCATTACAAACAAGAAATAAGCTAACTTGCCCAAAGTCCAGTTAGCTACGTAACAGTTTCAGAAGTTTATGTGTAAAAATGTACAACAACCAATCTCTATGAAAAAGCTAGATTTTGTGGTGCAGCTCATTTTAATTTAGTGATGTGCGAATTTCCAATAACATACTTTTTATAATGAACCTATAAAAAGCTGAAACCAAAAATAGGATCATTAAAGAATGTTTCTCTCACCTTCCCTTTTACTTTGTCTTTTCTTTGACTCTTTCCCTCTCTCTTGCTCACACAACCCACAAGCTGAGGCCTCTGATTTCCTGGCATTTCACTACATTACACATTCACAATGACTGCTGCAGATATTTTGGGCTCATGCACTAATGTCTTTTGCAGGAGGCAAGACGACTAAATATGTTGTCAGGACCTTGCATTGTGTGACACAGATTAAGTCCTTAGCGTGGCAGTGAACCAGATCAGTGTTTGGCGCTTTGTTTTTGTCTCCTGGTAAATGTTGATTAGATTCTGCACGGCGTTGATCCAAACAAAGAGTGAGCTTCTTGTTAGGAGAATAATTCCTGCCTTGTTCCTGTCCCAGAGAGGCCCGGCTGCTAAGCAGAAAGGCATTTAGATGGAAATGGGCAGAACCAAACAGAATCAGACGGGATGTATTTATCCATATGCTGCATATCAAAGACTGACATTATTTGGCTGCTTTAACCAAATGAACTGGAAATATGCAGCGTAGATAAGATAAAGCCTGGCTGCAGCAAAGTGATAGGTTACGTGTGTGTGTTGTGTGTGTATAGTCTCCCACCCATTTCCCCTTATTCTCCAACACTTAACATTTCATTCTGATGAATGAGGATTTAATATGTTGCTTGACGTTCCATTGAATTAAGTAATGTCCTGTACAGATTACAGCCTGAACTGTATGTGAAAGGCGTTATGTTTTCTACCGTGCTCACACCTAAATCACTGATCTGTGATTACCTTTTATATTAACCTAGTTTCACTCAGCAGACCCTAATTTAGCTTCTAGAATGAGACATAAATGTTTTTTCTAGCAGTACATTTGACATAATTGGATCAAAGAATAACAAGGGCAGTTAGGTCTTCCACTAACAAACTTAGACAATATCAACCAAACTCCCTTTTTTTGCAACATCCTGTGTTTGATTTGGCTGCCGGAGTCATGTGAACATTGATGAGTGTGATTTTAAAGTGAATCAGAACCAGGAATGTATTACATTAAAACATTACAAATCAGAACCAGATGCGCTGGCAGTGAAGGAAACAGTGATTGTGTCCAGTGCAAGCCTGGGAGGTTCATTGTTGGTTCTAATTCCCTCACGTTTGAGCAGCATTGTTACCAGGAACATTATTAGGAGAGTGGTGATGCTGCCATTTAGCTGATTAGATGTTTTGTTTTGTGTAAATAGCACTCTTGGCTAGTGTTTCAACATTACCCAGACAGACAGACGGACAGACTGCAGAGCCAGCTGATTGTGGTTTGGGCTCTGTCTCAGTCTGTGTATTAGTGCATAGGAGCTCCCACCATATGCTTATGCTGCTGTGGGTACTGGCACGAGCATACAGTTCATAAATGAACGCACTCACACTTATAGATGCACATAAACAACATAAAAATGACTCCAGGGTCCACAAGCACCTCAGATGCCCTGCCCAGTCTGTGGAAGCAATTTAGACCACTAAACTATGTCGTAGTGGGACTTCTGCCGTGAAGTATATTTAGTGTATATTGGATTTGGGGAGTTTGTGTGAGTTTTAATATATTAGCAGGCGCCAGTCTGGCACCCAAGCCAGAAACTAACAGAGGTGGCTGACACCCTTAAGATGTTGTACTTAAGTTAAGGCAGTAAAAGTCATGCAATAACAAAATTACAAAAGTTTTAGCATAAACATATTCCTAAATACTTCAAGTAAAAGTGCTTGAAATGCATTATTGTGTACTCGACTTTAATGTTAAAGCTGGTGGTTATATTTGTTTTAGTAATATGAATCGACAAGGTTAATATTATTATTATTATTGTTATAGTTGTTGTTGTTATTATTATTATAAGTGTAGAAGTATAAAATATTGTAACATAGACATCAAACTCAACTCAAAACTGTATTAAAGTATAGTACTTGAGTAAATGTACCAGTTAATTTCCAGCAGTGGGAATTAGTCAGTTGTACTTCTCTTTCTAATGAAGCCTCACAGTAGTATTCATCATCAAACCACAAGCGGCCACGCCCTCATTCTGCCAGGCTTTATTCATCATTGCTTCAGACCACAACACTCTCTGAGGTAGTTTATGAGAAACACAGATGTCTGGATGAAAATAAACAGAGGCTGAAACATGAGTGTGCCTTTTAACCGAATTAGTTCTCCACACAAACCGTATCCCAGAAGATTGGAAATCAACCCATTCGGTATGCAGTAGTGCACAATATGAGACGTGATCTTGACTGAGTTGCGCCAATAGAAATCGGCTCATTATCATTGAGGAACATCTACCCATCAAAACATCCGCAAGCATGGTGAATGTTTGCTCTTTTTCTCTCTGCCTTCCTCTGTGTTTATACTAAAGCTGTGCCTTTGAACAGCCCCATGGCTGTATCCTATTACATCCACAGGGATGAGCTGAGGGGTGGTATGGTGAGCATGAAGCAGAGAGGGGCTGTGTGTGTGTGATCCTAATCAATTCAGGACTCGGCCCATAGCAAACCCGCTCTAATAACTTCTGTAGATGGATTCGACTTGAGAGGGAATGCAAACCAGATCACTTAGGAAATTCCACGACGCTCTCTTGCAGCAAAAGCCCCTCTTCTTCTGAAGGAATGTGAGCTAACATTTCCCCTCAGCTCCCTGCTCTCCCACACACACAGCTGCCCCTCAGAGAGTCACGCCAGAAGAGCGCCGGCCACTGAGAAAGAGAAGAAAGAAAGATAGACGCAGCGGCTAATGGCTGCCCTCCCAGCTGCATGGGGTCTTACACATATACACATGTCAGGGGCAAAGGAGAGAGCACACAGAAATTATGAGGGAGATTGAAGGGGGTAAATAGGAATAAGTAGCCTAAAGTGGGACTATAAAGAAAGAAGATATGGAGATAAGGAGAAGGAAAATCGATCTGGTCTGAAAGATTTGTGAGGAAAGAGGAGAAAATTATAAAATAATACAAAGAGGGGGAGTGCGAGCAAGGAGAAAGGGGTGTTGAAGGAGGAGAAGAGGCAGGGCTGAACGTTACTTAAAGTAGCTTCGAGGTGATGGATTGTCTGAGCGGTTTGGCAGGACCATCCATCAGGTGAGGAGAGGTGGTGAAAAGAAAAGTTCAGATAAACACATGACATCCAAATCACAACCAACAACGCCTTCAGAATGACAAAAGATACTGGAAATGTTTTTGTATTGTTTGAAAATGATCCAAACTGATTTGGGAAGTAGAGGTTGGTACACTTTGTGTGAACTTCTGTTTGAAAAGTGGTGAACCACAAGAAGAGTAGCTGCACCATTAAATAAAGTAAGCTTTTCATATGTCTTAAAGAAGATTAAGATGTTACTCTTAAATCTTGGCAGCCATTCAAGATGGATTTTATTTTCCACCATATGACTCAACTGCAGATCTGCTACCCAGTGCCAGTCTTCATCCCGCCTTCCGTATTCAAAAGGAAAGATTTTCAAGTTTTTTAAAGCTTCTCTGCAGAAAACTGCAGATACACACACTTAAAGATCGAATGATTTAAACCCTCTGACACTATTTCATTGAACCAGATTTTACTGAAATAGTTTTGGACTACGATCTTCTGGAGATCAGAACAGATATCAGCAAGCATTATAATTTCAGCATTAACATCCCTGCATACAAGCCCAAATGTGTGTACACAATGTGTGTAATGTAACAAATATGAATGTTACGGTCCAAGGGTCGAGTCTTGAGTAACACATGGCGCGAACTCTCCATTTTATGTTTCAAGTCTCGACTTCTATCATTTCAAAGCAACCATCGACAGCATCAACACACTGTGGGTTTAGCAGGAATTTTTTCTCGCATAGTTTTCACTCTTTATTTGGATTTCTCTGCCCGGTGTGCATGGCGGGAAAAATGGGTCAAGAAAGGAAAAGAAAGGGGTGGGGGGGCGAGAGGGGCTCACTGGTCCCTCAACATCCCTGTGTTGAATATGAAAATATATTATAGCATAATGTGTTCAGTATGCAAGCTTGAAGGAAACCATATGAAAAGATCCCAGACAAAGAGCCTTCTGTGTTCCAACTGACCCCCTCCCACCCCCATCCTTCGTCTGCTTCAATTTGAAGAGAGACGGAGAGAGGGAGAGAGACGGAGAGAGGGAGAGAGAGAGAGAGAGAGGTAAAAGGGGAGGTGTGTGCAGAGTCGTAGGAACTGAAAAGGGGCAGTACACACACTCGATGCCTCACACAGCCAGACCCACCGGAGTACAGGTGAGCAGCATGACTAACACCAACACAAACAAACAGGAAAGAGCAGAAAGTCCTGGGATTGTATCTGTCGCTGAGATTGAACCGTGATTGCTGCACACTTTGTCACCTGCAGCCCATTATAATTATCTTTAACGGGGTAAGGCACTATCTTTGTTTGGAGAGGGAGAGAAATAGTGCAGTGAACTGAAGCAGAAGAGGAGGGAAACTTTGGTAGTTTTTGTTTGAGTAGATGACAAACATCTGTGGCTGCTGTTTTCCCCTCGGTGCAGGCTGCAGGCTTACAGAAGGGGTTCTGCTGCTACATTAGCACTGTGGTCACTGATACCCCCAACCCATTGTGTTGACTGCATGGAGCCCGCTGTGTCTCCAGGTTATAGACTTGAACTGCACTGTGTAACATTAGATGGTGTATCCAATTAAAGACCTTGCTGGAGCCGCATTGACTTACTTATATAAGTAATTGCTTCCTGTTAACACAACAGGCGAGGCCCATTTTCTGCTTTACAGGAGGTCAACTGTAGGTTTTCTTCAGCCATATGTTACCATACATATTTTAACAAATGATACCCTTTAGTTAGCTTTGACAGGAGAGGCTTTGAAACTGTAGAAAACTCCTTTTGCAAATGTCGTGCTTTGAAGAGAATAATGATGTTAAAACCACTTCACAAATAATCCATGCAGCATTATTTGCACACCTTTAATTTTTTTAAGTGCGTGTACTTTCTTCCTTTTGATGTCTAATAGCTTTCAGATTGTGACTGATTGTTTTAGAAGGTTTCCCCCTCCTGGCACCGGATCATACACACCTACTCCAAGTATTTTTCTGTGCCTCTTGAAGTTCTCCACCTGTGCCTCTGAGAGTAGGATGAGCACCACATGAAGCAGACACTTTATTACAAGGTTTTCCTCTGCCTGATTTATGATAGCACTTACACGATTCATGAAAGGGCAAACAGAGATATTTGTGACTTTTATTGGAGTTGCTGCTTTCCAGTGTGTGTTAGATGTCACTCATCAACCTGCACAAGCTGTGGCATGTTGAATATCACAGCCTCCTGAGGAATTATGATCCAGGAATGCCAATTTTGGAGCACTACCCAAAATGATTTCTTGGTGCTGCGAGGGCCCTTGAATGGTTCTTTGTCTGAGCGAGAGAGAGCAAAGGGCCCAGCTAGGGTTTTAGCTTTTACAGCTGAATGATTTTTCTTGCCAAACTGTAAAGGATCCAGGCAAAAGGAAAGAGATAACAGACACATAGCAGCTCTGCCCCTCAGGCATTCCATCATAAAGGCTTGCCAGCCAATGTCCTGACCAGATGCCTCATAATAAGCTCAGTAACTGATACACCTTTAAATCTTACAGTAGGTAGAATGCACACTTACTCTACCTGACATCCACACATCTCACATACTGCAATGTGCACCCAGAGCAACTGATGATGTACAGATGTCATACCTGAGGTGAACATGCATGCAGTGTTTGAGCTATTAGGTGGCTGACATGCTGTCTACAAGTTGGCTATTGATGCAGATGTGTAATAAATGTACAAGACAACGGCCATGAGGGACATATGAATGATTACAGTTGGTAGGGCTGCCAAAGCCATTTTTTTTTCTGCGTCATTACTAAGCGAGGTAGAGAGCTGTGGGATAGATTTGCTGTCTGAGTATGGATCCATCACATGTTGACGATGTACAGTAATTCTGTGATTACACACTAAATCGGCCTACGGGCCTGACTGTAAATGATATCCAGCTTCCACCCCACACAGGAAAACTGTGTAGGGTGGAAGCTGAGCGGGACAGGTGGGCACTTTGAAATACCTTTTGAACTTCAAGATAATTGGAGGGTAGAGAGAGGAGAAGAGATGACATCAGATCTTGGGTATGACATGTACTGTAGGCCTGCAACAAAAGGCTTATAAAGCGGTTCACCAAAAAGTTATCACTCTTTTTTTTGTGAGTTGTCATTAAATTAGGATTAATGCAATCAATTTTAGGTTTACATTTGACATGAAGAACTGTCTCCTGGATGAAAGTCCAATTTTATTAACTCCCACCTATGTGGCATTTCATATCTTGTATACTTCCTGATTTACAGTGACATGAATGACTTTTTTGGGATGTATACGGAAAAAGGTGGGATCCGTTTGATTGGAAATAGAACAATCAAGCTGGATAATAATAAGCTGGGACCAATGAATAATAAAACCAAAAAACAGATTGTGGCAGATGAGGATTTTTAAGAGTCCATATGTTGGCCTTTTATATTATGAGCTAAATCTGCATCTGTGCTCACGTCAATTTTGAGTATCCAAAATCTGTTATTTGTCTAGTAGATAATAAATATTTGAAAGACAAGTAATCAAACCACATTTAAATCAACCCAGGACAGCAGTGTAGGACACGCCCCCAACATGTGTTCACCTCTGTTACCATGATTACAAAAAACATGAAGTCTTGGAACAATACTGACTGTGAAAAAAAGGAAATGTAGCAAGATGGGGTGCTAATCTAAAAAGACATTGAGATTCAGATAGAACCAAACACATCTGGAGTAATGAAAGGGCTGTTGTCAGAGTGTCGAAACAATAACCCGCCTTCATCTCTTCTCACTTGACACAATCACGTAAGCGAGAAGGATTTTTGTGTCTTTCTGCAGGGAGGTGGGGCAGGGATTGTTTGGGTTGATTGTGTTCAGGGGCCAATGAGCAGTCCTCCTCCACACTGTCATGACTCAGCTGTCATGTCAGAGGGAGAGCGTCTCCACAAAAACACTTTTTCAAGAGATGTCAATCCAACAACTTTATTAATCCCGCAAGGGGCAATTGGTTATGAGCAGCAGCTTATGTCATGTACACAGGCAGGAACATACAGGAAGAAAACACACAGATACACCCGGGAGCACAGATGTGGATCATTCCAATTTACACTATAAATAGTTCATAGCATCACAATAATAAATAAATAAATAATCAAGTTAAAATATAATTAAATAATAATAATACATTTTTGAAAGGCATTTTGGCCTTTCAAGAATTTAAAAGTTTGAGTGCAGAAGGAATGAATGATTTTGAAAAGCGATTAGTCTTTAGAGCAGGTAGAGCATATCTTCGCCCTGGTGGCAACAGACGAAATTCATGTGAAAGAGCATGACCTGGAGAGGCCCGAATGCTCTCTGCTTTCCGCAGAATCTGTTGGTTACAGAAGGAATTTAAGTCTCTCTGTTTCATGTAAACAACTTTAGGCTTGCACACCTTCGCATGAGATGAATTTGAGCGTGGTTGCTATGCCTCTGAGGAATTTCAAAAATAATGATTATGCCTCTGCACAGCCCTCCCACTCCTGAGTGTTACAGTGGTGAATCACAACAGAAAACAAATTCAACCGTGAGCTTCTCGCAGAGGCAAGTCTGATCAGGGAAAGGATGTGTAAACATATCATTATCATCACAAATGTTGTCAGTGGGTATTATTAGCTTTGAAGAGAGAACATGACACTGTGGATCTAATGAAATGCTCCATCAGATAAGAGGGAAGGGTGCCGTAGATGTCAATGTCTCTTTACTTCATGCTACTAATCTTTAATACACATTTACTTCCAAACTTATCGCCTATTTATTCTGTCATTCTTTATTACACTGAGTAAATGTGGCGCAAAGTTTTATAATGGTGTCTTTTCATTTCCGTTTCCACATTCTTAACCTGAATGCAGATTAGACTGAGAAGGCTGATCTTTATCTTTAAAGGCAGAAAAATGCACTTTCATTGTCTCATAAATGAACAAAGCATTAGATTAACGCTATGTTCATTAAAAGTCTCAGATGAGCCAAACTGAATATATAAAACATTTCTTTAAGCGAGGTTTTTTAGACCGCTTTCTAGAAACTATCGTTTCACAAACAGCGAGAATGGAAAATGATGTAGGATTCTTGTCCAGCTGATTGCCAAACCTGCAGTTTGCCATGCCGAAGTTGTGGGCAGATGTAACATCTAGCCTTTGTATTCTCAAATGTCACATTTAAATCATAAAGCTGAAGAAAACTTTGCATAACTTAGTTTTAACCTGCATATTTTTCTTTTTTTGCAGATGGTTTTGCCCACAAAATGGACATGGAGAGGAATTAGATCAAACACACCAGCCTTTCATCCTTTTGTGTACAGCTGAAGCTTGGCCCACTACCAAAAAAACTGTTTGAATAATCAGAACACAGATGTTTTCTACAAGGAGCCAAATAAACTGATGGTGGAGCTGCTGACCGCAGAATTATTGTTTTCTTGACAATTTCTTAGTTTTAGTGTGCTGATGCATTTCAGTATTAATCGAAACTACCCTCAGAAGAAATAAGAACCTTCCTTCTCACTTGTGGTTTTGTGAATAAACAAAAGAACAAAATCGATTATCCTGCCCTCAGAGGCTGTGTCTGGCTTTCATGTGTAATATATAACACAGAACACCAGAATAGAGCCACTTTAGTTGAATACATTGGAGCTCTGAATACAAACACGTTTCTGGACTGACCTTTCCTGAATTAAATGTTATTCCTCACCTAACAGCAGGAAGCTGCCATATACACAGTTCCCCTTCACGTCACTGTAGAATTATGAACTCCAAGATAAAGGGCAGATCCTTTTCTCCGAAAGAAAAATAATCTGCGGGCTGGAGATTGCGATGCAGACGAAAAGCATGTTTTGGTGACCAAAATAGCAGAGGAGGAAGAGCGACGTCTGAGAGAGAAAAAAAGGGACTATTAGGGAGATGCAAATAGAGAAAGTGAACTGTTTCTCAGCCCTCTCTGCCAGATTTTCAACAGAGCACAACAAACTTGAGCAATTTTCGCGGCAGTTGTCCATGGGAACTTATCCAAGGCACATCGGAGCGGACCCTCCTAGGAAGTTCTGTTAGATTGAGAATAATACTTTATGAAGACCAAAGTAAGAGAGCACTTTCATCCAAATTTCAGCAAACTACAAGAAAACTTTGGGATTATAGCTGAAATAGGACCGGAAGCAGCCACTTGGAAATTAGAGCTACTCCTTTCCTTGTCCTTTTTTTGTGTGTCTTCCTCATGTAATGTATTTACTGCCTGCCAGTAAGCACTAAACTTCCATCTTCCAACTGGACCACAGTTTCATCTTATCAGGAGAGAGGATTGAGCTGACTGGAACGAAACTCTCACATACTCCCCTGCCAAAGGCTTTTGTTTAGCTGCCGCTGATCATTTTACCGTGGGTAACATGGAGATGGAAAAGGGACATACGTCTATCCGGAGAGGAGTGAGCTGGAGTCCAGGAGGATTGAGGAAACCTCTCCAGGCAACCCAAAACACTCCTGGGACGGAATGCAATGCATCATGGGAGACAACAGGATTCAACAAAGAACAGATGAGCCGGAAAACAAGTAAGTGTTTGTTTATCTGGCGTTTGCCGTCCTTTTCTGGGACGCTCAAGCAGCAGCCAGAATGTGTATTGTTACCAGTGGTGGAAGAAGTACTCAGATCTTTCAATTGGAGTGTAACAATTTTACAAGTTAAAGTCCTGCATTTAAATCCTTTACCAAGTTAAATTGCATAAGTCAAAGATATTTAAACTTACAAAATAGCATGTATTCATAATGCAGAATATCTTAATTTAGAATAGTTACAATTATACTTCATCACTTAATGTAAAACAGCTGGTAAAGCTAAAGCTTGTGGGGCTATGATAATTACTTTATGAACTACTGGGTAGCTTGTGAATTCACTCCCCGGGGATCAATAAAGTCATCATAAGTTATTCAGTGAATATATTTTGTATTATTAACCTTAGCTGTGAAAATAAGTAAAGCTGACAAATGGAGTAAAAGTACATACATTTCTCGATGAGGTGTAATCGAGTAAAAGTATAATATTGCATGTACTGGAACCACTCAAGTGAAAGTACACTTACTTTAAAATCATACCTAAGTACAGCATTTGAATGTATTTATTTAGTTACTTTCCACTCCTGATTGTTACTTTTTTTACTTCATAGGAAATGTAGTTGTGAACACATTTCCGGTGGTTGTTTGTAGTGCTGCCTTAATGCTACAGTGTGGCTTGAACTGCAATATATCATCATATCAGATAACCTATAACTGAGGGGAGTAGACAGCAAATAGACAAAACAGACAGCCCTGCCTCCTCAGTGCAACTTGACGCAGTGAAGCTCTCTATGAAACATCTGTTTCCATGCTGTAAAAATACAGGCAGCCCCAACAGCAGTGGAAATGCAATCATGCATCACTGCTAAAGGGCAGTCTGAATATACAACACAGCCACTGAAAATAATGGGCTAACCTGTGGCAAAGCCGTTTGGAAACTTCTTCAGAAACCGCTTTTTACATTTACAGACGTCAAAAGGATTTCACACTCCATAATAACACCAACAACATTTTATTGGTAAATGGAAAATGGAAAAACAATGAAACAATCCTCGCCTGGAAAGGTAATTAACTGGGCTGGGACATATCTGTCAGAGGCATTATTCAAAGAGTAAAATACATTGTGCATTGAGGAAGTATTACAGAAAGGTCATGGCCATCAGATAACTGTCCCTGATATAGATCTAAGTATAGCCTCTGTACCTTGAAAACTGCTCCCTTCACTCATTACTCACTAATTAGTTTCCTCAAAGCGAACACAGATCACCGATAATAACACTAAAGACAGTAATTAGTCGACTACACCTTTGCAGAGACCTTTCATAACACACAGATGTTACAATACGAGCGGCAGAGCTCAGTCTTTTATTTCCCCCATGGGATCCAGTGGGAGTTTGAGTCACATTCAGCAGGGTAAGATCCCAGGACCCCTGTTAATCCGTGCCTTTCCATACCGCTTCACACATCACCCACGGGGGCTAGGGCTGTCATCCCGTTCACCCCACAGCCATCGCCCGGATAAAGATAACATCCGACAGGGTAATCTAACCTTTGATACACAAATGCAGAGTTGGCCCCCCTGACTTAAATCCTCCCGCTGTGGGGGCAGTTAGCCGTCTGCTGTCACCCACGCAGGGATGAGGGGATGGGACAGAGGGCAGGGGGATGAGGTAGGGAAAGTTAGAGGTAGGGAAATGAGATTCTTGCATCAGTGTCGAGGTCTGACTTTTGTTTCTGCTGGAGGACAGGAAATTCCTATCCTGTCCTTGCAGGCTGGAGCTTAGGGCCCAGAGGGTTCAGCAAGGGCAGACCCTCGGTTGGGGAGAGTGCACCATAAATACACACACTAACATGGTGATTTCCAGACAGACACAGAGGGCAGCAAAGGTCAGGAGCTGAATCTCTAGAGTCTTAGTGGTCTAATCCATAAGCTGCACATTTACTGGAGTATCTCTGCTCTCCCCTTCCCCTTCAAAGACTGCAACAAGGGATCACACACTTCCCTGCCATCACAGGACATTAGACGGAGATAAGCCGCTCAATACTTGCCATTGATTGGACAACTCTCCAGAACTGTCAAAACAACGTGCAGTCTGTGTGTGTATCAATACTCGAGCTACTAAAGCCCCTGGGCTCTTTTCTCTGAGGCATATGTCTCCGTTTTTATAATTAATGGAAACCCTGGAGGTGGTGGTGCAGATTTGAAAAAGTGAAACAGAGCTGGAGGCTGAATGACAGACAGCACAGCCTCCAGCTACAGACCACCTCCCTCCCTGCCTGTCTGCCTGTCTGTGTGCTGGGCTGCGGAGAAAGAGAAATCCGATCCTGTGTCCCGCTACAGAAAGGGGGTGTGAAGCTATCAGACGCAGTTACATTGAAAAAACTCTTGTGGAGGTACAACAAAAAAGCGGAGCTCTGAATTTGAACATATAAAGGTAAGAGAATAGGCTCTTAATTGAATCCAGCCTTACCATTTAAACTTCCAGTTAACTTTCGGATCTTTATAACCTTGAATTAAAACTTCTTCTTTACTTTTTGGGGGAGAAATATGACATAATGACTTAGTAGCATCTTGTTTTGGAACTTGTGTGATTTTTACAATCTTAAAACTTGAAGGTTATTTGTTTTACTTCATAAATGAAAAACTTTTAAACAAAGTCCAAATAACTTTTCAGCTTTTCTGTGATCCGTTCATTCAGATCTGTAGTATGCCCTGTAGCTTTCAGAAAATGAATTCATTTCTGTAACATATTTATTAAAATGTATTGGTTGTTATTATGATTTGTATTAGTTTACAGTTTATATATTTGCTGGGAATTAAATGACTTAGTGGTTGGTGTCATTTTATCTGATAAAAAAAAAAAGTTTTCTACGCATTTTCATTTAATCGTTTATTTGGCAGGGACAATGCACAGTAATGAACACTTAAAACATTCAAATGTGTCAAGCGTAACAGTGCCAGATTTAGCTTTGAGCTAATTTCCATCCGCAGTCCCTCACATAAAACATTTAAGAAAATTACATTTTACAAGCATTCTACGCATTACTATCAATTCTGCTGAGAGAAATATGTAAATCATGATGGGATTTGCACCTGTGTGTTACTTGATAACCACTCTGGCTCCTACTAGAGGTAACTAGATGTGTACAGCTGGAGGACATTTGATTTCTAGCCTTACTGCTCTGGTTCTGGTATATCCAAGTAGTCTGATTTATCAAATTAAATAGCTAATAAAAATGTCAAGACGTGTGCTGGTGTTCGCAGCTATATTAATAAATAATATGGTAGGTTTTCTCCGGCAGTCTATAAAGGAAAGAGATTTATGCTCATGTCAACAGGACTGCTTGTTTAAAAGGGTTGTGTGATAGTGCTTTCATCCCTCTTATATTGTTGTCACCAATATGTGAGGTGGTTGATATATCCCCTTCTAATAGTGTCCCGTTCTTTCTTTCCTCTCTCACTGTCAGGTTGAGTGATTTATCATAGTTGACGCTGACATTGATGTATTGATGCATCATCAAGGCATAAACTTTTTTGCATCTAAATGCACTGTTTATAATCCAGAAGGGCCTATAGTTCCCATTTTATATATTACATTAATAAGATGATAAAGATAAGCTATTGAACTTTAGATAGGTCCTTGTTAATGGAACTCATGGGTGACCTACAAAGAGTTAATTCAATTACTGCTGAGGGTAGACTGAAAGTCTGTAAAATCAATGAGAGATGCATATTATTCCCTTTCACTGGGGGAATGATCATGTTTATACTCTGTGCCATGAAAAAATACATGCAGAATTACCTCTATATAGGAAAGCTTTACAAATGATTGATTTATGCATAATTGTTGTGATTGGCACATGATAAGGTCAAGTAATGTAGCTCCCTGGATACATCACCTTATTAAATAAAGAAGGAGTCATGGCTGTGTGAGTGAGACGTTGTCTTTCACTAGTCAGAGTTACATAAATAACATGAATAATCTACCAGATGTGTCGCCACAAGCAGTTATTCTGCAATAAAATACCCATCAGGGTTTCTTCTTAAAGGTTTTTATTATGTTTAAGGAATATGCAGCTTTGATTTTCCTCTTGTAAACTTAAAGTATGATGTAGTCACTATATTTAAGATGGGAACACTTGATTGTATAGTATGTTTATAGACAGCAGTCGAAATATGTCATTTTTGAAAGCCAATTAAAAAAAAACGTCTATTAAGGGTTTGAGCTGCAGCACAAATTAACTACAGAGAGAAACCAAAGGCATCTTGGAAGCTCACGCGGGGAGTTTTCTCAGCGGTGGAGGAATGCTCAGGGAGGGACTGTTGCAGATGGCAGAGGAAATAGCTCCGCTGTCTGGAATGGAGCTCTTAAGCTCCAAAAACAAACTTGTCAATTTGAACATAGCCATAATTTCAAGGTAATCAGCATAACTGCAGTATCGGTTAAAGACGATGATTGACAACAATTTCTCTCGGTACTGTCGGAAAAATGTCCCAGATCTTTTATGAACTTAAGTCAACAAGCTTATTAAAATGTTTTTCCTCCTACGTCTGTTAGTTCTTTGTCTCAAGCTCCAGTCTGCTGAGTCAAGTGTCCACAAAGCCCTATTTTTCTCACTGGATTGGTTGTAATCAAAAGCAAAGCAGAATCAGAACCAGATGGTGCAGAAACAATTATGTGGGTTTTTAAAGAGAATATTTAATCCCTGACTTGTTAAAAATGTGTCCTTGCTGGTTCTCTCTATTTGTACTGTCCATAAAAGTGGTTTGGTGAGCTTTAATTAGATGTTGAGGGAGTTGTCTTTGTTTAAGGAGTAGATGTAGCCCATTACTAAGTCTGCCAAAGTTAGGGGTCCCTTTCATCACAAAAAAGACAAAATCCCTTGTTTATCTCATTAATCAGATTTCCAACTTTCTCTCCCTTTCTCTTTTACTACAGATCTGACGAGGAGTGCCAGTCTGTCAGAGAAGGAGCTAAAGGAGGCCCGTGTCAGGAGTCAGATCATTGCTGCTCAGCTCACAGTCCCTTCAAACTCCAGCTCCAGAGGTGTGCAGCTTTTCAACCGGCGCAAGCAAAGGGTCAGCGCCTTTACACTCGAAAGCTGTGGAGAGGGGTCAGGGGGTGACGGACCTGAGAATGTGAAGACAGACCCCTCTAGTAACAAAATAACATGGGCAGAGAAGAGCACTGAAGAAAAGGATAGAGACCTGAACTTTAAGAACAGTAAGCCACTCTTGTCACTACCTGGTAGGGTACATTCAGTAGGTGATATCATGGAGGAACCAGCTAAAGATTTCTACAAGGTAGACGAAATGGAAGACAGTGTTATCCAAGAGAGACATTTCCTACCTGTCAAGGAAGAACAGGAGGAAGAGGAAGAGGCAAGAGATAAACTCTCAGTGGAGCTTGAGGACAAAGTCAAGGATGAGATTCCCCCTGGAAGTAATAATACTGATCCGGTTGTGATGAGACAGGCTGAGTGTGAGGCAGAGATAAATGAGGGCCGCACAGGGCCAATTCGCCCTGGAAAGCTTCATAATGGCTGCCACAGTACCTCTGGGCCTGAGAGGGTTCTTGTTCCAACAACCAAGCAGACTAACACCATCATCAATCGAACGGCCAGGCCTTTTTTCTCGCCATTGACAGTGCAGTCACCAGAGTCCTCCAGCCCTGTCATGGATATTCCCCCTCCTCCTTCTTACGACACTCCTCCCCTCCCTGTTTACACTGCTCCTCAACCTTCGGCGTTCTCACCACTGCCTCCGCCTCCGTCATATCCCACACCATCTCTCCCGGCTTTTACAAACCAGCCGCCGCAGAACTTCTACTCCAGTCCACATCTGATTTCTCCCGTCTTGTCTCCTCCACCCCCCCAGTTCCCTGTGTCTTCTGTCTCTCAGTTCCCACCCATGCCCCATTATGGCCCTCCCAAAGTCCCAAAGCCCTCCACATTTGTTCCTCAGCCTGCTCAAGAGAGGAAGTCTATAACACCAATCAAAACGGGAATACTTGAGGAGGGTGCTGCTAGAAGAGGGAATAGGAAGTCAATGTTCACTTTCAAAGAGAAGACAGTGGTAGCTCCGAACCCTGAGCTTCTCTCTCTGGTGCAGGGGGTGGATGAAAGGAAGAAACATGGACATATATCTGTGCCTGAGCCAGTATCCGAGGAAGAGTTGCTGGCATTGGGTGCTGAGGCCTCCAACTTCCTCGCCAAGGAGGAGGACAGGGCAGAAGAGGAAAGAGCTCCAGAGTGGGCTTCCAGCCTCAAGGCCTCCAGGACCCGTCCCAGGGCAGAGCATGTGCCAGATCATAGCCTCACCAATGTATCAGGAAAGGGGGCTGAGCTGTTCACAAAGCGACAGTCCAGGATGGAGAAATATGTGATTGAGAAGCAAAATTCGGGACAAATGAGGTCTCCTTCTCCCACTATGTCTCTGCCACCATCTTGGGTGTACCCAGCAAACATGCCTGGCAGGGTGAAAGCCATTGCAAAAAATTCTGACATGGGGGCTCAGCTTTCAGAAAAACTAAAGGCCCAACAAGCTGTCCAGCAAAAACCAAGACAAAAAGCCCCAGAGCCAGAGCCAATCGCAGAGCCTCCGTTAGAAAATGGTTGCTCCAAGTTAGAGATGGACTTGTCGAGGCACCGGCCTTACCAGCTTTCCTCTTCCCTCTTCATCCTCAACCCAGTCAAGGACCCCCTTAGTACCTTACCCAAAGGAGCACCACAGTCCAAGAACCTGATATCAAACCAGCCTTTCTCTAGACAGACTTCCTTACCTTATAACCCTCCTTCTCACTTCCGTACCCAGAGTATGTCACCACAGCTGCCCCTCAGCCCCACAAGAAGAGAAGCTGAATATCCACCAAATCCAACTTATGGGCAGCCAAGGATCAGCTCTCCTATGTCGGCCTTCTCTCCAGAGCGAGTGTCCTCTTCACGGTCAGGGGTCCAGGCACCAAGGCCTATGTTTTCTGCAAAGAAGGCAGGGATTGCACCACAGGTGTGGAGACCCTCTCTCTACTATTTCTAGAAAATGTGTTTAATGCACTTTTCCGTTTAACTTGTGCCTTCTAGGACTATTTATTGTATTATAGGTAAATAACAGAGCGGAATATTTGATATGTGAAAAGTCACATGTTTCAGTAAGCAATTGATTGTATAAGAAATGATTGATAATAGATGCAATTAGGGCCGTACCGTGCCTGCTTCTTCCAGTATTATCTAAGTGACAACAACTAAATTGTTCACTGAATCTATAATTGTACTTTTCCGCAGTAACAAACACCCAAACAGCAGTAATTACCTGCATTTAAAATTCAAATGTGCCAAGCGCGTCAGCACTAAAATACTTACATTTTTTGTACATTTTGAAATATGATCAGAAACAACCTCACACTTTTTCCACTTTTCTCTCCCAGTCCTGTGGGCACCAGGGTGATGCTGCTTCATAAAGCACTTTAACAGATGGTCTGGCATCTGCTTTATGATCTATGGTTTGCAATTTAATTCTGCTCACTGACATGAAAGTTGCAGGGAGAGAACTCCTTTTATGTCTTTATGTCTTAGGGGTAATTTACTCTGCTTTTCAGCATTTCCTACATAAATATATAGTGTGTACTTTGATTCTTTGATGTTTCAATTCTACAGGCTGCATACTAATTTGTATCACGGACATATATATTGTTTTCGTGACTTAAAGCTGTAATTCCAGAAGTATTTTCTCACAGAACATAATCAATCACTGTTGTTATAGACTACAGGGTTTGTGTTTGTTTCATTTCATAAACTTTGATTCACTGCTCTCTTCTGCTTCTTTCCTGTCTGTAATGACTGATTTATTTGTGTTAGAGTGAGTCTTTCCTTCTCTGATTAAAACTTTGTGTGACCTCTTTCTCCTTTTTCTCAGTTCCTGACTCCACTTACTTCTTTCAACCATTAGTTTGACTGACTACTGTTTGTTATTTCACTTTCCTTTCTTTCTTGCAATCACTGCAAACACTTGAACATGCAAATAAACTTTATGTTTCTGTTTAACGCAAAGATCACAGATCTATTTTGGAACACAGCATGTGACTTTGAAATTAAAATATTTATTCCATCTTGCCATTGCAAGATATTTGAGTCATAATAAGAATTTGAGTTATGTGTGTTCATGTTAAGATCTGATACTTTTTGATGTAGGGGAGGGGGGGGGGGGGTGTCTAACATTCAGACACATGGAATAACCTTTTACCTGGGTCTGTTTCTTTCACAGATGCGCTGAACCTTAGTAATGTGATCAGTGACATTCATCTTAAAGACCATACATTTTCAGGATACTAAGCCGAGCAGTTCAGTCTATGACAAAGTGCTTATATTTTGATTACGGAGTGCAGATTGTTTGCTCTTAATTAGTATGTGCATAAGAAGGAATGCTGTCCTTGCTTCAGTCGAGTAACTTCATATCCCTGTAAAGGTTAACCATCTCAGGAAGGCTAAATGACAGTAACCTGAGAGGGACACTAAAGACTGTGCATGTGTCCTAGCAGTGTCCTAGCCAGGCTTAATGAAGAAGAAGAAGGGAGTACACAGAGATAGGCTGGATGCCACTGGGGGTCAGACTTAACACTTACAAAATATTTGACCCAAAATGCACTTAGTCTCGAATAGACTTAAGGCCTGTTTCACTGTAACATGTTGGGCTTTTGCAAGTTTAAGCAAAACAAAAAATCTCGCCATGGTCAAATCAAAACCTTAGCATTAACATAACGAAGACATTTATTTATTCCAAATGATTGTATAACCATTTGTTATTTGCATGTTTGTGTGATGTATTTTTGAATGTCTAAGATATATAATTTGTCCTGGTCCAACAGACACCAACGGATTCCTCCCCAGTTGAATCCCGCAGTGAGGCTCCAACGCCAACCAGGACGCCCAGCCTCACCAGACGTTTCAGCAGCCCAGAGGGCCCGGCACCTGGGATCTGGGCTCCCAGCCTCCAAGCTAACCGGCCCTCCACCGCCATCTCTAGCGGCTCAGTAACTTCCCCTGTATCTTCTGCCAGAGGTACCAGATGCCAATCCCCTGTGGCCAGTCAGAATATCCAATTGTCCATGGTGACCTCCAGTACAGCACCCAGAACCTCTCAAACATTTACAGCCACTTCTTCACGCTCTTCTCCTTGGGGTTCAAGATGTCAGTCGCCAATGGTTAGCCCGAATACCCAGTCTTCCAGCAACACCTCTATTCCTGGTTATAGACCATCCCAAACACCTACAACTACTTCCCCTTTTTCTCCTCCTTGGGGTTCAAGATGTCAGTCCCCGAAGATGAACCAGTGTACACAATCTTCCACTGTATCCTCTACATCCAAACCAACCCCAACATCTACAGCTGCATCACCACGCTCCCCTCCTTGGGGATCAAGATGCCAGTCCCCTAAGGTGAGCCAAAAAAGCCATTCTTCCACAATTACCTTTGTTCCTACATCCAGACCAACCCAAACATTGACAGCCACCTCTCCTGTGTCTCCTCCTTGGAGCTCACGTCCCCAGTCTCCTGCACTCTCCCAGACTAGTTTATCCTTCTCCGCCACTAAACCTCTGCACACATTTTCTGCAACCTCTCCTGTTCCCCCACCAAAAGACAGTCGCTGCATGTCCCCCATTGTTGATAACCAAGACTCTAAAGCCAACCACCGCCTCCTGGCCAAGAACATCATCAATGCAGCCAAACGCAAAAACAGCCCCTCCCCTGGAGCACTGAGCGGCCACAGCCTCCCCATCTCCCCACTGGGAAATTCTCACCATGGCTACGACTGTAACAAACCACCCATGAGTCCTTTCCAGTCACGGGCATTTGGGGCCCAGTCCCCTACCTTCACCAGCCCTCCTCCAACCCCAACACAGAGGATCTGTTCACCTGTGAGGCTCTACAACACTCGCTCCCTCACCGACTCTGACGCCTCTGTTGAGTCTGAAGACTCAGGCCTGCGATCGCCTGGCCTGCACTCCTACAACACCTGTCCCCGTGGCTGGGGCGGCAGCCTGAGGGTGAAGAGAAGCACTGTCTCCACGGACCTTTGAGGGTATTAATGGAAGGCAATCAAAGCATGATTTAGGTTCATAGACATTTTGGGCATTGGGTTAATCAGAAAAAGAGTTTCTGATGGCGCATTATTATACTTTTCCTTTGAAGATACCTTTCTATAGCTTTGAATACCAATCCTTGACAATGGTAAATATGTTATTAAGGTAGTATTAGTACTTTATATGACTCACGTTCAAAGTATGTACTGACAAGAACAAGCTTTTTACATAACCCAGTTGCTGTGGCTTGTACGCTTCTTAAATACCAAAAAGACAAAAAATAGAGTAACCAAAGATATTTGAATCCGCTTCAATATGATTCCTTTTACACAAAACATACATTCACACTGTTCCAGTTAAATTGTGTATGATTACATCGTTTTTAATGTTATAAATGAAATATCAATATGTTTGCTGGTGTGACGCAAGTCAAAATGGGAAGAGACTTGAAGAATCGTAAGTGGAGTGGGGACACATGGAGTGAATAATGTATACATATTTAGCTGACAAAAGCACAGTGGTAAGCGGTACAATGCTAATCACATTATCATACAGGGTCACAGTATTCACCACAGTTTATTATCCATTTTAATCAATGGGAAATAACTTATGCATAATTATCGCATTGCAATAATCGATTTAACACAGCGAATGTTATGTAAGTTATATGTTTTTATGTACTACATTTTCTAAAATGAATGTAAGCTTTACAGACAGATTGAGGGGGAATGACGAGGAGATGAAGAGACGAAGAGTTATGTAGAGGTTGGGGCATTTACGCACATGTTCAATCAAGCACCTGATTCAGGACAAAGAAATATTCCAAAGACTTATTCCCCTATGTAAAACCATTGACGATGAACAATTCAATAAACAATAGCTGTCAAAATGCAAATGTAATGGCATATTGATTGTAATAGTCGCATTGGAGATTGATGGTTGTTGATATCTGTCATGAGGAACGTTTTAACATGTTCTGTGCCTGTACTTATTGTACAAAGTGCCTGTTTGGATGAGAAAATGCGTATGTCAGAAATGGTATAACAAATGTTGTTAAAAAAGGTTAGAAGAATGTTGTATGTTGTGAAATAATAATCTAAGTGTTTGTGAGAAAATTATAAGAGGAATGAATTGTATTTTAAATACATACATATCTGAAATGTACATTCTCTTTTACTTCTAAAGTTTCTTTTTATACTTGATTTGCACTTCTGTTCATTCCATTTCAATGGCTCAATTGGCATTATGAAAACATGATTTTCTTAAACAAACAGGTGTCATTCACAACAGAAATAGCAAATACATTTTATTTTGTGAAAATTAAAATACTTCTGCACAAAAATATATGTTGACAAGATGGTAACATTTAGCTGTAAACCTGACTGCTGCCTTCAAACCACGTCTGGCTTTTTGTTTACACCATTTGCACATTGCCCAATCTCATACCCTCACACACACAACAGATCAGTCTCCACTCTCCGACGTGAAGGCCGAAAGCATCAGCACATTTATAAATATTTACTTCTGTGTGTGTTTTTGAGAGGCAGGGACACCTGCTTCACATTGACCTGGCTCCTTCAGCAGGATTAAGCCTATTACTGTCATGGATAGGTTTCAACTTGGGTCACCTTTGGACAAACCAAACACCGCCGGCATCCTCAGACACATTCAAAAATCACAACATGTTTTTTTGTTTTTTTTTGCAGCTCATTTTTCTTTCATTTTATAACAGTATGATGTCTGAAAATAAATGCAAATAAAAAGTGATGACACATTCATTCAAATAATGTATAGTTTGTCTTTTGTGTGATTATTATACTTACATGTACCCTAAACAGAAAATAAAACATTATGTTGGTCATCCATGAGATCATTTAATATAAAACACTTTATTTAATGATTTACTTTTAGTGTACACTTGAAGTAAGGTTAAACTGTGACAAATGTAGGTATACAGTAATCCTGTACAACACCAACTAAACAGAGATTCATATTCCATCTGATCCTTACATTACCCCTTAATGCACTGCAACAGCATCTCCATTCAAATTGTAGTTGATAAAGTATATTTTATTGTGGTTTAATAGTTTTATTGATATGTTTTAAATTGCCTATTTTCAGTCCCAAAAAAAGTGATTAACAACCTCTTCTTGTATTAAATTCCTGTAACATTATAATAAATAGGCTTCGAATAAGCTTACAAATTCTGGCATACAGTATGTGCAGGATCACCCACCGTATTCGTAGACTAACATTGTTTATTTTGTTTTACAGAGGCTTGCATCATGCTACACAGTGCAACATGCTACATATTTAAGGGGATAGTTAGGCGAAATAAATGTGCCTTGCAGCAACTCCTTGGGGTGAAAAGAAAACCAAAGCCAAATTTATCATAGGTTCAAAGACTGCCATCTGTAGGACCCCAGAAAGAAGTTCAAATGAGGCGACGCGGTTTGAACTTAAGTTATGTTATGTGGCCTGCATGGCACTGTGTATCAAAAATAAATTGTATTTTTCATACGTACTCTCATGGTTTTTCTTTTCTTTTCAAGAATTCCTCATAGTTTTAAAATGAGGCAAGAAAATAATATAAAGGAAAACAGTTGAAGTATTATTTAGTGGGAATACTGATACAGCATTCCAACTACTTGTTCTTCTACGCACAAATTCTTTATTTAGTGGGAATGCTGATACAACATTCCAACTACTTATTCTTCTACGCACAAATTCTTTATTTAGTGGGAATGCTGATACAACATTCCAACTATTTTTTCTTCTACGAACAAATTCTTTATTCTTATTCCGCCGGGTTATGTTGTCCGTCTTCTGCTCCCACATTGCAGAAACTCCGCTCGAACATCAAAACGTTCAGCTCGGTAGGGAATCAATGGCTATTACTTTTCTCATTCATAACTTTCAAAATTCCCGAGATATATCCCATAATTCATCACATTTTTAACATGGAAGTCAATGGAGAAACTCTTCAGACTTGAAAAATCTTCATGCGACTTCAACACCTAACTGTTCCTTCATACTTTCAGTCAGAAACCTCATTCCAACTTTAAAATGTTACAAATCTTTCTGACATTATTCATATTAAACAACTTTTAAATCAGATTCATACTTTTAGAGATATTAAACATTGTTCAGACCATGGTAAAGAGGCCTTCTTCAGATTCAGCTCATTAAGGTGCTTGATGTCACAGGTGGAGGAGAGCTTGAAATTCGCCTTCATATTTCTTTTTAAACCTGCCATAATTCCCAAACCCTACACTCCTGAGACATAATTTTTCATGATAAACGTAGGAAAACATCTCGTAGCTTGAAAAATAAAAATCAATTACGCAAAAATAATTAAACAAAATGCCTCCTGAGGGCATGAAGTGACAACAACTTTCAACATGTCTCCATTAAAGCCCATTGTACATTCAGGTTGGTCTTTCCTCACAGCAGCAGCCGCACACCTTTAGTTAATCTACAAAAAACACCACATTATTGACATGAAAGTACACAAAAAGCAAACTTCAGATACTCAGGGTCCTTAAGATGCTTCACGCATTGAAATTTCCCCGATATCTGTTACGGTCCTTCAACAAGACGTTCACATGTAAGAGGTTTATCTCTCATTCAGAACAATGGAAAGGCTCTCCTCTCACTGATTACTGCACATCACAATGGAAACCTTAGATCTCTGGGCTCAAGCGCAATTGTTTCATAACGTCGTTAGCTCAAACACACCTGTGTGATGGAACACGATAATGTCATAACTCCAACTGAACTGACATGCTCAGAACGCCACCAAACATCACATGATGGTTAACAGTGGCCCTGAACAGCTCTACATCAAATCTGATGTTTTGTAATGTAGTGTTACTATGGCAACGCATCCCTCGCCATAAAACATGATGTTGCTGTAACTCCAATGGACACGGTTCAATCGTCCCCCAATCTTCACTTGTACACTGAACAAAAATATAAACGCAACACTTTTGTTTTTGCTCCCATTTTTCAAGAGATGAACTCAAAGATCTAAAACATTTTCTATATACACAAAATAACCATTTCTCTCAAATATTGTTCACAAATCTGAAAAAATCTGTGATAGTGAGCACTTCTCTTTTGCCGAAATAATCCATCTCACCTCACAGGTGTCGCATATCAAGATGCTGATTAGACAGCATGATTATTGCACAGGTGTGCCTTAGGCTGGCCACAATAAAAGGCCACTCTGAAACGTGCATTTTTGCTTTATTGGGGGGGTCTGGGGGGGTCCGAAAACCAGTCAGCATCTGGTGTGAGGGTTAGGATTAGGGTTAGGGTTAGGGTTAGGGTTAAGGTTAGGGCTAGGGTACTGTTGTGAATCGAGTGGCCCATGGTGGTGGTGGGCTTAAAGTATGGGCAGGCGTATGTTATGGACGATGAACACAGGCCACTCGATTCACAACATTAACCTAACCCTAACCCTAACCCAATGACAGTTAATGGTCCAGCCCTCAACATGTCTATGTGCCATTAGTGAATTTTCCTCAAAAGCTGTTGCCATGGCAATCCCTTGCAGTAAAACACGATATTGCCATAACTCCTATGAAAATTGGGCTAAAACCTCAAATGTGTGCTAACAGTCCAGCCGTGAAGACATCTGTGACAGTTTTTAGATTTCTTCAAATGCCGTTGCCATGGCAACACAATGCTTGCCATGAAACACGGTTTTCTCATAACTTCAGTGAAAATGCTACAAACAACACAAAACTTCGCAGGTTTGGTAACGATGCAGCCGTCAACATATCTAAGCGTATTATGGGGTGTCATCAAATACCGTTGCCATGGCGACAGATCATTCACCATCAAGTTAGTTCAATAGTTTGGAGTTCAAATATTCTGGTGCTTTTCAAAGCCTTTTTACTTACTTACACATTCATTCACTACTACTTACATTTAATATCTAACTCCTTCAGCCTACTTTCAGCTACAGAAACCACTCAACTATTAACTTATTCAGCTATTTCAGGACATTGAGGCTATATATTTTTTGTTTATACCTTTTCAAACCTTTTCTTTTAAATATTAAGCTTCTTCACTATTTTTCCTACTCTTCCAGTTTAACATTTAACTTTCAAGTTTTCAACAAAGTCATTGCAATGCATTTGAGCTGTAACAATTTTGATTCAAATCATTTCACTTTTCTGCATTTCTCAGCTAAATTCAGCAAAACACCTACTTGTTTTTTGTAGCTAAAAGCAGCTACAGAGACCATTCAACTAATAAAATATACAGCTTTTTCTGCATTTTCAGCTAAATTCAGCAACAAATGTACACAGTTTACAGCATTCACACGCATTTTCAGCAGGAAATGAATTTTCTAGTTAACATCTGCTTTTCCAGACAAGCCCACATATCTGTAAGTTCTGAACTCTGCTACTGTCAGTGTGCACATTAGTCTTGCATCATCTTTTTACTTTCAGTCACAATATGTTGAGCAGTGTACATTTCTAGTAACCTGGATGCTCACTTATTCAATTTAAATGTCATCATGAATATAACTTGTGCGATTCTGGCACAGCTTTGTTGAGGGATAAAAAGGCGAGATCTCTGTGTTAAATATCACAGGTTTCATTTAGCTCAAAAAGTGAAGAAAACTGTCAAGATAACTGCAAATAAGATGGCATGTCATCAGCTGTGTAGGTCTGGGGGCTCATATTTACATTAACCCTACAGCAGGATTTAAACCAGTTTTATATTTCATCTTGTCCTTTAACCCCTTAATGCATTCCACAGCCCGTCCAATACTATTGGACGGGATGTGGAATATATGTAGGCCTATTGGCAATACACTTATGTGAATGTTAAGTTAGTTTACCTTCCAAAACTCTCTTTTCTTTACCATACAAAGAGTAAAAGGCTACATATTCTTAAATATAACTATTGGGATGGGGCATTTAACAACGTGGTCTGTATACCATGTAGTCAAAACTGCTGAACATAGATTTGTCAAGAAAAGCTAACCTTTGCAATCCCTGCCGCTGCTACACAATTGCACCTATTAACCTAAAATATAGCTGTTTTCTTTGGTTTGCTCGATTTCGGCGTATTAGATATATTGTTGGTATAGCTGCCTATGCTGTTCACCCAGTAAAGTGAAAACCCGTGTTGAGACAGTAGAGGCCGCTCTTGAGGTGAAAAGGACGAACGCCAGCGCAGTGGTTTCCTCGTTTGACAGCAGGGGCTTGTTTTACTGCACAAAACAACAAGGATGAAGATTTCAAGGGTCGATGCGGCAACAGAGATAATCGAGGAGGCGTTTAGCTGAAAGGCCAGCAGCTTTATCTCCATTTCCCGGTGTGATTTACGCTACGAAAGTAACGCCAGGCAAACTTGAATATCGACTGAACTGCAGATGAATGCCTGTGCCTTAAAGTGTCCCTGCATTTGTTGTTATTAGCTGCTAATGCTAACCATAGAAGTTGCGAGCTAGCTGGGCTAGCAAGCTAATTGCTAAAGCAAGGAAAAGATAATTAGCCTCCTATGTTTGATTTACTTATCGCTGTCCGGCGAGTAAACTCGGCGTCGTGTACTGTAGCTGATGGAGCCAGCTAACCTTGGCTTCAGTAGTTCAAGAACTGAAGCTTTGGTTAAGCTTTTAAAGTACCAGCCATAGTAGTTAATGTCATCTAGTTAGCTTGCCAGTTAGCCACCACTATACTTGGAAGAATGAATAGAAAACACCACAATTATAAAGGGGCAGAAGTCAGCTGCTGCGTGAAATACTTCTTATTTGGATTCAACATTTTATTCTGGGTAAGTAAATACACTTTTTAAATCGTTTTTCCTGTCGGTGCCACAAGCAAAAATAACGCTAATGTTGCCAACTTAAAGTCTCAAGTACTTGGGTAAGTTAGCTTTACGTTAGCACCTTTAGAGTTAGCCAACTTGGATTTAGATGAATCCTTAAGTTTTAGTTTCACGATCTTTTAAGTTGCTAAACAATTATTAAATGAGTTCTTTCTCATGCCATATATTGTTGTTGTTGTGCTGGTTTTGTGTTGTTGTTAAGCTTTGTATAGTTACTCATTGTATAAGTATAACAGATTAGCTTGTTTACTTTACTGTCCTACAGGAAGTCGCTAATTACTTACTAGTGCAGGATAGTAGTTATATGTTCTAGAGGTCTTTAGAGCATTATTGACATTACCTTTTCAAATGTTATTTTTGTCAACTGTTTTAGCAGACGTCCATTTAGTGTACTTTTTTTCTTTCTCACTTTTTGGTCAGCTGTATCTTTTACCCTTCACAAAACTCATATACTAATATTGTGGCTAAATCACCGATGTACATATATTAACATTTCATTGGCTAACTATAGTTTCTACAATAGTAAAGGGACCACTATTAATGATTGGATTGTCAGTAAGAGTTGGTGGCTGGTGGAGATACAAACTAACTTAAACAAAAGCTGGACTGATGTTAGTTTCTCTCCAAGTTCTGACTTGGCTGTAAAGATGGTACTATTGTGTTTGAGAAATTACATGTGTCTGTATTGTTAGATCAGTGGCACATCTCCTTCACAATGCCCTCTCTCCATATGTATCCCTTCTAAGTCTGAAAAGTTCTTCTGTTCAGTCTCTTTCACCCCACCCTCCTTGCCCGTCTGCATTGCGTCTGTGCGGCTGGTGTATAATAATGTCTATGGGTGAAGGAATGGCGTGTCTCTGTGACCCACAGGGTCTTCCCACACATTGTTGGAGCTGGAGGAAAAAGCCACACAGGCCTGAATACCATCCAGCCCTCCTCTTTTCAAGCACCCCTTTTCACTCCCTCCATTACTATAGTGCCCGGGCTCTGTGGGATAGCATTGTTTCTCTCACTCACACACCCACAAACGCACAAAGAGGGCTGGTGATAACAAAGACTTGGGGGGGAGGACAGGGTGTGATTCTGTGTTTTCTGCCTTCCATTTGCTTGTTCTGACGGACTCAACAGGCACATGGGATCCACATGCAACTGGATATCTTCCTTTTCCTCCTTCGTCACCACCTCTTCGTTGCTCAACACTCCCCTTCAAGATGTGGGAGTTTCACAAACTGCTACTTTATCTCTATCTTTTTCTTTTGAAACTGAGGTGATATGAACTGACAAACATGCCTCAGACTGGAGAAATGCACATAGTCATTTTACAATTGGCCTCACAAATGAAAAGTGCTCTGTAATTCAATCTTCCAGGAAATATTGAGTCATAGGGCCATAGTGTTGTGTCTGACTCATGTTGTGTTCTTTCAGACTGTATTGACACTCAGGCCAAGCCAACAGTCCTATGTCTGAGCTGCAACAAGTTCCAGCTCGCTAGCTGTTTCCGTTAATAATCGCTAGAAGATGTTCTCCCCTTGTTTGTGCGCTGCTAAACACGATTTGACAGAAAAGCTAGTGCATTGCCGAAATAGAGAGAGATGGGGTTTATTCTCTCCAAATCAACCCATTTGTCTTTCCTATAGTGATCTTTTCAGGCTTGAAAATGCTGTCTAAATTGAGACAGAATGCTTGTGAGACCTTACATTTTGTGAACAAAATAGAGTGGTAAAAACTAGTTTGGATTCTTCCATCGCTCATGCTCGCTGTTGACAGCCAGACATTTACACCCAACAGCATACCTTCTCACATCCTCACAAAAGACACAATCCTCACAAACATCCCCTTAATTAATCATATTTTCTGCCTGAGCCGCAGAACTGTTTAGAAGCTGTATTTGCTGTAATTAAGGGCTTGTTACCAACTGGCTGAGTTGGTTGAAGGCAGGCTGTGTGTTTATTATAAGTGTGACTGTCCACATTAGGGGATTAATGCAAAATGGGCTACATTCAGGTGGACAGCTGTAAAAAGTGAGAACGCAGCCATTTCAGGACACGGCGCTCAATGCACATAATGAATTAAACAACAGTTCATGTTTTCACATGTTGCATATGCAGCATGTATCAGTGCATTGGAAGAAAGCCTTGTATTGCATGCTTTTGTCTGCGCGTATAGTAGGACAGGAATCATTTGTTATCCAAGCAATTAGTCGATTGACAAAATAATTGGAAAAAAGTGGAAATGATTGCTGATTGCAGCTTTTCCAATAAAAAAGGGGTTATCGGAATATAAATTGTGCTTTTTAGACTGATTATCAGACAAAACAAAAACGTGTAATATTTCATCTTGGGCTCTGGGAAATTAAAATAAGACAGAGACTTTAATCAACAGGTTACTCAATAATACAAGTAATAGTTGCACTATAGTGTTCAGCCTGCTTAACATATTAAACATGGTTTAAATGTGTATCAAAGAAAAGGCCTCACAAAACAAAATTGTTCCTCACCTCTAGTCTTGTGTCTGAGGACGAATGGTAATTTTTTCTGTTTTGTAATATTTGCCATTTTCCACAGATAAAATCCGATGTGGACAGGAAGGCAAAGTTCACTCACAAGGGTTTTTTCTTTTCTGATTCATTTTTATTTCTGATGTCATACTCCATGTCAAATGTTTTATATCTAATTTAGGTCAACACAATATCTGGATCCTGATACGAGTTAAAAGCTTTGAACAGGAACTAACTTCTCTGCCTTTTAGCATCAGCCTCTAGAGTCTATTCCACTTAGATATAATTTGGCTCTGAAACCTGTTTTATTTAAATGCTGTTGTAATTAATCAGGCACATGTCAATTGATTTTTCAGTGTCAAGTGTTGTGAAGTTTTAATTCATAATGTCTGAAAGTGATTTCTTCCTGTGAAATCGGAAGAGCTTCTCATTTAATCCACTGCGCTGGCAGTGACACTGATATCATATCATTAAGAATGGCTGCGTTCACACGGCCAGCCGCATTAGATATTCAGCTTTTTAGAGAGTCAGCGAAAGGGCAGTCACACTTGAGTAAGTCTATACCCTGTGTATTTGTGTGTGTCCAGGCAGCGTGGAGCTTGGTGTGTCTGCTAGTTAGTTGAGGTTAATGGGATCAGCTGGCTCAGGGAACATCTTGTCAAGTGGTGATAATCTCTATTTCCACACGGAGAGGAAACCCTCGCACTGGGACACACACATTGCAGGGGTACTTGATAATAATTCAAAATAAACTTGAAAAGTCTGATTTTAACAAACAAAGCACATACAGGGACATCTAGTTCCAGACTTTGTGTACTTGCTCAGGGATATAAGCACATAGATTAGATTAAATGTTTAAACATTGTACAGAAGAAAGCAAAAAAGTATCTCATTAGACCCGTTGTGATTAAAGAAACTTTCAAACACCTTGTTTACGAGTAAACAAAGCAAGAATAAAACAGTTTTTCTGTGCTATTCTTGGTTTTATTGCTTAATGGATAAAAGGGGATTAATGTGGATCTCTATATTTAGCATCTATATTTTAAATCCTTTGTTTTTTTATCTTCTTCTGGCTAAAATGCACTTATCAGGTTATTATTTTACTCTTAGGGAAGCATTGACAGAGTTTTCGCAGATAGTGTGCTTCAATGCCACCAACTGACCTGAATATGACTCTGGCTGCTCGGCCTGTGGGAAAAGTTAGATAAAAGAAAACACAGCGCCTGCACAAAGGCATGTTCAGTTCCAATGTACTCATTCAGTCAATTTCACTTCTGTCCAAACCTTATTTTCCCATGAGGGATGTTTTGCTGCAGATAGGTCTTTAAAATAGGAACATAATACGGGTGTCAACATTTGCTGAAAAATAATGTGTGAGGCTTATATAGTGACAGACACTGCATGGAGATACTTTGAGGTAACAGTTGGATTTCCTGCTTAAATTGGCTACATTTTAGTTTAATTTTAAGTATGACTCAACTGGCTGAACTATCCAAAAGGAGACTCAATGATTATCCATTTTATAAATAAAGACAATCAAGCTCAAATAACTAGTTAGGAAAGAAATTGAGACATAGTTGAAGAAATAGAAATCCAAAATGACAGGGCCTTAGGTTTGGATACCTTCATAGCTGTCTCACTTAAAGCTGCCTTCAAGAACACCTCAATTAATCTGGGAAATGGGGGAAATGCAATATGACATGCATTATAATACTATTGAATATAAATATTACTTACAATATAAATTAAATGGAATATTGCATGGTACACTGTATGTCAAATCACAGTATGAGTATTTCTGTGCTGTTTTTCTTCAACATGTAGCAGCTCTGGTATCACCAAAAATGTCGTTCCAAATTACGGGATGGACAATTTTTGAAGCATTTGAAGGCAGCACCAAATTATAATAATAATCCCAGTCATGTGCAATCTGTTCCTCAGTATTTCTGGTTGATTATAGACATTTTAAATGTCTCCTAAGTGAAGTAGTGGTATAATTTAAACTTGTTTAAAGGAGACCTATCATGCTATATTTAAATGATATAGTGTATGACCATACCTATATAAGGTATATTTATACATTTTTATTTTTCAAAATCCCAATAGATCATTTTTTAGCCATGCCTCGTTTTGCTCATTTTCGCTCTATTCCAAGCCTGTCTTTGAAAATTCTGAGCAGCAGCTGACCACGCCCCCCTGCAGAAGAGGGGGGCATGAGCCGGCGAGAGTCACGTTACCATGTTTGCTGTGATTACGAGTGTGGAATAAACATGTCATCTCAGAGCAATGCATGTGTTCAAGCATATTATCAATTTGATCCAGAAACTGACCCTGAAGCAGCGGAGGTTTTGGTGGAGGTGCAAACATCTCGGTTGCAGCAGGACGTTTCTGAATGGTTAGTTGACAAGCTGTTGTCCCTATTTATTTTACTCTGTTTGTTACGATGCTTGCTACTTATTCCGTTCATATTTTTGGCTAATTAGCAAGAATGCAATGTGTACAGTTTGTAACTTAGAGTTTGACCCAGCAAATAAGTCTCTGAAAGGCGGGGGAAAGTTGTGTGGATAGAGGCAGAGCGCAGCGGCAGGCAGGCAGAGGAGCAGGCTGCGATACCCCCCCCTCACAGAGCGCACCCAGAGGACAGGCTGCGTCACCTCACTTTGTAACCCAGGAAAGGAGCAGGAATCCTGGGTACGTGAGTGTTAAAAGTGCATTAAACTGTTTTAATCCGACAGCCGCTGATGTGCACGGAAGTCTGTCCGTTTCGTTAACATTTGAATAGCCAAATGGACGGAAGTCCGTCCTACAGTATATGCGAATGAGAGGTTTGGAAATACACGTGACCGTGGCTCATTCCCCTGATAGGTGGAGAGTTGACCAATAAGCGGAGCACCTCTTTGTGACGTAGAAAAGTGTTGAAATCTGGATCAATTTTTTTTTAAAACCGTTGCAGCCCCTTTTTAAAAAAAATTTGGCTAAGGAGGAAAATAGAGAGGGTTGTGTTTTCTGACACTTGGTGAGTTCCCTGGAACACCGGGGACACATATTCATGTATAAAAGACGTACAAAGGTGCATTTTGCATGATAGGTCCCCTTTAAGAAGGAATCCTTATGTGTGCCAGATATCACCCAACTGTGTTTCATCAACTCTTGATGCAAATAATACAGGAAGAACCATTAAATGGTTGGCAGGCATTTACTAGAAAAGCTCCTCCCTTTACAACATACGCAATTATATATATTTACTGTTAACTGAACTTCCCTCAGTCAAAGTTGTCTTCCCCTTTTGAATGCTGAACTAAGCAACATTGATGCTACATTTTTTGTGGGATTGCTACAGTTCCTTATTTTAGCATTTATATCCGATTGTAGGGAATGATAATGTTTATGCACTTCCCTTAACGGTCATGTTGGGTGATAACTCTGCACAGGTTGATAACAACTCAAGCTTCATTGAGGGCAAAGTTCTAAAGTTGCTCCTTCTATGAAACTTTGGTTTTGGGCTTTGTGCCTCATTTGAAAGTAAAGCGAAGGTTCAGTTTAGCCTTCAGGTTCTCTCAAGGACAAACCTTTGCGGTCTGCCTCTTTTTTTCTGGAATACTAAGTAGTTTGGTAGGATGGGTTTTGGAGCGCACAGTTGTTATTGTTTAACAAATGCAGGTGTTTTGTTGTTTTACAAAGGTGGACAAGGCTTGTTGCAATGACATCCAGACGCTATTTAGTTTTCATTTGAAAATGAGGTGGTGCGTTTGCTGCCTTATATTTTCATATAATGGGGGAATTATTTAACTGTTGTTTTGAATGTAAATCACAGTGTTCTAGAAGCTAATCTTCATAGCATATGTAAATAATATCCCAATTAGAATTTTCACTAAATTACCTATATTATCTAAAGAACGATTCCATATCATTAAACTTTAGATACCTTTGTGTAACAGTAGCTTCCTTTAAGGTAAGAGTTGTTTTCTCTGTCTCAGTTTTTAATCTAGGTGGATTACTTAGAGTCGGACGCTAATTGGTTTAATACTCCCACTGACTGTCTGTCTAATCTCTTCTACCTGATCTCCAGGAGCTTACACTCTTCCTGCGTGTCTCTTTCCAGTTAAATCCACCACACCCTTTACTAAAACCCCACAGTATGTGAATGCCCTGCGGCAAGTCTTGTTAAGTGTGCTGATGGATTGCCATGAGTTTACTTGCTTCCCAATTTAATCAGCTTCCCAACAATATGATTTAATCCAATTTCAATGGAGCTATTATATTTCAGACTTTGCCATTACGGTGTTCCTTAGTTAAGTTAATTACCGTCACAAATCTCTTAGGAATGTCAATTTCGCTGGAGCTAAGCAGTTAATTCGACAATAACGTTATATGTGTAAAGCCCCACTACCAAGAAATGGGTGATTTTTACTGAATTGCTGTCTGATTAGTGAGTATGTACAAAATGGAATTCCTTTGACCTTTAGGTTTTCAAGCTATGAATGTCTGTCGTCATATTTTATGATGCCGTCACTCTTAAAGAGATGAAAAAAATAGTTGATCAGATTAAATGAAGAGTTGGTATTTTTCAGGTCACTTTTCTTTTAGGACTTTAATTCATCAATTGGTCCTTTTTTCTGTGGCCACAGGGAGATTATACAATTTACTTCACGCAGCAAAAAAACTGCATAATAAAAGATCTTGTGATTTTTGGAAATTATGACATTCATCTGTTTCCAGTAAATGTTGACTTTTGGAGTTATTTGAAATGTTTGGAGCAGAAACAATAGTTCTAGGAATGGTATAATACAAATGTTATGAGCCTAAGGCCACGTTTACACGGAGACGGAACGGGTTGTATCCGCTACAGTTCTCTATCGTATGGACGGTTCGTTCACACGAGGCCGTAACGGAACCGCTGAAACGGAGCCCTCAAACAAGGTGGATAGATCTGCGGACTGAACGCTCTTGGGGGCCAAACGGCTCCATGTGTACACCCTATACGCTAGGGATGCTCCGATCGATCGGTCACCGATCAAAATCGGCCGATACTCGCTCTCCACCGGTCGATCGGTGTTCTCTAAACATGCCAATCGCGAGAGCCGATCGCATGAGGTAAAATACATGACACTTTTCTCTGTGTGCGGCAAAACAAGCTCGCCAAAATGGCTTCACCGGTCTGGCATTATTTTAAGGTGTCCGAAAAAGACAGTAAAATAGCGGAATGCAACGTGTGTGAAGCAGAAATCCTGCAGCTCCGCCCGTCGGACCGGTGAGCGGAGCGAAACACACACGAGTTAGACCAAATACACTTAGCTATATCTACCTCTGGAACAAGCTAAACTAGTTATAAATATATGTATTTTTCGGGTCACTCATTACTGCATCAGTGAGCTGCGTGAGATACTGACAGGCTGTCAGGAGGGGGAAAGAGAGGGAGAGGGAGAGAGGGAGAGGGAGGGAGAGAGAGGGAGAGAGAGGGAGAGAGAGAGAGAATTACTCCCGTGTTATTATCCAAAGTGAATGTTAACTTGAATAATGTACATCATTTGAATGTAATAATTAAGTTGATTGTTGTTTGTGGAAGCTCCAGTTAATCAGCCCCATTAACTGAGTTTTAAACATCACTTTAAATGGAAGATTTAAAGTGAGGTTTCGTATAGTAGGGATCGGAGCATCCCTACTATACGCCATAGCCCTGCCTCTCCCCACCTCTCCTGCTCTCCCCGTGTCATTGCTGATGTGTTTCGCCAACAACAACAACAACAACAACAACAACAACAGTGTTCCGTGTGTTTCAAGCCAGGTCCCAGTGTTGTGTCAAATTATGCACCCCTGTCATGAAATGCACCCCTTGTCACGGGAACGCACATTTCTAAATGACACGTTTACACCTTAAAACGATGTTTAAAACGAAAAGTAAACGTTCAGGGTTTTTATTAATGGTTCATTTTCAGACTGAGTTGTTTAGTGGTAGCTCATATAGTCTTGTTTATTCTGGTTTAACTTTTCGCTCCGTATTTCATGGTAGTGGTGTCGAAATTCATTCGTCACTTCCTTTCCAGTTTTTTGTTTTTTTTAATCTTTCTTTTTATTATTATTGTTACGTCCTGTCTGTATAAACGTGCTTTAAAATGTATTGTTTAATTTTACATAGTTGTCATCTAATAGTCAAAATATATGTTTATATTACATAGTCTTTGTCAGCATATTTTTTTGCCACGCTATGCATCCCTTGCTATCTTACATAATAAAAGTGTCACATACATGAAACTGGCTCAATTTATTGGTACCAGTCCTAGAACCATACCTTGAAAAATGCTTTCAGATAGCAAGGGGGGGCATATTGTGATGGCCAGGCCTGTCATAAAATGCACCCCACCCAAAAAGATGGTTCTCTTATTCCCACCCTCAAGCATTTTTCAGGGTATGGTTCTAGGACTGGTACCAATAAATGGAGCAAGTTTCATGAATGTGACACTTTTATTTTGTAAGATAGCAAGGGGGGGCATATTGTGATGGCCAGGCCTGTCATAAAAGCCCCCCCCCACCCCAAAAAAAGAGGTTTCTATTAATCCCACCCTGAAACATCTTTCAGGGTATGGTTCTAGGACTGGTACCAATAAATGGAGCAAGTTTCATGTATGTGACACTTTTATTTTGTAAGATAGCAAGGGGTGCATATCGCGTGGCAAAAATATGCTGATAAAGACTATGTAACATAAACATATATTTTGATTATTAGATGACAACTATGTACAATTAAACAATACATTTTAAAGCACGTTTATACAGACAGGACGTAACAATAATAATAAAAAGAAAGATTAAAAAAAACAAAAAACTGGAAAGGAAGTGACGAATGAATTTCGACACCACTACCATGAAATACGGAGCGAAAAGTTAAACCAGAATAATCAAGACTATATGAGCTACCACTAAACAACTCAGTCTGAACATGACCATTAATAAAAACCCTGAACGTTTACTTTTCGTTTTAAACATCGTTTTAAGGTGTAAACGTGTCATTTAGAAATGCGCGTTCCCGTGACAAGGGGTGCATTTCATGACAGGGGTGCATAATTTGACACAACACCGGTATCTCGCAGGACAGTGCACCCAGCAGGAGCCTCCAGCTGAGGTGGGTGTTTTTCATATGCTGGTGGAATATCGGGGAGAACGTCCTGCTCGGGAGCCAGGCTCAGAGTTAGTGGCAGTGGGTGCGGTGCACCTGCCTTTTACAGCATGAGCACACGCTCTCCTAGGGGAGGGTGAAACAGAGGCCGCCGAAACAGCCAGAGCCCGGCCTCTCCCCACCTCTGCTGCTCACCCCACGTCAAATCTACAGCTCCTCTACCACAACCATCAGCAACAAGTGGACATGGAGAACTACATGAACTACATGTTGCTAAATCCACCGCGGAGAATAAACAGAAGGGGAACCATGGCAACCATGCCCGGGGGGTGCTATGGTTGCCTGGTTGCCCTTCTGTTTATTCTCCGCGGTGGCGCCACTTACAGGCCCGGCATATTTACTACAGCGTCTCCAGCGGGTCCAGCGGTCTCGTTTGGACGGACACGTTTATTGAGCCGATTCCGTGTGGACGGAAGACTTTTTGTTTTTAATATCGAATTCTGTTCGTTTCGTTTTTTGTCTCTTAATCTTTGTCTGCAAATGTGCAGTAATACTGTCTTTCAACAGAATCAAAAGACATTAAATAACGTCAGCTAATGTCGATGTTATGAAATAGGGCTGTGACGAAGGTAACTTCTTCACTGTGGACTGACGGCTTCGGGCCTTGTAATATTGCAGATGTGGGTTTGCACTTTATGAAATAACTTCCTTTTGCACAGTAATAATGTCACTCAGCACTTTAGTGAACAGTTTGCACTTTATTAGCATGATTCGCACAGTACAGTTTGGCATTGCATATTTGCACATTTTTATATAAATTATACTATTTATTGATGTAGTATTTATTAAATGATTAAACCGTATTAATTGGAATGTCGTCTGGCAGATGCTGGTCGGGTCCTCGGCTCCACCTGAAAAGAGAGGGGAGTTATAGCGAGAGCGCCAAAAGTGTTTATGATTGTGTAAGATTGACAGCGGTTGAGATTAATCATTGTGTGCAAATAATATGTTTGAGCGTGTATATGTCATGACGTTAAGTTGCATTAATTGTACAAGTGTTCCCCCTCCCGTCTTGTTTGTTACTGGTGATTGTGGTCACCTGGCGCCCGGTGTTGTCTCCTCCCCCCGACCTGTGTCTTATCGGCCTGATTAGTGTGTGTGTTTGTATTTAGGCTCTGTTTTCCCTGTCAGTGGACCGGTAGTGTGTGTGAGATCCTTGTTGCTGGTGACTTTGTTCACATGAGACAGTAAGATTGAGGCTGTGTACCACAAGGAGTAATAAATGCCCACACCGGGTTATATTTTAACTCTCTGCCTCTGCCTCCTTGCTTGGTTGGGCCGCTCAACGATTCTGTATATATTCCTATAATCCTTGTACTGTTCTTTTTCTTTCAAAAAGTAGTAAGTTGACTATCTCAAGCCACAACCCCAGTGCTTTTTGAAGATCTCTTTCTTTTTGGCATCTTTTAAACTGTGAGCCCTACATTCATCCTTCACTGGGACAGAAGGCTAATGCCGAAGGGATTTCCCTTAACTCTCAGGATATCAGATCCTCCAGCCTATTAAGCGGAGCAGTGCAATGACTCTAACCTGCAATAACCTGCAGAGTTAGTGATTTACCCTTTCCACGGCAAGTTAAGGAATCTACAATGTCTGTTTTGCTTCAAGGCTCTAAAAGCCATTTGTTTCAATTGAACACACTATTATCTGCTCGTTTTACAAAATACTAGTTATTGTCACTGAGAGATTTTTCTGTGCTCTTATCACTTGATAGGATGTGGGTGAGGCTATTGGAAAAAGGTGATGTCATGGATAACTGTGGATCAATTGCAGTTGAGTTTAACAACAGAAAGTTTTTGATTTGTTTGAGTTTGTTGCCTTGGAGACATCACTGTGATCAAACCACACCTACAGTCCTGATTCTGTTCATTTGTCAAGAAAGACATTTTTTATTAATTTCATTAACTTACACTAAGTATGGATCAGGTTAGATTAACATATTGATTTTCTTCATTACTTAGCTGTTGCGTTCCACCCTACAGTGAAGTCTCTTCTGTGTGCTTTGTTTTACAGTTACTAGGAGCCACATTCTTGGCTGTTGGCCTGTGGGCATGGGCGGAGAAGGTGAGTTCAAACACACATACATGCACACACTGTTGAAATGCATGATTGCCTCAACAGCGTAGCTCAAATTCTTCTCCATATTCCAGCAGAAATAAGCTGGAAGTAAAATTTGCGCGAACGTTTAGATAGAAATAGGGCTTAAGAGAGAAGTGCCGTGGAAAATAAGGGCAATGTTCCTGTAATGCTTGGTAGCACTAAAATATATATTACCGTGAAGAAGTCCTGCTAAACAAGTCAGGGTTGTCTCAGGCAATAAATTATGTTGCTGCGTCTGACTTAACATTTTGTAGTGCCAATACGTTTTTCCAATTGTCGGCAGTTCACCATAATCTAGTGATAAGCATAGTTACAAATAAGGACACATTAGTTCAAATTTATATTCACCAAGATTACAATGCCTTTTCCAGGCAAAAATAAATGCCCTACATTTGCATTGAACATTTTTCCTGTTTATTTCTTCAGTATACGAACTACAAAAGCCAGGTGCTACCATTAACCTCTCATGTGCAGTGGATCATGACCACATTTAAAACTCCCTCCAATTGAGTTAACAGTCAATTTGTTCGTTAATTAGCTAGAAATTGTACCGGTCTGTTCAGTAAATGCTGCACCAGCGTGGAAGCGTGTACTGATTAGAAACGTCTGGTCGTGAACTCTGTACAAATAGGCCTGCATCGGAGTGGTGGAAGAGCGTGAATAATTCAAAGGGATTAGGCCCAATGATGAATAGCGGGTACTGGAAAGGCACAGTGGTGGTGAGTTTGGGTCTCAGTGACTAAGACCCCATTTACACGGGAGCGCAAATGGACCAAATTCATTATCAAAAAAGTCTTCCGTTTACACGCATTCGGCTCATTTAACATGTCCGTTCACACGAAACCACTGGAAACGCTGTAGTACCTATGCCGGGCCTGTAAGTGGTGCTGTACTTCTGCCACAAAATACACCAAAAAGCAGCGAAGAAGACCCCTGAGCATGGTTGCCATGGTTGCCCTTATGTTTATGCCCTGCGGTAGATTTAGCAACATGTTGATCATGTAATTCTCCATGTCCACTTGTTGCTGATGGTTGTGGTAGAGGAGCTAGCAGTAGCTACTGACAGTAGCTACTGACCATGCTACAGCAGTGAGCAGCAGAGGTGGGGTTATGGCTTCATCGTTATCAGGAAATGATCGTATAGGGCGTACACACTGAGCCGTTTGCCCCCCCAGAGCGTTCCGTTTGCAGATCTATCCACCTTGGGACCCGTTATCGTTTGCGGGGTCCGTTTCCGCTGTTCCGTTACGGCCTCGTGTGAACGAACGGTCTATACGCGAGAGAAAAGTAGAAGATAGAACCCGTTTCGTTCTCGTGTAAACACCTCCTAAGACGATTTAATTTCTAGCCTGCTGCGTTCCGCCAGACGACATTGTTTCTGGGCTTCATGCTTTAATTAAAATGAAGGCACTAAATTCTGCACGAGTGCCACAAAAACACAGGAACCCAGTTATGCCTCTTGTCATATCGCTGTCCCTTAGCTCAGTGCAGTGGAGCTTACTTTAAGCAGAATGAGATTTCAGCTTCTTGGGCTTTAGCTTCAAGAGTTTGACATGTGCACTGTATGTGACAAGCAAACAGGATATCAGAGTAGAGAGCAGGCGCCTGCAGAGGCCCACATATACATATCCTTCAAGATGGGAAAGAGATATATGAAGAGGTGGTGAGAGATCATGCATGAACCCGAACACAAGTTATGTATGAACAAGCATTTTTTGCACCTCCTTCTAATGTGCTACCCTGGAACATTGACTCAGCGTACCATGAACCCGCTCTTTGGCGTCTGTTTGTGAAATGTGTCAATGCGAGAGATGATGCAGACCAAAGACTGACAGGAAAACATGTCGGAAACACTGTGGCCTTGGGGCTGTGCAGCAGGATATGCAGAGAGGAAGGACCAATGTCTGTTAGTGAATGTTTGCTGACGGCTGTGGACTGTGTCTCTCCTGATAAAAGTTATTTTTCCCATAGGTCTGACAGAGATCTGCCAGAGAGGGAAATTGTGTTGTGGATAAATTGATTACACTGGAAAGCTGTTATTGTGTTTAGAAAGCAACACACTTTGTAGATACCGTTCTAATCAAATAACAGTATTGCCTTTTATTAGATTTTTCCGCACGGCTCCTAAATCTCTGAACAGTGCAACACCAGTTTGCCTCGTGGTTGTGTCATTAGATTCTCACTACTTGATATCACAATCTCTTCTCAAGGTTAACTGTGGTTTGTCAGGATATGACTTCAGTTTGGACCTTGTAAAAGAAATAGTGAGGTTTGATTTCGGAAGAATTATTGTCAGAGTTCTAACCTATCTTTTTATCCTTTAATCTTTTACCTCAGGGCGTGCTGGCCAATCTGTCATCCATCACAGACCTCGGGGGCTTCGACCCGGTGTGGCTCTTCATCGTTGTAGGAGGGGTCATGTTCGTCCTGGGCTTTGCCGGCTGCATCGGAGCGCTCCGAGAGAACACCACCCTGCTTAAATTCGTAAGCCAGCTCCCGACTTTCTGAGCACATACACCAACTCAAGCACTTCACACTCCCTTAGTCTGCAGTTCACACCATAGCCGAGGCTGTCTCTGCAGCAGGTGTCACTTTGACTCACCCGAGCCAAATGCTATGGGTGGTTGCATGTCACAAATATGTGTTATCTCTTCACACAACCAAGTTTAATTCGAAATTAATGATCCATGCTATATAATCCACCAATACATTTTCATGGTGTCGCGTAATGTTTTTCATCATCATTGCTTCTGATCTGTGAAACAAAGAATAATTATTCTAAAGCCCAAAGCCATGATGGTACCATTTTGGGAGGCTTGTTTGTGTTCAGCTGTATTGATAACCGCATGTGACTGACGGAGACAAACTTGCCTTGTTGCTGGCTGCAAGAGTAGCTATTAACTCCAGCCGATGTCCATTAGCAGCAGTAAGTCAGGCGTCTGAGAGAGGAGCTAATGTGGCTTTTGTGCATTTATCATTAGCCCCGTCTCCTGCTACATTTACTGTAAAGGGATGATATAACAACACTTCTGGGACTGCGGTGTTTTTTGCTATAACCTCAGTCGGCAAACAGGGCAGGCCCAAGAACCAGACCCTGACAGGGACTTTTCATCAGACCTGTTGTCCTTTTAATTATTTTACCGGAAATGCTAGAAATAATGTGATTTAATGTTTTGATCTTTAAGAAAACAGGATCTCTCTGTGGGGCGCCCAGAGTCCCTGATTTAAGTGACAGATTTATTGTTTTCTGCTTGTGTGTTTCATTTGTGTGCGTCAGTTTTCTGTGTTCCTGGGTTTGATCTTCTTCTTGGAGCTTACTGCGGGGATCCTTGCCTTCGTCTTTAAAGACTGGATCAAAGACCAGCTCAACTTTTTCATCAACAACAATGTAAAGGCCTACCGTGATGACATCGACTTGCAGAATCTTATTGACTTTGCCCAGGAATATGTGAGTACACACCTACTGACTGAAAATGATTTGTAACAGAATTTCCACATCAAAATTCCTTTTAACAGCTCAGCTGGAAAAATCCACTCCCTTCTTTAGAAATGATGTTTCATAAAAGTTTCATAGCTTATCTTGAATCAGCTCAGTAGTGAGCAGGGAGGAGACAGACACTACAAATGTTCAGCAAATCTCATGATTAATGTGACTGTGTTCCTCTCAAATGATTATTCAATTATATGAACAAGACAGTTTAGATAATAGACTCCCATGTGTAATCACTGGGCTCTGTTATGACGCACAGTTAAGGCGATTAGATCGGCTGTTGTCCCTCCATTTGTGTCTCACTATCTGTTGTTGCTTCCCGCCACAGTAAGCTGGCTACCCACCCAGGCTGACTTGAGCCCAGATATAAAGAGCTGTTTCAAGATCAGAGAAAATATACCTGTCCGTTAACCGGAGGTAGCCACTTAATCTCTGCCTGTTATTTCTGCAGTGGTCCTGCTGTGGAGCTCACGGGCCCGACGACTGGAACCTGAACATCTACTTCAACTGCACAGAGCCGAACCCCAGCAGGGAGCGCTGTGGAGTCCCCTTCTCCTGCTGTGTCAAAGACCCTGCAGTGAGTTATCCTGCCATAAAGTGCATGATTAATCCTGCAATAATGGGCATTTTTTGCTGCTTTCTAAAATGACGACATTATTTTGGGGCTTTTCAGACAAATAACAAGTCCAATATGTAGCAAGTCCTGCAGCCATTTGATTTCAAGCCATCGCTTACCCTTGGTTTATCAATAACTTAGAGTTGTTCTTTAAAGCCTGCGTCACACTGTCCTGAAATCGACACCAGATGGACACACGAATATGGAATTGGAACGAAGATGGCCCCGAACTTGGTCAACAGCCGAAGCAATTACGATGCCTACAGAAGGCCACATGATGGCACCCGAACCACACACGAAAATATGATCGTAGACTTTACTGATGATTTAGAATGTATCCAGACTCAACGTAAGAGCTTGTGCCTCTTTGGGGGGTGCTAACACTTAAACATACACTTTATTCTTTACTTTCTCTGTCTTTATATGTCATATTTATATGTCCGCCATGTTGTTTCCATAGCAACAACAACTTCCTGTCAACAGCGTAAACTCGCCTTCAAAATAAAAGCATCTAAATAAAACAAGAAGTTAACCAAAATTACTATTAAGACATACAACTGCAACGCAAGTAAAAAAAACAATGTAATATCCTTTTTTTTCATTTTCGCAGAACACAAATTGGGTTATTTACATAATGTTTACATGATTTTGTTGTGCAATAAATGCAATCTCGATGCCGTCATACTATAATACAATGGCTACACGACGGCATTGCAAGGGCTTCACGTAGTCGTGTTGCCTTCCTAAGACAATCGGGCAGCTTCTTGTTTCCTTCGTATTGTCTTTGTGAGGCGAAAAATGCCCGATGGCACCGATGATCACACGAAGTAAAGACGAAGATGACACGATTTGACAAGATGCCCTCACGATGGCCTTACGAAGGGCAAAATGGACACACAAATTCAACACGAAAATGAACCTTCGCAAGGTATTTCTGCAATTTTTTGGCATGCCAAAGATTTTGCCACCGCTCACGAAGTTGCTGCCGGAGCCTGAGAAACTCCACCGGCAGTCATACGATTGCTTAAGATGCCCTCACAAATGGCCCGATGTTGTTACGATCAGAGCATTTCCTTTATCGTGTGTCCATTAGGGCTGTCCCGAATACCATTTTTCGGGCTCCAGATATTCGGTAGTAATCAGCAGCGAATATTCGAATACTCGGTGCGGAGAGATTTTTCTTTTTTTTAATACATTTTTTTTTTCAAAAAGGTTTCATAACACGCTCCGAAACCGAGACTACGCAGTGTGGAAATGCCTAAACAGAATAAGATCTGGTGTTGGACGTGCAAAAGCCACTCTCGCCAAATGGGGATACCTAAATGACGGGGACGCTGTGTGTGACTGCGGCATTGAACCACAAACCATGCAACAACTCCTGATATGCCCCCTGCTGGAGTAACCCTGCACAACATCGGACTTGGCAGAGTTTAATGAGAAGGGACAGCAATGTGTTCAGCTGTGGCTGAACCACATCTAACCAAGCCCTGTAACTGACTGCCTTGTGGACACGATAAGAAAGAAAGAATCCGAGACACCTGACAACACGCTGTTAAGCAGAAGCGCCGAAAGAGCATACTATTACGATTTTATATTTATTTATTGTCTCAGTACTCGCATACATTAAAACTAAATGTGTCCTCTGCATTTAACCCAGCCGCAGTGCAGCGCCCGGGGACCAAATCTGGTTCCAAATTCCGTCTATAACGTTTTACAACCTGAAGATACAAAACACGTATTTCTTTTATAACAACAATACTTTTAATAACATAGCCGTAACAGGCCTAACAGTGTAATACTTGTTACCGATACAGTAAACAGTATTTAAATAAATGTAGAACGAAAAATAAATGAACGAACTGTATGCCAATAATTGCCTTAGCCCCAGATGTTCCCACATTGCTCCTATTATTTTCACTATTCGGATAAAATTGAAAAACTAATATAAAAAAACAATTAGGTTGCTTGCTTGCAACTATTTTCCAAGCAAAGTAAGTGCACGATTTTATCATGTTTAACGTTACTGTTTAAACGGCGGATAAAGCAGCTTCATCATGGCAACTTGGCAACAGCTAAGCTAAGCTAGGCTACTACAGACAGCATCAAGGTGACTTTTCAGAGTTGTTGTGCCACCGTGGTAGGCCAGTTTCTTATCGCATATTTGGCACACTGCCTTCTTCTTACCGTCGTCCAATTTAAAATGGTCCCACACAGCTGAAGTCTTCGGCATTTTGTGTTCAGGTGTGTGAAACGAGGTGAAGCGAGGTGAAGCGTGCCGTTTGCGTTCGTGACTGTGAGTGAACGCGATGTCAGGAGCACAGGCTGAGATTGTATATATTTTCCCATTTTAACAGTGCAATTCAAAAGTATAAATATAGTATAAGAATATGGCAATTCGCCTTTATTGGTAGCATACATTTAGGAAAAAATATTATAAATTTTGGAGAAAAAAACCGAATAATGAAGTTGAAACCCGAATAGTTGGCCAACGAACAAATATTCGGGTACAGCCCTAGTGTCCATCTGGTGTCAATTTCGGGACAGTGTGACGCGGGCTTAAAGGAAGGTAGTTCTTAATGTAATTCTGCTTTTGTCCCTCAGACTTAAAATGAGCATTAATAACACTAGTGTGACCAGTAGTTGAAATAAAGATGACGTTTACATTTTTGTGTTCTTACAGGAGGATGTCATCAACACGCAGTGTGGTTACGATGTTCGGCTTAAATTGGTGTGTACACTCTCTTACCATTATATTATTTTTACAACTCTTCCAGTCTTATCTGGACCCAGCTTTCAAAATTAATAATCATAGTATATTTAAACATGTTAATGAAGTGATAGCAGCTAAACCTTTGCATTTACAGAACTGTCAGATTGAGGTATGATTGGCAGGCAGTGTGTGATTTCTGCTTAAAATGACTCGAAGCTGCTGAATCGAATTACTCCTGAGGGCGAGTTGATTGACAAGCTGCAATCCTGCTTGATTGAAATGGTCTGAGCATCCGTGGATGGTGGAGTGGTAATCCGCTTCATTTGTATTGCAAAGAATGTGATAGTTAATAAAAAAAATAACATTCAGTGGAACAAATACAAATAAGATTTCTCAACATTTAGACCTCACGTTTATTGGTTCAAAGATGTTTTTTCCTTGTTCTAAATGCACACATAGAAAAAGTTAACCCAGAAGCAGTTGGCCAACAGAGCAGACAGTGTGTGTGTACAGGGTTAAGTCACACACAGGCTCCCCTTCGTGCTTCTTGCCTTAATAACAGATTGTTCTTCTAACGGGGATAATTAGGCTCCCGTTATAGCCTTGAGAGCAGCCTTACTACACTCTGTAATTGGCGACTCAGTGGGTTATGCCAGTCCGTTCCCTTTTCCTCTGTGTGTGGGTGTGGTGGTTACAACTCGCTGCACTGCAGTCAGGGAGATTGCTGTTGCTAGGCGCACTGCAATACAGTGAACCACCTGCCACTGAGTTGGTATGAATTCATTTTCTCTGCATGCTCTTCTGCTAACGCCCTGGCCTTTGACATTTTGCTGGAACTATCAGTGATGTGCAGCAAGTTCCTGTGTTGCCTGTTGTGTGGAGAGCAGGCTGAGGAAGAGCAGGAGACATGGGGAGGACAGGGGAAAAAAGCAGAGGGCTGAAATAGCTTCAGAGGAAGTTCACAGCCAGAATAACATCATGTTTCCTGCTTTTTTTTTATTGGCTGCCAAAGGGCTCCCTTTGCCTCCCATTGGTTGAAAGATAGCTTTCAGGTTTTGCAGGAGGACAAAGGGTTTGCCGGGTTGACTTGTGTTGTGAGTAACAAAGAGAGTATTGTATAGAGTCCTATTCACACCCATTCTCAGTTAGTCTTTGCGGCTCTAAATAACACCTTTTTATGTCCCATCTCTGGATAGAAGACGTACATCATCATGTGAAAACACAAGCAGACATCTGTCCGGTAACAGGAAGCAGCTTCTGCCTGTTTGCTCAGTCCTGACAGGGGCACTCCCAGAAGCTGAATACACAGCCTTGATATTCTCCATGATGTGAACACACTGACATGTTCTAATCTCAGAGTGACTCTCTATCTCTCCTCATGCCGTCCTCAGCGGGGAAAGAGACAGTGGGCAAAATGCTATCTGTCTGTTTGCTTTGTCCATCATGAGTCATAGTTCAGAGTTGGTTTTTTAAACCATGACAACAGCCAGTGTCCTCTCTAAGAGCTGATCATTGTTAATGTGATTTTAGGAAACAATTGATTTACTCCTACTATGAATTTACTTGTTATCTGTCTGTTCTGTTTTTTAAAGGAGCTGGACCGGCAGAAATATATCTATACCAAGGGCTGTGTGGGACAGTTTGAGAAGTGGCTTCAGGACAACCTGATTATTGTAGCTGGAATCTTTGTTGGTGTTGCACTTTTACAGGTAAGAAGTCCATGTTTGATTGTGTTTTTTATTGAAAAAAGGGAACCTACTGCATTTAAAATAAAGTGTGTTCCGAAAAAACAAAAATATTTGGGTGTAATTTTGTATTGTGACTGCCATCTAGTGCTGACGGCAGGCACTATTAAGCAAACCACTGCAATACAGGATTATTTTTTCTTTCTAAACAACATCCTGTATTCTGATCAAATGTGATCTAATGTCGTGACTCCTGTGTGTTTTTCTCTTCAGATCTTTGGTATCTGCCTTGCTCAAAACCTGGTGAGTGATGTGAAAGCTGTCAAAGCCAACTGGTGACATGAGAGGTGAAGTGAGGGAGGTCCGCCCCTCACCCCCCAGCCAGGTCAACACCGCACACAATGAGAACGCCGAGAACCTTCAACTCTGTCTACTTTGCCTTTGAGCTAAGCAGCACCCACGCACTCTCACACTAAACGTGCAGACACAAAGAGTTTACTCCCTGTTTATCAGAGACACTTGAATGGGGTGAGGAACATCCCACACAAACCAAACAGTCAACACTTTGTTTACCACTCTGCTGGGATTTTAACCCAAATATACAGAAGACTGTCCTGCCTACTTTATAGTTAGATTCTTACTTTTGTTTATGTTTCTTCTCATTGTGTTCTTTGGACAAGTGTATTTATGGGGCGCAGTTGCACACGGACCCCTTTCCAACTGGGAGTTTGGAAGCCATGGATAAAGCAAACAAAAACATAGGAAAAGGGACAATAGGTCTCCATTTTATGGTCAAGCGACATTGTCACCGAGCCTCAGTGAGGGGCTGAACACCTCATTCTACAAACAGCCTGTTTTAAATGTGCTTGTCACCACTTCCTGCTCTGGGGAATCATGGGCGACTGGCCGACCGCCAAAACAAACGCACGGATTCCCCTGCGTGTCGTTTTTTCTCTCCATCGTGACCTTTTATGACCACTGAAAAAACTCTGAACACTGGCCGGTCAAGTCTGCAACTTCAAATGTTTTCAGGAGACTTAAATTCTAACTCAAAATGTTAAAAAAAGTGCCATTTAATTTCCACTGATATATTTGTCTCTTTCCTATTCTCTTAAATGGAATTTCTGCACCACCCCCACAATACCTCAGGGCCGAAAACATGTGCTTTCTGCCACTGGTGAGAAAGCATATTTATTTGTTTCCATCCATGTCTGTTGAATTGAGAAGACTAACTTAATGCAGAACACTGACAGTTCCTCGAAAGTCACCCTGTTTGCCCTGCAGTGATTGTATTATCTGTAGATTTACTGAAGGATGTTGTATTGTATTACATGAAATGGCCTGGTGTGGTTATGATGGTGTAACTATGCTATACAAGGAAAGGGTTTACAGATAGTGGAGATTGTTGTTATCTCTGAGCATCCCTCAGGCACATGGGATTGCTGGTTTGGGGCCTTTTTTACTTGACTTACGTCACCGCATATGTCTTATATTTTGTCCTCTGCATTATGAAATAAGAAGATTTGTCTGTTTTTAAAGATATCCTTTTATTAATCCTTTATATTCTATCTATTCATAGACTAATTTTTTTTCTGGGTTCATTATTTGACTTCACCAGGCACCTGCTTTACCTCTGAACCATCAGTCAACTGCAAAAAAGCTTTTGGAGACCAAAATGAAATCATACGGCCACAAGCTAAATGCATATGATTTTGTCTGGCTACATATTGTGATTATATTAGGAATGCCATAATAACAAGTAGCATTTATAGATAGCCCAAATGTGAATTTATTGTCCCTTTTATGTGGGAAGTGCCAGTTGAAATGAAAAGTCAAACAAATATTAAAAAAGTTACAGAACCGATTTTATCTTTAATTCAATGTTGTGTCTTTTGTTTGGACTGGTTTTTAAATAGAATAGTACAACCACGCTGTGAGCTTTTTATATTAGCTACAGCCTCAATATAACATGAATGCTGCTTTAACCTTGCCTAGATAATTGATATGTAGTACAATAACCATGCTAACAAGAATTTTCACATGATGGCATTGAATATCTTTGCCATTATTTCCAGACTGAGGCAATATTGAAGTTAATTTTTTAACACTTTGTTCTCAGCTTGTGTTGCCCTTTGTTCATTATAAGAAAAAGCAGATTATTAAAGGTAGGGTAGGGTAGGTAAGAATGGAGAAACCAGCTCGAGTGCGCTAGAATTTGAAAGTACACAGCCGAAAAAAATCTGCCCCTTCCTTCAGACTTCCTTGCAGAGCCCCTCCTCCAACACACACGAACGCACACATGACCAATGAGGGCACGAGATAAGTTTGTGCACGAGATGGAAGGTTGACAGGCAGGTAGGCCATCCAGTTATTTTGGCCGGGCCAGCTCAGATGATTGGTCGAGCTTTTTACAGCGCCACAGCTTCCACTGATGACATTTTTATATGTATTTATTGTCAAAGCATTTCATGTATTCATTGCTATTGGGATGTTAAGAGCTTTCCATTAAATATAACAAGTGTTTCTGAAGTGAGTTACCTACCCCACCTTTAAGTTGCCCTCGCAGCTTTTCATCTTCGTCCATGATCCTCGCAGAATGTAGTTTCTGATATGACTTGATTTTTTTCATTTAACAGTTGTTTCCAGCTGCAGCAGCATCATTCAGTCACGTAGCACAGGCATGATTTGGATGGGTTTCACTGGACCACACACAGCCACATATACAGACTGGCTGCCAAAAGAAACATGATGAATCGTGATGCATGTAAGGTGAAATGTGAGTCACGTTAATATTCTTTGAACAGCACACCAACTCTGCTTCCCTGACTGTGTATAGCGGCACCTTCTGATCACCTGCTTTGCTTACATGAGGCATGTTGCTTTCGCCCACACGCTCCCTCTTATAAACTTTATCTGATCCGACTTTGCCTGTCATTTTGATGTATTTTTACACGCAGGGCTCCTTTGGAAAAAAACAAAAACAGCAACTCAAGTCAAAACAACAACCATAGCATAGATCCAGAGTAGCACACTGCATCTGTTCTGAACTGAATTAATGACTTCTCTCAGTTAAAATGGATGACTTTTCGTTGAAGAGGCTCATTCACTTCAGCGCTTTAGGTGTAATTCAGTGAGTAAGAGCCTCCAGCAAACTGAGAGAACACACATTATTTGTCCCCGTCAGATCTGATGTGAAATTCCCACCCAAAGTTGCCACGTTCGCCTGATGTGCCAGGATTTATTTCTGATTCAAAAAATGTGTGTGGGCCTCTTTGATTTCACGAAGCGTTGTAAATCAATCTGTCCCACTGGAGTCGAACAGATCAGGATGAAAACAGTGTTTATTTTCCCTCCACACCTTTTCTAGTTTAATCTTTTTGAAAAGTGGCTTGAAACTAATAATGTGTCATTACTTAATTCAAAAAGCTTTGAAGTATTTTTTCCTAAATCACCCTTAATTGGAAGTGCTTTCTCAGGGTCCCAAACTGCCCTTTCATGAATAAAAAAAAACACCCTCTGTGAGAATATTCTGTTGTACATGATGAAATGGTGGGCTGCTGCCTTTTTGAGTGATGCCGAGGATCTGGCTGAATGCAGATGGAGGCCACGGGTGTCAGTTCTGCTCTTAAATAAAAAGCACTCCGGCTCTCTCTCTCTGCAGCCACTGCCGTGTTTGGATGGATATGCCAATAATCAGACAGTCACCTTGGTAATAAGGACAATAATGCCATAATAAGCCGTTCTAGCAGCGCGGCTTTCATATGCAGACTCAACAAAGGTGACTTTCTGGCTTATGTTTGTTTTAACAGCTTTGGGTGACTCTGGTTTTGCATTCCTTTAATGTAAGGGAAAGGGGGAGGGAGCAAACAATGCTAATTAGGCTTTATCATAATGGCCTTGCATTATGAAACGCCCTGTTAATTTCTCTGCTTTCCCTGTGGGCAGTTAAATCATTCCCAAGGAGGAGCCTTATGCATATGAATGTCTAAGTCTGTATCAGCCTGGACTCCTGCTCCACGCTCCGTTACAAGTTCTCCTTATGCAGCGCAATGCACAAGCAATGTGAAAAAAAGGCTCGTCTCCTGCGATGTTTTAGATTTATATATATTTTTTAAATCGATGCTCGGTCCTCAATGTGCATTTAGAGAAATGAGATGTCCTTCAACATGGCGCGCTGAAATCCATTTCCGGGTCACTACCGGAGGACCGAGGAGTCGAGGAGGGGAAATTAGAATATTGAGAAACCTCTCGTATATGCAATCACAAAGAATTTAAATGAATAGAAACGACCGGTTTAACAATATTTTCTCTTCAGTAGCTCGATGCGGACGGTTTCTGAATATCATCAAAATCATCACTCCAGGATTTTATCTTTCTTTATTGCTGTGGAACTTGTTTTTGCTACAAATTGATTTATGAATGACTTGATTGACCTCTTTTGTATTTTCCTTTATGCATATGAATACTAAATAACTGTCCTTTTCACCCACTCTATCCTTGATCCTTATCAAGCTTCAAAGCCTAATTTGATGCATTGTCTTTTGACATTTCCCTTTATAATCAAGCAGCACATCTGGCATTCCCAAGTTTTACCTCATCATGCGCAGATGCTGATCACAGCACAGAGAAGCAGCATAATTGACTTGTTAGTGAGCACATTAACAGCAATATCAAAGTTGTTAGTACATTCATGACATTAGATTAGGACACAAGCGTGATGTGACTAGAGCGAAAAGCGTTTTAAAGTTGAACAAGTTTACAGTTGAGGAATAAGGATGTTGTACACAGAAACCACTATGAATATCTTTTCTCAGTTTGACCATGTTATCGATCCATTCTCTCGGTTTAGACCTGTCTGCGTGTAGGGGCAGCCTTGTAAAGAAATGTTGTATATGAAAACTGTGGGACATGGTCTGTTACACTGTATATTGTGTTTAAAATATGGCTCTTTCCTATATTAAAGGATTTATGAAAACAGACAAGTGTTTCTTCTTTTCTTTTTTTTTACTCATGGCTAACTCAAGGATTGTGTTTATAATGATGTACTTTTCTTTAATATATCCCCTTATTTTTACCTTTTTATTTGTATATTTACTGTATTTGATATCTTAGGTTACTGATTATTTTGCAGATTGAAACTGTACATATGACCAACTCATGAAATGTAATTTGTTATAGAACATAAACTACTAAACATTGTATACAGTATATTGTTTAATAGTTTCATAAAAAGCATATTAAAGCGCTCGACCAGCTACTCAATCAAAACATGTTAATCTATATGGCGTTGCTGTTAATATATATAATATGTATTATATCAGTCAGTGATCTAACTTTTGTTACATTTTTCCGATAATAGTAGATTGACTTTAACAATACTATTCTTTCCCCTGTGTTTCTCTGGCTTCTACCGGGTATCTGAATACTTCTTCCACAGTTCTGTGAGGAACGGGGTCAATCAGCGCTGTGCTCTTTTTCTACTGATAGAAAATGAGGAATGAATGCTACACTAATTGTCCCAGTTACACTGGAAAGTTGTTTTAAGGTTTTCTGTGATTAGGAAATGCTTTTCATTTATCATATGATGGATGAGTCAGCCAATAGAGGGAGACAAATAGAGACATTGAGCTCAGGCTCTGACACACTGATGCTGCGATTTCATCATTTAATCCTGTAAAGCTGCAAAGACGCAATGCAAAAACTGCTGAAAGTAAAAAGGAAATTAGTGTGTGTGTAACAATGATGCCATTAGTGCCTTTTTTAGACAAGCAGAAAGCAGCTATACAAATCCATTCAGTTACCTGCTATTAAAGCGTGTGCCTTGATGTTTACATCAAAGAGTTACCCTCCATCAACCTCAGAGACTATTGAATTTGAACAAGCAGCTCAAAAACAAAAGACTCCTGGCGTCGGAGCTCATGTCTTTTATTCAACACTTCCTGGCTATGCTTGAATTTGGTGTCGTACCTGTTTACATAAAACATGCAGCTTCATGGCAGCAAGGACAGCGACTGCAGCCAAGATAACTTATTTTTCATTAGATTTAAAGCGGTTGCTACCATGAACAAAGTCTTTCCAATAAATATGACTAGCCTTGTTTTTATCTGCAGAGGAAACATCATGTGCAGTGACAATCAAACATCTGCACTGTAGCTCGTCATTCAGAACCAGACTGCTATTATCTAAAGGATATGGTTAAGTGATATCACTGCTTCAAACATCCTCTATTTCCTTTTTGAGTGAAGTTTAAAAGGTAATCACCACAGTGTATCACAGATGTTCTACACCCTTCTCTTTGTATCCTGCTTCAAGTTCTTAGCAGGGCACAAAGCATGAAAATGCATCTGCTCCTCCTAATGTTAGTGTACACTTACAGCATTCTGTTCTATGTTACTGCTATCTTGTAATTTCCAGTTCACTTTAAAGATAGCTCAAGCTCCAGCAGAGTCATAATTGAAGCCTGAATCGATGACTTGTGGTTTGTAGATCTGTGAGATTGTGTTAAAGTCAAGACAAATGTGTGTGCAATAAGAAAAGTGTCTTCTCTCTTGAGGGTATAATGTTGGAATCATTTGGGCACTTGTTTTGAGGTTGACTTTACACGATGTGCAAACCAAGTGTCGACAGCATTCTTGCTTTAAGCATGTTGGCCTTATAAATAAGATTAGGGCTGTCACAGTTTTCCTCGTAACCCACAATCATTTCCTAGAAAATGTTACCACAGGTAACATTTTATGATGATACTAAAAGGCATTACAACTGAATTATTATAAAAATAAGTATGAATCAGATTAAAATAATAGCATTTAACTATAACATGCTTTACAACTAAAGCATTTCAGTTCACATGTAAGCAGCACTGCTATATTAACTAATACATGAATGCATGTGAGCTTTTTGATATATTCTTTAAGTGTTCCTTTCTTAACATTCACCTCACTGAAACACTCACTTGTGTTTTTTCTACGATACTATAGATAAGAAAATGTACACTGTATGAGAAAATCTTTAATACTGCATTATAATGTTACAATCCTAGTGACAATTTTCATTACAGTAGATCATAGCAATCGTATCCTTTTTTTAAAAATAAGTTAACATTCAATGTTATGTTAAAGAAACTAATAATTCATATTTTAACCAATAAGAACCCAGACCCATTTCTACTTTTGGGGAAATTATGGGGAACACAATTTAGACTAAATAGACCACATTTCTGACATTGCTTTCAAAATGACCCCCTCTCGTGTCATAGATCTGAAAAATGACATACATTTAACTTAATAATTTGAATCGAAATATATAAAATACATTGATTTAATATAATTAAATCAGCTAAATTAATTGAGCAGATCGTACTCATATTTCTTATTGAAACATATATGTTACACTAGATTTTCTTAATTATTTTAAGGTTAAGGTCCCGATGTGACATTAATGTCAGAGCGATATTTATCTTACTTGTTTCATATCAATTTGATCAATAAATGTTCTCACAACAGGTTAAATGTAATAAAGGACATGTTATATACAGTAAGCATTATAATTCTTAAATGGCTTGAATCTTACCTTTATCAACAAAAGACAAGCTTTTGAAATGTAGCCATACAGTAGCTGTGTTAGTCCGGCACACGGACATCTTGGACTTTTCTTCTTTTCTTTTTTTTGGACATCTTGGACATTTTGTTTTGGCAACACAAAATTACATGACCCACCAGACTGTTCAGTGTGTGTCACTTAGGGACTTCATGAGATAGCATAAAGGTTAAAGCTGTATAAGGAATCTTTCAGAACATTTAAATATTACATCTGTGTCACCGTGTTTTGTTACAGGTAAAATGTGAAATATGTTCAAGGATACACATGTAGACAATTGTTTATAACACATATGAACCTTACAGTCACATACTAATACTTTCATGTCAACTGGAGGCCATTACCTCCAAGGCCTATTCTAGGAACTAAATACTACTCTGCTGGACAAGGATTTCTGTCTTCTGTAAAAATGTAAAATGTGAATGAAGTTAAAATCGGAAGCAGTATAGATAGAGGTCATGCATTATTGCTACAGCCTCAAACCACATGACATTTTTTTCTAACTGACTGGCGCAATGTTCAGACTCCATTTAGTGGTTGGATAGTAAATCATGTCTTTGTTGTTTGTGTTGGTTGAGGTCAGCAATTACATAAATAAAGCTAAAATTGGATTTACCAAGGGTTTTGTTTTTGTAGCTGCTACTGCAGGCGAGGTGGTGGTGAATTGTTTAATAATTGTATGAAGCACACAATCATTCATAGAGTCTAGCTCTCGGCTAATATCATATAAACTCTTATATGCGGCGCCAAGTAATGGATGTAATGTTGTAGTCAAACCAGGGCAAGGAAAGTTACTGAAGTGGTAGTTTGTGTTTTATCTCTCAAGTCTTAAATCCCCAAAATAAGTTGTTAAGTACACATCGTCTGCTCAATACCAGGAAGAATACACAGTTTGTTTTGTCCAGTGTGTCTTATGTGTCTCGTATTGTTTTTGCCTTCGGTACTAAAGATATACAGTATTAACTTGTGTTGGTGTCAGTGTGGAAATAAACACATCCATTGCTTCATGTTGATTTTTAATCTGATTTTAATTGTTGCATTGAGCCAAGTTTATAGGAAGGTGAAGTTGCCTTAATACCAACATTTGGTGCTTTTAAAGTAATTTTTGTTTCAGCAAACAGGTGCTACACTTGCAGAAAAATACAAACATAGCAGCTTTATAGAAATACTGTGTAACATTCATTGTTAGGCTGCGCAGTCATCAAATTGCAGCAGAATTGTATTGCTTTGCCTGAATGGGTCACATCTCTTCATCATCTTTTGCAGCTATTAAACTCCTGCTTTTGATTTCCTTATTCTCAGGATGACGTTTAACATAAATTTATAAAATAGGTCTGATTGAAGAGCTTTTTCTAGTGAAGAATCGCCAACCTGTTGACCGTGAATATGTGAAGACCCGATTCCTTGAGGTGCTTTGTATGTCAATATTTTAGATTTAATAAATTATTTAATTTCCACCTTGATAGTTTTTGTATTAAGTACCGGTAAATGCACTCTACTATATTTTTAAAACATTAACTGGATTATCTTTGGCTGTTTTTAAACATGTGAGTCTTTTTCTGACCTAAAGCTGCTCTGCCAAGGAGCTCTAAATGATGTTTTTTTTACCCTGCAGAAATGTAAGTTATATTTAAGTTGTTCGACTATTTATACGATCATGTGAATGACAGCAGGGGCCTCGGTTGCACATCTTGGCAGTCATGCTGTGTCCGACTCACCAAAAGTCATTTGTGTTCAGGATTTCACTGAGTTGTTTTAATCCTTTTCTGAGTAGCTAAGTTAGATCCACACAGTTTGGAATTAGCAAATTCAAGAGTATGTTGGCGGCTCATTTCGCAACACCAAGAGAAAAAATGCCTCTTTCTCCCAAAAGTGTGTCACTCTGAGCTCAACCTTATATATTTATCCAAAAAGAAAAGTTTTTGCAATATAAATACAACCCATGCTTTAAAACATCCCCTTGCAATGTCTAATCTCTTCCACAACAAGTTAAATGGAAAAAACACAAACCTTAATATGGTTACACCATTTAAGCGAGCGTAGCAAATCTTTGGTTCAGACACAAATGAAACCCACAACTTTCGAGTAATAGGTGGACAACACGCAACAGATTCAAGATTCAATTGCTGATTGATCTGAAGGAGCATCCATCATCCAGGAACACCAACCCATTATGAGGCAGTGGGAACATTTCCTTAGGTTCTCCACAAGTTCAGCCTCAAGACAGGGATGTTTGTCCCGCTGGCATGGACAGCAATTGATTTTATTGATGCGCTCTGCAGAGAAAACAAACCCCACCAAACTGTCAAAGGCGCCCTTTCAGTAGCGGGTGACATCACATGTGCATCAGCTAACTTTGGTTGAAACAGACATCACATGACAACACTCAGCTCCTCACCTTTTCATGTGGTGTGTTAAAGGCACTCTTTGAGAGCATATAGTGCAGAGATGAAGCGGCATCAGGAAGTTATTGATATTCAGAGGTTGCTAGAAATATTTGGGAAAAGAAACATGAATATGTTAAGATGTGATCCTTCCTCCCTATGTGTTTTCGTAGTTTGAAAATAATATAAATGTTTGTCTTTTATCCTTTCAGATTTAACCACTCATAATCTGCAATCAATTTAACAGACGATGGCCTTCAAACCAGACAGGTAGACAGCAATGATGTCATGGTGTCTGAACTCAGTGGCGTTTGCTGTGGTCTACAGGACCTGATCGGTTGGTGGTGTAATTGAATGGGTTTCTGGAATTATCTGAAAAACAGTGATCGAATCAGAGGCCAATTTAATTAATGGCAAGAAGAAGGATTGTGGCCCAAGCACAAAACTCGCAGCAATGCTCTTAATCTGCTGGCACCCCGGTCACAGGAGCGTGCCGTGGGCTTAAGTTGAAGAATAGAGCTTCTCAGGCCAACCATTATTCACCCAAGAGGCTCTGCTTTAAAGACAGAATCACACAGGAGCTAATTGCATGTCAGCCATTTTTAGCTGGAATATTTATCTCTGCTATATATATTTATAGTGCTTTCAAGGCGCTTGACCAGGTGTGTGTGTGTGTGGGTGTGTGTGATTCTGAGCCAGGCCACTTATGGTGACACAGGTTTTACATGTAAACCAGTTGATGGGGGGCTTTTTTGGTCTAAGTGGGGACCAATCGTTTCCACTACAGTTGCATTTATTACAATAAAAACATGCTTGGGAATGGTTGCAGTTGAACATGCATTCCTCATGGTTAAGGTCAGCCTTTGCTGAATTAGCGTACTTGTAATTCTTCCTAGTAAAGTCTTTGAAAGACTTGTTGATACGACTCTCGCTTTCTTATGGGAGTGAGTTGAATGCCTTGCAGGAATTCACTGCATCCGATACAATGTTCTTATTGCTAGTTTTTCTGCTTGTAAGCCTACTTTGTTGTTTATTGAAATTATTTCTAGCACCCTTAACTAAAATTGTGAACACAGTCAAACTTCATGCTAATCATCTGCATGTTAGCATTGTCATTATGAGCATATTTGAATGCTTACATTAGCATTCAACCCAAAGCATCCCTCTGCCAAAGTTCAACCTCACTGACAGGCTAGCGTAGCTGTAGACACAGTGATGTATAACTGAAATGTAACTTTGGACAGACACAGGAATGCAGTTTTTCTTGGCTGGTGACAGTGTATGTGCTAAGCTAGGCTTACCGTTCACCGGGCTTTTCTTCATATTTACAGTACAGACGTGAGATCATTGCATGCCTGTTTTTGTGTGATCTTAGAGCTTGAATAATTTGCCCCAAAACACTAAAAAGGATTATCCCTCTGAGTGCCTAAAAATAAGTCCTATTTATCATCATAAATAATGAAGAATTAAAGTGTAAAAGTAAAGCTTTTTAAAGGGCTTGAATCGTGTTAATTAACGAGGCAATGGCTGCCTTTCCAGAATATTAGTCATGTCAAACTCCACCATGAAGGGATCAGCTAATGGTACCCTGAAAAAAAGGCTGAAAGTGAAGTGCAATAAGAGTTTCTTACACACTTCATGTACCAAGCAGTTTAAGCTTTATTTAGCATGAAATATGGATTCCTATCCACACAGCCGTATGCTCATAATCACATAATTCCTCTATATATCATCAAGGTAAGGTTACATAACACATGCAGCTACCAACAAGTCCTACTTAATCATATTTGTGAGAAACAGGTTTTTCAATACCTTCGACTTATCCCTTACCATCTTTAGAGCTGCCGATTTGTTTATCTCCTGCCTGAATGTATGTTAAGTTAAAACGAGGCCATTTCAGTGAGTGAAGCCACAGACTGATAGCTACTGTAGCTGAGAGCGACATCAACCGAATAACCCTTCACAGACAGTCAAATCTTGAGGCAACCTTGATGAAAGGGACCTTTGTGCTTCTCAGGAATGGATGAGGGAGGTCGAAAAGCACATGTATCACACATTAAATAATTCATTCAAACAGTCCTGACATTTTTATCCAATTTATATCATATTTTCAGTCAAATGTAAAGCCCCAACATTAAAGCTTTCACATAATCTTCATCAACAGATTGAGTCTGCCTGGTAGACAAGAAATTCAGAAATTGTTCAGGAGAACAAATGGAAATGTTCTTAATTTCCATGAGAACTGGATAAACTCCATCTGCGGATGAAGATCATGTGAGGCAGCATAACAGCTAATTAAGCTAAGTGGACCCTGTGTTTACTTGCGAATATTTGTGAATGTAACCAATAAAGTTATGAAACTGCAAATCCTTAAAAGTCTGACAACAAAGAATGCACAAAAGACTAAAGTAAAAAAGAATGTCCAACAATAAAGAGTTTTCTAATAGCCCTAAGGCTCTTTCATATCTCCACTGTCATTCTGTGAACTTTAAAACAAGTGTTTTAACATTTTCACTTCAAGCATTACTAGCATTTCTGTAGAGAAATCTCTCACCGACTGAACTGGTTCAACATTGTTAAAAAGCAATCGATAGCATCGCAAAACGCACCAGATGGCCTAAAAAAAAGGCCATTCTTTAAAACATTACTTTTCGAAAAGTTGACTCTTCACAGATCTAAAGTTCAACTGTACATGCCTCTCATTCAGAAAAACATCATCAGAGTAATGCATACACACATTTACCGCAGCCAACACACACACACACACACACACACACACACACACACACACACATACACATACACATACACACCGTAAGCGTGCCAACACTGTTTGAATGATGTGTGGTTAACAATCTATATAATAAATGATGTACTGTACTCCAAGTTAGCACAGCGGTCCTGGTCTTGTCATTACTGTTGGCGGCCATATTTATATTTTAAACTCCAGAGCAGATTTGTGCACCGAGCGTCTGCACCTATTTAACTGGTCTGCTGGTTTTGGCTGCCAAAACTCTCGTCTTCTGGCCACCTTAAACCATATTCTCCCCTTTAAGCTCCACAGCGAGTACAGGACGTTCTCTGGCAAGCCCACTGCAACCACCTCCACTGAATGTCTTTTTGCAGAGTTTCCTTATTGCTTAAGAGAACAATATTAAAACTAGAAATGAAAAATGCTAATCACGTAGTTGCCATTGAGGAAAGACAGAAGATGATATTTTCACAACTTTTTTTGCCTGAAATGTATGAATGACTTTCTGTGGTCTCATAGAGTTTGAAAAGAAATAGAATATGAACAACAGCAGGAAACTTAGAGCGGCATGTATTTATCGGCAGTAGACGTGGCCGACCAGCATGCACTGTGTAAGGGCTCAGCAGGAGTCCCTCTCAGCAAGACAAACACTACGGCCTCAGGCTGTGCGTATGAAAGCGGAAAAGTGTTTTTCAGCGCTGAAATTGAATGTCGAAATCGATGTTCAGATTTAGTTTTGATAAGGCTTAGGGTTGTCATATCACATTAAGATGGATACCCTGTGGGAGGTATTGCCAGGAAGTGTGATGAGGAGAATCCTTTCCTCCAGGAGCAGCTAATCAATATGCCTCTCAGACACTCTCTTTTTCAGCCTGAGCACCACTTTTTTTAACACTGCTGACACAGTTCAATTAAACTTGTGCTGCAAAAAGAAAATGTCTGGATTCAGTGGTTGGAACGCATGTCAATTTCAGTACACTCAAGCATTTCCATCACTATTTAATTTCGATCTCACAACTTCCTATAAGTGGATGATCAAAACAATAAAGGTTTGATGCATTTTGATCAGCGCTTGAATGTAACCTAATCTCATAGCTGGTTTATGTGTTTGTTTGAATGCATTGAGTTATGACAAATCACACCTCGCGAGCGTGGTTGCATCCTCTGCCATCACTCCATCAGCCACGCTCAGAAGGAGACAGAACAAGTGTGGAAGTGATTATGTTGAGGTGCCCCAAGGCTCTACACAGGGTGCCTGATCAATATTCAATCTCAGTTATTTCACCCAACATTACCATCCCACACCGGGCTGCTCGATGACTGAGAATCGCTTAATCAGAGGGAGTAACCAGACACCGTGCGTCAATAAGTGCATGTGAGCTCGTGTGTTTAAAGCAGGTGGAGATATCATGTTGAGCTTTTGATGCCCTTTAATACATTTAAAAAGGACACCTGCCATGATGAGAGAAAAATATTTGTTGGTCGATATGCCAATGTGGGTTTACGTGGGTGGATGTGTTATATATTAGTTAGCTATTAGCTGTTGTTTGGTCTGTGGATAATTGCATAATTGGATAACAGATATAGAAACATTTGCTTGGAAAAAATGTTCTGCTGGGATGTGAGAAATGTGGCATTGGTTTGAAAAGATTCTTGAATCACGCAGGTTTACATGCATGAGTCAAAGAAATCTAATTGTCCAAAAGTTTTGTATCTCAATATCTCAGGGCCATTTCCACATAGATTAAACAAACTGATGAAGACCATGAAATGTGACTTGAGACAGATCTTTGTTTGACCCCCTTCTTTTGAGCATCAAACCTTCACCACATGTAGGTTTGGAAGATGACTGTCAACATTTTGTAGTTTGCTTCTACGTTGAGAGCATGTATTCTTCTATCTAATTTGTCATTTTTAACGTACCCACCAACAGAGGTTATATACACGAGTTCACTTGCTTGAAACGCAGGTACTTACAACATACACTGTGTTTGAGATTTGGTCGATGTATGCGTACTGCAACCTACAGTTACCCATTACACCCTACTTGTAACTCCACTTTAAATCCACTGCTTCCGTTTTCCGCACAACCTTGTGCTCGTACGCAGTCACGATTGTTGGTTTGTGTGCTTTTGAGCACCCAGCATTTCTTCTCCATTGGTCAGCCCTCTAATTGGTTCACACAAAAACACCTCAGGCCCGTCTGGTAGTCTGCATTACTATTATTTTTGTCTCATTAGAGCTAGGGAAGTGGTATATTTTTGGCATCAATTGGCCAAGAAATTAATCAGAACCATATCTAATTTGTAATTCAATGGGGGTACCCCAGGGTGCGCAGTTTTCTGAAAGAGTCAAAATTGGAAAGTTCAGCCGTCAATAGCTTCTAGCTATAGTTAGAAGTGGGCTTAATTATTTACAACATTTACTGAAATTCTATGAAATACCTCACCAATATTAAGAGGCTCTCTATTTGACAAGTTAATCTTACTTTTTTTGTGTAGCCTTGCAGTGAAGGCAGCTGATGCCAATGCTTAAATAGCTACTTTTGCTGCAGGATGTTTTGCCATTAAATACGACTTTCACATACACATCTGCATTTGTAGATCAGCCAATATGGACGCCATCTCTCTTAAAAGACCTGTGATAGTCTCCTCTCAAGGGCTAGATCTTCCAAAGCCTGAAAACAAAGCCAAAAGAAGGTGAAAAAGTCTAGTTGTCTCTCAAAACACTAACATATATGCTGAAAGGTTACTATTATATATTCCTATTTAGTTTCTGTCATATTTCTGCTCACTTCCCTTAGTCTTCACTCCGTGAGATTAACCTCATATCGAACATCTTCTTGGCCACACTGTGTTTTGTATGAGAGCAGCTTAGGGCAAGTGCTTTACACAAAGTAAACACTCAGAAGATACGGGTATCTTTGTTGCACCAAATCACTCGGCACACTTAGGTTCTCAGAGAAAATACAAAAAGCTTTATAAAGTGATTAATTTAGTTCTCGTGTATTCTCTTTTAGAGACAAACATAATAGCGGTGCCATGTTACATTTTCTCTTTGTTTATGTTGTGGGACCGTGATGTATCCAATAATCTTGTTTACTGGACTTTGCCTGGAAATACTGCTGAGCAGCTTGCTGTTGATTATGGGAAAGAGAGTGGGGACTTTTACTGGAGTATGATTTTCCTAAAAGCCTTCACGAGAACACAGCACACTTTATTGATTCTTAAGTCGTGCAAGAATTACACAAAACAGTCTTTCAACACAGACTTGTCTTAGTTTTCTTCAGAATCCATGAATGCTGGATATACAGTCTTTGTAACTGCAGATTCATTTTGGGCAAGGCCTGGAGGAAGGTGTTTATGAGAACAAGGCTGGTCATTATGTCTAAATGAAAGGATTGCATTGCTTTATGAAACTAGCTCAATACACAAACAGCTTCCAGTGTGGATCATTGATGCAAGCATTTAACTACATGAAACACTTGGCAAGTCTTTTTTCATTTAATGGTTCAAGTCACACTTTATTATTGCAATGAATAGTGGGAAGTAACTCTAATATTGTGCCGGGTTGCTCTCTATGCCAACCACTTTTGAATCATTTTTGATTGATTAAATCAAGATTGTTCTATTTTTCTATTTTCTTGTGTAGAACTGGTTGTACTCTTTTGACATATTTAATTTGATATCTGATGCCTAGTTTATCCGTTTTTTAGTGACTTTACTTCATAGCCTTTTGTGTGTGTGTACCTCTTCGTATTACATTATAGTGTCAGAAAGCATTTCATGTTGTCAGACGGGCGACCAAACTAATTTTACCTCTGAGGATCAATGAAGTTATCCAATGTAGTCTAATTGATACATGCACATAGAATAACTGAGGAAATTATGTTTGTTTTGTTCACAAACATCCATGGTTGCTCCCCTTCTCTATGTGTTGCCAAAGCGTTTGTGACATTTTCAAAAACATTTAGCTAAGTAAACTCGAGCCTAGTTGTTCTGTAGAGAGCCAAATCCTACACTTTTAAGAAGATTTAACGTGACACTCTGTAGTAATGCTTTAACAACCTTTATGAGCTGAAACAAAGGGATACAAAGCCAGCTGACTGAAGAGCAGCCTGCTCATTTAAGTGCAGTCAAAAGCTAACAGGATTTAGTGGAATAACAGCCTTTTCCTATTCATTGAAAAAGCAATGAAAACAAAACTGAACAGGTCAAATGAACCAAAAAATACCCAAGTTTAATCGCTGGAAAGAAAAAAGGAAAGTTTGAACCAGAGGTTAATGCAACATCGCTTGACTTAAACAGTGAGATAATGGAAGCACGTGGGATTAAGGTTTAGCAAATACAGAGCATCAGATCTGCACATCAACCGCAGAGAAGAGCTGATCTGTCCTGCAGAAGCATGCAGTTAAGTCCCTCCTGACTTTAAAAAAGTGTTGTGATTTTCTGGCAATTGGGAAATGTCCATCAGAACTCTCTGTCGGCCTATTTAAAGTCCCAGTAAGAGCAACAAGTGTTCACTCGCGTGGCTTTCTGTAAGCAGTCACAAGACCTCAGCTCCAATCTTTGGGAACATTGAGAAGGAGAAGAATTCAAAAAACATCACAAGACAGACTCTGGGATGCTCTAAAAGAGAGCTGGAATGTGTTTTTTGAAATGTATCAAGAATTGGTTAAAAAAAAAAAAGAAGTCTGGCTGCAAACTGTGTATATAATATATATGATAAATAGCGGACTTTACAGATTTGTGAACTTTGCTTTGACTGGAGAAATCTGATTTATGACCAACTGAATGTTATCTGGGGTTATGGGCTGCGTCCACATTGATGGAAATTCTACCACAGGCAACTTTTATCCCTTGTGTCAGCCCAAACCACTTTTTTAAACGCTTGAAAAACAAGCCAACCACCATGGAGAAACTTGTCAACACACCATCCCTTGTTTCAGTGTAGGCGAGGACAACTGAGTATTTAAAACAGATATGTTTGGTTGTTAACCTTCACTGTCAAAGTTAGTACTTCTGTGTGGCAGCAACGTGAAGAAGCCTTTCATCTCTCTCTCTGATCATTTCTTATTCCTGCATAGCTTATCACACAATGGAGGTGTTGACATACTGTATCTTCATATCTTCACGAAAGTCTTCATTAGCAGTGACTTTACTAAAGAGCTCAATGCAGCACATCTGGTATCACCATCAGCTATGGTGAGTTAGCACTGTTAAGCCTGACATTTTCTGCAGTCCTCAAACAACAAAATATAATGAGTCGACCGAAACGCTCATATTGGAGTTGAAAACTGTGATCACAGAAGGGAGAGAAGACTGAATACCTGCTGTGAAAAAGCACAACATGTCCAGACATGTTTTTCAAACGTGTCTATTGATCTGACCCCACTACCTACCAGATAATGGCTGCAATGCACAATAATGTTGTTAGTCAACTCAGGAAGAAGGAAGCAGCTAGGAGACATTTAATCGTTTTTATTGTTTATATAGAAAGTTAACTTTTAAGTTTGAATTTGTGGATGATATTTGAGATAGGGAGCATCTTCAAATGGATCAGTGTTGGCATGGTAGTGTAATTAGATTTTTGGAGTGCATATAAAATAAATACTTCATTAGTAATTTGGTCCCCCGTCTGGTCTTGAGAACACCAAGAAAGTTTTTTCAGTGGTTCATATTCAAGAAGTATTCAGTGCAGTGTGTTGCACCTAACTGCTTAAGGGTTTTGAGTCCACACTCTTAAGGCCTCCGAGTGCCCTTATGTTTAGTTAATACTTCATTGGTGAAAGTGTCAAACACCACAGGTCCCGTTCACGTGTACTTCTTTGGGAAGCTGGGTTGTGAGTTGAGCTCAGTTGGAGCGCATTCATTCTCATTCATTCACTCAAAATGTGCAAGTACTACTATGTGCCGTCAGTCTTTACACGTACCATAAAGGTACATCCTATTTTGGGTCAAGTTCTGAATCATTTCATAAAAATGTTCATACAATTTATGTAACATGGCCTCATGAAGCCAACAAATATATAAAGAGAACTTTGATTGTGTTGTTTTAAAATGTATCACACCAATGTTTAATTTATATTAATATGATATCTGTGTGTATCATTTTGGTCGAAAAAACACGTTTTGAGAAGAAATACGGTAGTTTGAGTTCAGTGTTTCATCTTGTAAGAGATTAGTGGAGTTCGGACAGCGGGGGGAGAGTGCTTGTGAGAAGCCAGACGGAAAACTTGAATGCTGTACATATTGTACATTTTCTGCTTGATTTAATCAACTGAAATGCAAAAGTATAGTAAGGTTGCTGATTTTGAGCTTAAATGAAATCAGCAAGCGTGGAAGAAGTAGCCATATCAACTACTGTTGGTTGAATTAAAGGATAAAACTGGTGTATTTTCATATTTTTCTGATTATCAACAAATCCTTTTTTTTTGTCTATCACTCATTTCTATCACTCATTTCTTTAAAAATGGGTCACAAATATATAACTTTACAAAAAAAAAGATATAAACATTTGCTAAAAAAAAGTGTGGCCTGTTGTTCATAGAAATGACTCAGGAACAGAATTGAATGATGTATTTTTGAGGAACTAACTTAACCCGTGGATGAATACGCATTTGGTGCGTTAATCAATATTAGCTTTAAAGAAGCGGGATGGTTTATTAGAATTGACTAAAAATAAACTGCCAATGTTTGATGGAAGTAAGGAGAGTTTCAGCCAGTGCACTGGTGTAGCTTATTGATGTGTTTTATTTCATAACTTGTTTAATGAACCAGTAGAGGAATAGGCTATGTCTGGCTTGAGCTACGCATACCATGCTTATTAGTAGGATCCTGTGAGTCATTTTGGCAAAACAGTTAACAGATAGAAGAAATAGCAGCGTTGTGGGGGACAGTGTGATATTTTTAGTAAAGATTTAGTATGGACGATGGATGAGCATGAAATGTGCTATTCATTTATAGTCAAGCTCCTGGAAAGATAGTTGTCCACATCACCTCCACTTTTAAAGGTCAATATTTTCAAGTGTAATATCCATGAGATTGTGGTAGCACTCTGCTCCAGTAGCATTTTAGAGTTAACGTGTGAAGTTTTTATGGTCAACAGTTTTCACAAGCCATACTGTAACTCACTACCTGAGAACCTGAAAAATGCTGTGAAAGCAGCCACTTACTCTACATGTGGGGATATTCCTTAATGTTTCAGCAGCAGAGCGGGGAATTTGTCAGATGCGCATCTTTTATGATCTGGTGATGATAGCACTTCCTGTAGTGCATGGGGACGGGGGTTCGTTTGGTGTCTCTTCTTAGACCAGACATGAATGTAAAGAATCCATATTTTGATTTATGTTGTCTCCGGTGGGACTCGGAGGGATCTGCTTCACTGAGATAGGAAGAAGAAGTCAGTGTGAAGAAGAGGTTAGAAGAAAAATCATGTGATTTATGTGTTTTCTTCGATCATAAAAGGACTGCAGTCCAATCATTCTTCGAACAGGTGCTGTTGAGGTAATGTGAAGAGTTGGGTTGACGGTATGTTTTACTCTTTTATCTTTAATAATGAACTGTCAACACCATCTCACTTTAGTAACAGAATTTACAGGCACAAGAGAAGACATTTATTTCAGAATAAAATAAGATGAACATTCAAAACATACAATTTTTCACACCTATACTGAGTGACTTAGTAGGCTACTTACTGCCTTCTTTCTCAGCTCTTGTTTTCTTATGTATGCAATGTGAATGGATTTTAAGGATATTCCACTACATTTTATCTGAAAAAATAAATCAAATCTTATTTGATATTTTTCCATTTATTTTTCTTGTATAACCCTGTACTGCCAATTTAATTATATCCGAAATTATGTTCTGGCAGGAAACATTTGACATTTTGAAAAATAAGCTTAATAGCTTTATTGCAGAAAGTTGGACTGATACAATGTCACATGTCTGCCAGAGGTTTGGAATCTCACAAATGACAAGTTATATCTCATCTCCTTCATCTAGAGGCCCACATGTAAAAACAATGGTTTATGGTGTTAACATACGCTAAAATGGAGGAGCATGCACTACGTGAGGCTATGCGTGTCACAGTCGGCTCCATCATTCACCAGTAGTTTTCCATTCACCTGTCTCACCTGTTAACCACACCCACGTTTTTGCTCACTCTCTTTCTCTTCTGCACCCATTAGCTTTACTGCCAGTATTTAAACCCTCACCAGACACACACCCGTTGTGAGATCGTACTTTGCCTTATGCTAGTCTTTCACGCGTTTGTTATCAGATTGCCTACCCGGTTCCGACCCTGCCTGATCCCTGATCCTGCGTGTCCTTGGACTATCCTGCCTTGCCTGCTGTCTGACCAAGCCTGTGCCTACGTTGACCGCCTCGCCTGCTCCCTGACCCTCTGCCCGGCCCTGACTCACCTTCTGCCCGCTGTCCTCTGGTTCGTTTGCCTGTACATCATCCGGTATCCCTCTGCTCTGGTATTATTACCAATAAAGTAGTTTACCAATACTCCGTGGTTTCTCGAGTGCTGCATTTGGGTCCTTCATAAGATTGTGACAATGCGTCTCTCCGCTGTAACCTCACACACTTCTCTTCCCTTCTCTAGTCTTTGCCCTTTCTGATTTGATGCAAACTGCATTTTGTTGTACAATGTGCAATGACCATGAAGTTGAATCTAATCTCATCTAATGATAGCCTATTTCTTAGCAGCTATCAGCTAAGAAACCTCCTGGAGTGTTGCGTGTTGCCTGGCAATCTCATGGTCGAGCTATGATCTGGTAAGACTACCGATTAAAAACAACATGTAACTTTAAAACAAAGCTTTAGAGTTTCTGGTCTGCATATGTTTTAGACTTTAGACAGAGCCATGCTGTTTTTCTTCCTCTTTGTCTGTCTTTATGCTAAATTAAGCTAACCGGTGTCTTAACCCCTGTGTAAAAGATATAATTACACTTTCTGTAATTCAATGTTAAATATAAATATGTGTGCATGTGTTATGTTTTCCTCAAAGACCATATTGCACATTAGCATCACGTATCTGCTGTGTTAATCTAGTCTGAAATTAAAAGATTGAAAAAATTGCAAAGCAACTACCATGATAATTTTGTTCAACTGTGTTCACAACTTTCAAATCAAATTGCACAGAGGATCCATAATTCCCAAATAGTTTTGGCCTCATAAAAAAAAAAAAAAGTCCTACATAAAAGTGCTGCGGGGCCACATTGATACTTCAGGGGAAATGTTGAAATGTTAATGAAATCCTCTGGTATGAACCTGCAGTTGTTAACATAAAAATCAAACAAAAAAAAAGTTAACTTCTTATCCTCCTTGGTCACTTATATGGATGATTGATCGTGAGTTTGACACTGTTTCAAGCCTCTGATTTTGTGCCTCCTAAAGGACCATCAGACCATCAGCGTGTCCCTCAACATCGGACAAACTTGATGCAAATAAACTCCCACAAGACGATGCTTCTCATTTCCATGCAGTCCTTTCTACTTCCGCTGTTGGCATCCGCTGGCAGCCTCCTACAGTCATAAATAATTTAAGAGCTCATGAAAAACACTGTAAATTGCAAAGTCAAGTGTTTTTCTTTCATGCGGGCGAGAGCAATGAAAGGCAAATGCAGAATATTTCCTCAGCACCAATCAATGATTAAAAGCTGTCCAGGTGTTTTTATGTTTGTTAGATAAGAAATAAGAGGACTGACAAATTAAATAAAAGTAAAAGTCTTCTCTGGACAAGTTTGTTTGACTTTACTTGAATAACTGACTTTCAACGTACACGCTGCAGTTTCTCCATTGACAGCATTTGGAAAACAATTAAAAGTATAAAAGTACCCTTTACAATATCAATATGAATCTTCACAAACAAAGTTTACATTTAGTTATAACTCACATAATAATCTATTATACGAGATCAGATGGCATGTTTTTAGTGTAGACACACATGTGCTTTGAAAGATTTCATTGGCCAGTGGATACAAAAAACATCACAAAACAGTGAAAGCTACTCAACAATACCAAACACTAACAAAGACTATTTCAAAAACAGGGCCAGATAAACACATTTTAGGCCAACAAAATGTAACAATGAACTTTCATGAGCTGAAAATACTCTGGGAAAGGGTTACATTTCTAAGACGAAAACATGTAGAGCACCCAAACACGGAAAACAGTGCCAGCGACCTGTCAATCACAATGTAGACCCGCCTCAAAGCATATGCTGCTGTATCGTCTATTTGACTCTACATAGGACCACCATAAACAAAATGTAATGAAAGTCAATTGTTAACTTCCCCTGATATTAACCGTGATTTGTCACAGCGATGTCATCAGGGGTCACCTACTGTGGCCCTGAGAGATCAGCCTACGCAATTAAAAAAACATCCTAAAGTTAAAATGACCATACTGACCATACATAACATTTTGCCTATATGTTTTAGCCTGCAAATTCAAAAAGAAATGTGATGAATATAACCAAACACATTATTATTATGAACCTAATTATCACACACTAATTACCACAGAGTAAATCTACAGCCCATTTGGCCCGGCTGGTAATTCACTTTTGATCATAGAAAAAACAATGCCTACAATCATTGCACATGGCACAGAGAAATATAATATTTGACATGAAGCACTTCTATTTGAACGTACAGTAGGCCACAAGATTAGTGTACAAGACGCACAGTATCACATTTAGTGCTCCAGTGCCATTGTAAACATACATACATTAATGAATAACTCTGATGACTAAAGATAATGCAATATATGCATTTCCTGTACATGCCTCTCACTTTTCATTATGCAAATGTTCAATCAGGGCAGATTACTTGATATTAATGTGGGAGCATTGCCTGTCCTTCACGCTTTGTTTGTTGTCTCTGCAGAGCACTGCATTTGTCCCTTGAGTCCATTTTGAAATGAGCTTTTTATCACAAAAAATACACTTCAAAGCCCAAAAGCAGCTCCTGAGCAATTTGGGTGAATACAGATGCATCTAATCTTTTTAAAAAACAGTCAAAATCTGAAGGAAATTGTACATTAAATACAACAACAGGAGAACATGAATTGTGGATAGGTGTGAGTTAATATCTCAGGAGGCTTAAGGACTTGGATGAATAAACAGAGAGACAAAAAGCACAGAATTTCAGATGTGTTTTAAAATCCATCCACTGAGATCGTAACACATCCACTGGGATAAACCTCCCTGCCGTGGGCCTATCATGACAATCTGACAGATTCTTGTTAGCCTTTATTTTGGTGCGACACCGACTGTAAAGCAGTCACTGGTGTTTTACGCTGCATGAGATTAAAGTCTCAAACAATTAGGAGGGGACTGTTCTGCTGAGTCTAGAAATAGTAAAACACAGACTCTCAATCTGTGCGCATGGTGAACAACCAGTAACACTCTGATGTCTGACTACCGTGAAATATACCATAAAATGCCTTCTTTCTTTCCTATGAAACAATATCTTTATTAACAATTGGGATTTTATATGGATTTATTGCTAGTAATGGTTGATAAACCATTTACATTTTTTGTTTGAATCAGTTATGGGCCATTGATAGGTACCAATTTGGGGCCAAGTAGTTTGTCAGACTCTCTGGACCAAAGTCTCAATAACAACAATCTATTAACTTTAACAGTGACATACTTCATTATATCAATAATAATAGCAGTCTTTTCTCATAGTTAAACATTTATTTGTGGATTTACATAATTTGTGGATTTACAATAACTTCATTCTTATCAAATATAAAAATGATAAACACCATCGAATGATCAACTTTTACAACCTGAAATTCCATTATGAGTTTGTAATGAATGGCTAATAACTGATCTATAAAGCACGAGTGCGTTATTTATCAGCCATTATTATGCCAATGTATAAGCCCTTGATTTTCATACAGTCATTTGTGGCAGTCTAAGGACGTCACAATGAGTAAAGATAAAATCAAACCACTGTTGTTAAGTGCAATTACATTTCATGGTGAGCCCTGAGGAGGCTGGCTGATAATAAGAAATGTTAAACATATCACACTTGAACATGCTGATGTTTGTCAGTGACTGATCTCAAAGGCTGCACTTCAGTGTTGTCAGTAAACCAGCAGGACACTTGGTGCGCCCTGTAGTAGATAAAGGTTAATGAAAGCTCTCTGTCCAAAAGGGAATATATTCACACTTGAGCTGCTCCCTCAGAGTCCTTGCTCATCTGTGCATCTTTGAAAGTCAGTGCTGTTATTCCCTGTAGGATTGGCTCAGAAACAGCCGCTTTCCTTTTTAGCGCTCCGACCTTCGTCTGAAGAGTGGATTTATGTTTGCAATATAATTTCGGTTGTTTTTGTGGGGCTTTTTTTGTGCGAAAAGACAGTTCCCAAACAGACAGAGGTAGAGACATGCAAATAAAACATAGAAATAGGGACAATCATCTTATAATATGGACAAATTAGTCATATGTCTCCAGAAATATGACTAATATAACTAAACTTAACCACCAACCAAAAAATAAGAAGGATTTATATAAGCCAGTTTCCGTTGCTAAGAGTGGTTATGTAGGGTTTTGTGTATAAGTCTGCTTGTATCAATAACTGAAAAAGGAAAATATATAAGATGGAAAGAAAACTGAAAAAATGCACCAAAACATACACAGCAAGTAAAATCTGCAATTTGCGCCTCCATCCATCAGAGAATAAAATGATCCGTATGGCAAAAAAGGAAAACAAAAAGTGGCATTGACAAATAACATAACTTCACTTACAGAAATATATATAAATGAATGAACCAATTAAAGACTCAGTGGCTGGATCTTAAGCATGTGTGTGATACCTCAGGTGTGCTTGGCTGGGCCCAAGTTTTAGGAGACAAATATAATACAAATATGAATCCTTAAATAAAACTAATTACATAGTAACAATCACTGAATGGTTTAACATACATAAATATTACATTATAACATATTCCCATCCAATTAATATGTATAATTTATCATTATCATCATGACTGTAGGGCAATGTGAATTGAATAATGTATATTGAGTGAGTAAGTAAGTGCATATAGCACTGCAAATGTAAAAAAAAATTGCACTGTTAAAATACATGTTACTTAGGCATGGTTGACTTTTATGCTAAAGCTTCATACCCAGTTTTTTTGTTTTTGTTTTGAAGGCTATCAATCTCCAAAGCTGCAAAAACATGACTTCAAAGGCCACAAGTAACTTTCTTATTGGGCAAGAACATCGACATGTGTATGTACAAAAAAGGAAAAAAGTCCACTGTGATTAGATGACAGTGCAGCGGTAGTTGGGGTCGTTGGTCGTACTGGAGCCATCCGCTTTGACCACCGTGACCTTGGAGGAGTGCTGGGAGCTGTAGAGCACGTTCCTGGAGCAAAGACGCTCGCGGTAATTCTGGGCGAAGATTAGCAACATGAGCGGGTTGATGCAGCTGTGGGAGTAGGAGAGGCAGATGCTGATGTTGTAGGCGTAGATGAAGGCCAAATTCTGGTTGTTGTTGCTCAGGTTGATCACCTGAATGACGTGGTAGGGCGACCAGCAGATCAGGAACAGCGCGATGACCATGAGGACCATCTTGGTGGCTCTTTTAGCCCAAACGGACTGCTTGCGCTTGACGCGGCGGATGGAGCTGAAGACGTGGTAGAGGGTGAGAGAGTAGAAGGTGCTGATGATGAAAAGAGGGATGATGAAGCCCAGGATAGACTGGTAGAGAGTGTACCAGTACATGTCCTCAGGCCCTTCCAGGTCCATTATGCACACCTCAAATTGCTGCCTGCGCACGGCCTTGGCGTACAGCATGACGGGGACGGTGAGGAGCATGCTGCCCAGCCAAACCAGCATGTTGATGATGATGGTCCACTGGATGGTCCTCTTCTCGGAGGTGGGGTGGACAATAGCTATGTACCTAAAGGAGGAAGAACATATTTTAGTGTGAGTCCTGTCAGTAACACAAATGACTGAAGCAACATCACTGAAGGGAAGTTTTGCTTCAAGTGGTCGTTTTCATTTTTGACAATCTCAGAGACTCAAATCAAGTAAAGGAATATAATTACATCAAGTAGAATGTCATGCACTCTCAATATATTTCTTGCGCAAATTAGTATAATTTACCCAGGATGTCAGCAGTGGAAAATGAACACATTTCCATTTGGTTTATTCATTTGATTGTTTCATTTTGAAAGCCGCTCAGCTAGTTTGGACAAAATTGACAGTCTTGAGGACATTTGCTGGAAATGAATGACCACTTTGTCATCACCAACAGCGAGTGTCATTTAAGTGGGGCAAATGACCTATCTCCAGTTCCTTTTTACAGCATGTTTATCCGCGTCCGTCCCTTTAGCAGTCCGGTTAAGACTCCGACATTCTTGTGATTCGTTCTAGGACAGCCTGCTAAATTTCAATTATCATAGACTATTCGTTTATTTGGTTTCATGTAGTGTTTGAAATTCTGATCCTTGACAAAAGTAACATAAATAAAGTTTTAGTGTGATAGTTGAATCATGTGTGAACCAAATCTGGCAGGCCTGCAGATGTGCTGCCGCTGATCAGCCAAGCTAAGATATTGATATGTTCAAAAATGTGCACTTTGGACTGCCCAAATCATAGTGCAGTAGATATGTAATGCTCTGTGGTTGTCTGTTGTGTGAGGAAAGGCATTAGGGTTGAGCAAATAGGTTCAGGTGAAACGTTTTTTTTGTGAAAGTTTCTCTTTCTACTTCTTGTATTACTACAATTGCTCTTCTAATAATGTTTACACGTGACTCTTTTTTGATTTGGAAATGGGTACATGTCAGTGTTTCCATAGCGGCGGCGCAGCGGGGTTACACTTTTCATTTGCCCTGTACGATGGGCGCTGTAAGTGATGAAAGTGGGGGATGTTGGCTTATCAGGCACCCGCAGCTCACAGCCAAAGTGCGAGCGTGGGAGCGAGAGAGCGAGGGTGAGAGAGAGAGAGGGCGCACCGGTACCAGTGCGGTTGTTATTAGAATCTGGTGCTAGCTGCACTAACGGTTATAAGAAGTAGATGTTTCTACAACCAGGGTGGAGGAGGGCTCTCCTGTCAGACTGAGAGGCTCAGTGAGGTAAAGGACTCAGTGTTTAGATTAACACATTTAGTTATTTCAGTGGGTCTCAAACAAATATGTGTTTACAAATTATGTAAACACACATTTCCAAGGCACTCCTTTATAATTATTAGGATAAATAAAAACAGGTTTGAAATCATTCCAATGTATACTATAGGACAGTAAACCAAAAATATCGTTTAAAGTTGGAGAGATACAAAAATATGCATAAATAAATAAATGTTAACTAGGTAAAATAAGATATAAATTAACAACAAAAATAAAATACATTACATTTATTTGTTATTGGCTATGGTAGGTTATTGGTTATGTTCACATACTTATTAAAATGTAAACCGATCTTTTTCATATGGGTGTTTTAGAGTTGTACCACCTAGATCAGGTCTCAAGTAATTGTGTGCTCAAAGTGCACCAGATTGAAGCATTTTACTTTAAAATGTTCAAAAAAATCTTCCCGGGGGGGGGGGGGGCATACCCCCGGACCCCCCTAGAGGATGTGACGTCCACCGCCCAATTAAAACAAGCTCATACAATACTGAATACATTTGAAGCCATTTTGATGTATATTACCTATGTCAATAAGTTTCTGTTTTTGTAGTGTATTTGTCTTTTGTAGAGATTTTTCATTTATTATTTATATATAAAATCTCGCCTAGGGCAGCAAATTGGCTGGAACCGGCCCTGGTACCAGGCCTCAAGAGCCTTTTATTGTGCTGGCAGACACATAGAAACAAATTGGCGGGGTGCACTTCGCACGCGCACACACTAAAAATTCCACGCACTCCGCGCTCACATTATGCTAGGCCCACGTGCCTTAGCACCGTTGCTATGACCCCATCCTAGGGGAAACACGTTGATATCCAAATAACTTGAAACCATGAAATCAAATTAAATTAAACACTGTCCTCAGTCGAAGTGGAACATGCAGAAATAATTCTTTCCTGTGTGGATTAAAGCAACTCTGTCTTTGTTGGTAGTATGCTTTCTCTTCACCACTAGTTAAAGTTATATTGTTTGTTTGGTGGCTGGAACATTTGAAAACTTAGAGAAAGTTGTTGTTTGAAACTAGACGTGCATGTTTTAGACAGACATAACTTTGTAAGTTTAGCATCAGAAGTGAACTTTTTCCATGTCACTTGATGCGCTCATTAACTTGGATAATCCATTGGACAGAAATGTGTTCTTGTTTTGATCGGGCATGAAGCAGAGGAGTATTATTAGAGCTGTCAAATGGAAAAAATAGTCAATTTTTTATATAATTAGGATTTCATTTTTTTTTATTTAAACAGCCCTACGAAAGAATTGTAATTATATTGCTCTTTTTATTGTTAGTAAACTTTATGTTAGCTTTCTTTTGTCTGCTGGTGTGTGGATGGTTATATTAGTGACCTCATTTCAGCAGAAGATTACAGCCTATCATTTCTTGTGTTGAATTTGGAGCTGAATTTCCTCTTGATTTCCTTCCAGTATTTGCTTCAGCAAACCTTGACGTTTTAAAACTTATAATTAAAGTTATTGAAAAGGATAGAGCTGAATTGTTGAAATGTGAAGGCTAGATTAAAAAATAATTTTGATGAAATGAAAACAACAAACAAGACTTGTGCTCTATAACCACATGTGATGGAACCAGTAAATGCTGTTTTTCTCTGCAGGTGCTGTTCTCAGAACACAATTAGCTGGTCAAATGGCCCTACAGAAAAGCATTATGTATGTTACACTGAAGATGTATTACATTAAAGCTGTGAGAGCAACCCCTGCTCCGGTGATTACCTACAAATGGAGATGTTTATCAGTCCAACACAGACTCATTAAAATGTCCTTGATGTGCTCAGATCATAAACATGACTCTAATTTCATTTATGTGGTGAACATTAGGTCTTCATGGGCTGCTGCACAGATGTTACCCTGCTCCATGAGTGTATCTTCAGATGGACTGCTGCTAAGTGACCTCTTTTTTTAACAATGGCATCTGTACATTACACTGAGAAAGAGGGAATATGTAATACTTAAAAGTAAATGAAATGTTGACAAAATACATTGCAGCTGTCACAATTATTCCAAGAATGATTAGTTCAACAAAAAATCAATTGCCAGCTTTTTCAATAATCAATTAAAAGTCATTTTTCTAGCAGGGATTGCAGAACATGCTGCTTAAAGCCTCTTAAATGTGGAGATTTCCTGCTTTTTTTCTCAGTTTTATATCATGTAGGCTAAATGTAAAATATAAATGTTGGGTTGAAGGAAAAATACATTTACAGACATCATCTTGAACTTTAAAAAAACACTTTTCCTATTTTCAAACAAGTCCAAAAGATTAATAGAGAAAATAATTGTCATATTATCTGATAATGAAAATAATCCCCAAAGCCCTGGTAGCCTATATATATATATATTATCTTCAAAACGTGATAATGGGATGCCTGAAAAATATATCTTACTTTTTTCCAACACCTTAGTTAGAATATAATATCGACGAACATTGGAACCAAGTCTGTGATATGGAGTTATTTAACACTTACCGATCAATGCACAACACAGTCACAATTCCCACTGTGGTAAACTGGTTGCTGACATCCACGACCACCACCGCTTTGCACATAAAGCTTCCAAAGACCCATTGCCTGTCTCTGACCAGCTGGTGAATGTTGAACGGCATCACCAGCAAGAACAGCATGTCGGCTATTGCTAAGTTCAGCAAGTATATGTCTGATACCATTTTCTTCTTGCATGCTTTCACCGCGTAAATGACCAGTCCATTGGCTATAACTCCCACTGAACACAGGATGCCGTAAATTGAAGGCAATATGTGCATGAAAGTGGCGAGGTCGAACTGGCTGTGGGACGCGGGAGTTGGTTTTACACATGACGGGTCGGTCATGTTCCCTGTTTGGTTGTTTTTGCAAAAATCGTCCGTGTCATTCATCTTGACATCCGCTTAAAAAGCCTCGATGTTTTAGTAGTTGTTGACGTTGTTTTTGTTGTGATGGAGGCACTCGACACTCTCCAGCTGGCGTCTGGTCTCCAAACTTGGGAACCAAACTCGCGCACTCTCCAAAAGCACGTATTATCTCCTTAAGTCCCTAACACATATTATGTGATTTAAAACTGGAAATAGTGAAATATAATTAATTCTAAATCCATGAAGAGCGATGGTCCGTGGCACATGTTAATCTCTGGAAGCAAACTGATTTGACCATTAACTGTGTGCATCAGCTGTGCTCTTTACCAAACGCAGCTTGCGCCTCAGGGGACACTAGTTCCCTCCCTTCAAAGATAATTCACTCTGTCTTGTAACAAGACAAGCACATCTAAAAAAAAAAAGCTACTTCAAACTGATTCCCAGAAATATTGTCATTTTTTGCACCTTGCATCACAAATTTGAATAATTAAGGAGAGTAAAACAAACTCCTCTTAGAAGCATTTTGATGCAGTGCACAATTTCGTGCATCCCCATAATTCACTCTAGACGTTTATTTAATAATTTGAATGAGTGTTAATTTTCATTCTTCAAATATGACAAGTATTTCATGTTAAAGTTAGTAAAATGGAAGAGTCAATAACAGCTATCTTTAGGTTTACTTGAGGGAATCGGATGAAACATAAATCTAAGGGACTCTTCGACAGAAAATACCTGCACAATTGAGTTTAATTACTTTTAAATAAAGACGTGTGTTTATTGAATTTTAATCAAGCTGCATATGGCCAAAAAGCTTTTAAATATTCCACGTTTTTTTTTTTTACCAGGTCCCTGGTATTTATTTTATTTGGAATTTGTTTCATTACTAAGTGCATAACAATTGTGACCAAAATAAAATAACATGCATTTTGACAGTCTTTACGGTATGTTCAGTTGGAAAAAACAACATGTATGGTACACAAAGCTATCTTTAACATTAAAAACATCAGTCGTAGCACAAACACATTTAAACAAAAGAAAACATGTTCGGAAAGGTGTTAATTCTAATGCAGGTGTGTGGTGCTCATTGGTGAGGTGATGGGAACAGGGAACAGCTCTGTAGACCAGGGAACAGTGAGAGATACGGTCTGTAGACAGAGAGTAGGTCACTTTCTGTAATCTCTCACATCTTTCACTCTGTCACTCTCTGCAGCGGACTGTCGTGGTTGACAATAGATCTGATCTGAATCTATTGAGTGAAGCTACTGTGTAACCTAACCTTCTCACCAAAGATGGAAATGGATTCCTGCCATCATTAGAATTCAGCTTGCGAGGAGAGTTAGTCAGAGTTTGATCCAACTCAACTTTGAGAGCTCTGCTGGGATCTGACCACAGGTGAGTGAGCTTTCCCCTGACTGACTGTTTATTCATTCCTTATGATGCTTCCCTCTCTCCCAAATGATGTTCAAAGTGGACCATAAAATAATTTTTTTAACACAGCCACTTTGAGCTATTATTTCTGCTCCAGGACAATAGCTGACCTGCTTTAATTAGCCTGTTGAGCTCTATTGACTTACAGCAAAAGAGAAATACAACCCTGAATCAAAATCACATAATTAATTTATAGTAGGCTATATCATTTTTCCTCCCTTTCTTTTTGTATTAGTTATAACCAAGATGTTGTCAACAAGTCAACATATCTTACGTGGCCAAATGTCTGCAATGTCAAGTTTGCTTTGACTCTTGCTCCAGATAAAGTAGATTGAGGATAAGGAGAGATTCCCAGAGGGGAAGAAATGGCAAATCAAGGACCTGCATTCAGTCCCCTATGATGAATGTGATCTGATGAAATTGTTTCCCATCAGGATGACTCATGCTAGCTTTGATGATCTTCTGTCATTTCATTTAGCGCAAACATCATGTGAATAAAATGTGTCCTATATTTTGATTTATGACGATATAACTGATGACATTCCCATCAAGATAAGTTATACTTCCTGTTTAGTGCTATTTGCTAATGGCAGTATGCTAACATGCGAAACGAAAATGATGAACTACCATTTAAACATTTTCATTGAGAGCTTGTTAGCATGCCGATGTTAGCATTGACCTCAAAGCATGCTGTGCTCATAGATGTCATTTACACAGAGGACACAGGTCCCACCACAATGTTGTGTTTCATGCTCAGTATTTTTGTATTTTCTAGGCTATGCCTTTTTAATGTGCCTTAATGCCATTTTTTACCAACCCGCCACTCTGATCCTCATTTTATTTCCTTATATCTCATGTATGTTTCATCGGGACCCTTTTGTCCCAACCACTTTAATCACAAACTGACGCCTTCGGCTGTGCTTGACGGTGCAGTCTCACTGAGCTATTATCATGACTGGACTTAGTAATGGGATGTGAATACAAGCACACATAATGTGATATTTCTCGACACAAATGATTGTATTATTTGCAAGTTGCTGCTGCTAACATCGTCAAACTAATGTGAGTTTAATTGGGGGCATTTTGAAGAGAAAAACTGATTTTGATGAAAAAATGAAGGAAGAGGTTTAATATTTTTCAAGAGCAGCCTTTTGTCAGTTTGAAAGTCACGGCCAATGACAGCCCTGCTGTGTTCATACAGGGAAAGGTGGATGCTAATTTCTGAGGAATTAGAGCAGGATGCCAAAGACAAGATTTGGCCTCGAAAAACTCAATCTAACAATTTAAATCTTTCTATGCACTTCATGACCAGCTCCGTTCTCCCCCATAATTTTTGATGTAACTATTTTGAAATGATAAACATATATATTCTGTGTTTATTCTAAACATATTTTGCTCCTCTTGAGAGAAATACAGTTGTCCACATCTGTCCATGTGTTGTGTGATTAGTCATCTCTTAGAAGGCGCTTATTTATCGATTATTCACAGCCGCATGTAAAGCATTGTGTGAAATTTCAAATTAGACATTCCATTGTTCAGCTTTGTGCAGCCTGCAACAAAACATAGTTGAACTTTCTTCACCTTTCTTCACCTGATAGCACTATTTCCAATAGTGCTATCAGGTACATGTACATGGAGCTTCAATAATTGTACTTATGGCTGCTAAAAATCTCCAGCAGTCTTTTTGTTTTCCTTCAAGGTGCGACTGGTGCAGCTCAGGTTACGAGTGCAGGGTCAAACCTCATCCGCTCAGACATCCATACAGTAGGTGGACGACGGTGCTAGCCCCGGGTCAGCTCCTGAGATCGCAGGTGTGCACCGGTATGAATAAGAAGCAGGGCATTGCTGAAAAAAGAGCACAAGCACTCAATAAAGCTCGGAATAGGATCAAGTGCAGAACAACCATAACACCTTGTTAAAGTATGTAGACAGTTGTGGCCATTCATGCTATAAATGAAAGCCAAAGCAGGTCCGATTAGATTAACCCAGGCCTAAAAATTGGCTTTCAAAAGACGTCTCAAATATGATTAAGCTACTTTTTGACAATGGGGTCCTGGATTACTAAATTGCAACAACCTACATTATGGTAATCCTCATTAATGAGATAATGTGCACAGAACACTGACCGGAGGCGGCTCATAAAAGCTGGAACAGACCACATAAAACCACAGTATGATGGCCTCGGAGGATATTACAGACGCTACAGCAGAACAATGTCACATAACCCTTAAAGTGATCAGCATGCTGAGATGAAATTCTGGCCTTGTTTTTTGTAATTCCAATTTAATCTCAAAAAAGTGAACTGTCCACTGCTTTTTAAACTGCATGTTTATCTACAAAATGATTGCACATATTGTTCCTTTTATTGAACATTTTTCTGGCTTGTTCACTGAAATTGACAAGATTTCCAAGAACCATCCATGTGACTAACAGCATTGTTCTGAAGTTAAATGTGCTTCTTTTGAGGTTTAATTGACTTTAATGTCCTGATATTTGTTCAGAAATTCAGTACAGTACATTCTGTACTGGCTAGTGTGCTGTAAATCCATGGTTATCTATACAACATCCAAGAGAGCCAGTTTGAATCAGCTTTAGCCTTTGTAGACCTTTTACAAGCACAACACCCTTTATAAATCCCTACAGGAAAGGGAAAACCCCAAAAAGCATAATAGAGCCCCTTGATGAAGTTTGTGTGTAACAGTGTCATATATGGTTTGAAATTGTCCCTTGACTTGGATCCTTTATATTTCCAATATGTTTAAATAGCATATTGACGCAACTTTTGATGTTTTGGGGTGTTAATGTGCTGGACTGTTCATTTGGCGCAACTCCACCAGTAACAACCTTTATATATACAGTCTATGGTAACAACAGATGTTTTTATACTTTAGTTTGTGTATTAATGACATAAAACCATGCACAGTATGAAAGTGAGTGGCTGGTAGGTGGATTTTGCTTCGTTGACAGACAAGACAGACAGCCAGGCTAGTCGTTTACTTTTCGGTTTTCTTTATGCTAAGCTAACCATCTGCTGGCTCAAGCTGTACATTTATAATAGAAAAGCAAGGTTGTAAGCAATCTTGTTATCTAACCCTCAGCCAGAAAGTGAGTATGTCTATTTCCAAATATGTCAAACTGTTCGTTTAAATCCCTAAAATCCATTTCCCCCCCTTGGAGTCTAAAGACACTGTCTGCATTGCCTTTTAATAAACTATTGATTATTCTAGAACATTTCTAAAAATGTAGAATAAAAGGTGATTTCAAAATGTCTAAAAGCTGGGCTGTAATGTCACTGCAGGTGGCCGCTGAGCATCATCCTCTTCCTGCCTTTTTCTCTTAAGTCCTGATGAGCTCTATTTATAGCGAAGCGTATCATTTTCTGTGACATTAAGTTATTGGACAGGATTAAGAAGATTTCATCATTCCTTTCTTTGTGAAAAAATGAAACAGCTTAGGGCTGTTTCCTGTAGTATAGGTGAACTGTATATGTATACATCTGCGAACGCAGCATTTAGATAAAGTGTTTTTAAAGGGGATGATTCTTCAAAGCGGGTTGATGCTTTAATTGCAACAAAAGTGACTTGAACACTTGACTAGTTGGTATTACCCGACTTTTTAGAAAAGTTAACTCCCACATTCACAGAAGAACCCATTGAACTTGCAAGCAATATCAAAGGGATATGTGATGCATGTCTTCCCAAAAACTAGGATGAGTTCTTGAGCTGATCACTGAAAAAGCATTACATTTTTTTTTATCTATATAATATATAATTATAATTTGCCTGGTCTGAGGTATAGAACATCAAATATATATAATTCGGGTTTTTTGGGAGGATTTTTGCAAACCAGCAGTAAGCATTACTGTCTTCATCAAATCTATTTGCAAAAGTTTCTGAGGAAAAACATTTTATAAATGCTGTATTCAATTATTTTTAATAAACACAGATCTTGTATCAGTTTATTATTAAGAGTTATACGGAAATTGTACAAGAAGTAAAATGCCACCTTGATTCTTTTGACTTTATGCTTGCAAGTTTAACAGAGTTTTGCAATTACAATTTCATATAATTACTTTTAAAATAATTACTCTTTTTTCAGTTACTCACATTTCTTTTTATTAACATGCTACCATGAGCCTTTTTGACTTTGAAAGTATTTTTATGTAGAGATGTCTTTAGTTAATGACATAGATTAGGGTTTGTTGAAGAAAGTTCATTTTATACAATGTAAATGAAATGGGTTGAACAACACATTATCAATGTCTTCAGTATTCAAGCCACAGCTTTTTGACAGCTTGGAAGTAAGATCATCATCATTATGTAGAAAGGAAACAGACTAACATTGTCCTTACAGATTCATGTTGCATGTCATGTGACTTAAGAACCCAACGTTACGTCCTATGTTATGCATGCTATGTTTACAATATGCTCAATAATAATGATTAGGCAGAAAGTGTGTCCTTATGCCTTGGAAGCCATCATCATCTAAATGGATCTAAAGTAAACAAATACAAAATAATGTACAGCCATCCATATAAATGCAGTACATTCATGCACTCATATTGTATATTGTGTTTTAATGGTCCACAACACATTATATATGGATGATTTCATAACCTTTAATATATACTGATCAGTTATTTTCTATCGCATCAGAGACCTGAGAACATCCTGTCCTCCGTGTCCAAAAATAAACCCTACAGTATAGACATGGGGCCGAAAACAGTGAGTGATAAGTGCTCTTTGCAAATAACTAATAAAACGTGGACAAAGTGGAGAGCTTAAGTATTTTTTCCAAGACTATCTTTAATTTAATATTTGCTGGTATGCCTTAGGCCTGTAACTGAATTAGGAAAATGTGAACTGAAAAGCCTGTTGCCAGAATGTCTGTTTGTATTAAATACAGGGATTTTAGGATAATACGATGATTATTTGTCTGATTTCCACAGATATCAAACCAGACATGTTCTAATTTATGTCAGACACAGCAATTGGTGCATCGCAGATACACTTTAGCCTTTGCTGCATGTCCAGAAACATCTGTTGATGTCAGGGCTGAGCACAAATGCAGAGAAAAACATGAAGCAACAAAAGAAGTAGCCTGCCCTGTCTGGTTCCCATTTAATAGTATCACATGCCTGAGATGTCATATGATGTTTTTGAAGACAAGATAAATATCTCATTAAATGCCCCAGGCGTTTGTTAATGCTTTGTACGCTCTAGTTTAGTGTATATTTATGCTACACTGCTGGCTTTGTGTTCACATTCCTTGCAGATTAAACACTAATGAAATATTTATGATCCAGTTTTCACACAAAGAAAGAAAACATGTGAATACAAATAAAATGTTATCCTGTGACTGTGACTAATCTTTAGTCCCAAACAACACCATGGCTTTCATTCCTGTCATAACATATAGATAATATTGTGTTGCACTGTTGGAGAAGCCTGTGACCTAAGATTTTCATCGACATAACGACTTTGTACCTATGACTAGTAAAGAACCTTGACCGAGATAACATGACATGTGTGTGCTTTCCCATGCATGTTGCTGTTGTAATGTAGTTTCCTCTGATGAGACGGTTGATAAGATTATAAATGGCTACCAGCAAGACAGATCTGTCGATATGAACTAGTGTCGGAAAAACTCTTCATTAACATCCAATCATATAATACATTATCATACTGTAGCGTTATGTAACTCAGCTCAAATTAAATGACTTAATGTTTGTTTGAATGGAAAACCAAACAAGTTTTGACAGGCAATGCCCTGAAATGAACTGACCATAGCTTTTATTATACTTGTTTTCTTCTACACTGCTGCTGGATGACACAGATCTTGTGGCCAATCTTTGGACAATCATATGATCTCCTTCTGCAGCTCCTCGGGGGGATTAAGCTCGATGAATTCACACAATGTGGTGAATCTGTTCCTTTGTAAAGTAACCACTTATGAATGACCGATGTTAAATACCTCACATACTCACACCAGAGCCTCACTTTTCTGAGAATTGAACACCATAACAATTTTCCTAAAAAGTTCTTTATCTTACAGGCACTTAAGAAAGTTGGGCTTTTCCCCACATTTTATAGTACAGACATTTATTTCATGTAAATAGGCTTTTGATTCACATTGGAAAGTAGTGTATGTTACTAGAAGGCAAGACACATTGACATTGAGATCACAATTGAGATTTGACAGCAGATTGAAACTTTTGCTTTTTAAAACATTGGTTTATTAAGATGAGAGCGCAGTTGTCTCGAATCAGTTGGGTATGCTCACTTATGATTTGTGTAATCTAAGAGATTAGAAAGTATTGTATAATAAGACATTTCTGATATAAAAGAACTTGCCAACAAACGTCTTTTAGCTGCATATTCGTCATGACATACGTTTCTTTGGTGACAAAAAGAAACAGCTGTGTTTTTACTTTGAACAACACTTTAAGTGAAGCTGTAGGAAAAGTGATTAGTTTGATTGGACATGATATGGGAGGAAAAACAGAGTAATTATGGCTTTGAATCAAATGTATTGTTTTCTCAGTCATTTCAGGCCGTTTTTCAGGGGTGTTTATGTGACAAAAAAAGCAGTTTGGAGCTCTGGAGCACAACATGTTCTCAGAAGACTACTGCTTCCTATTTTAAATGAGTCTGTAATCTCCCCTCCTGAACTATTTAGACTCTTATCAGCGGCATGTCATATGAATAATATTCTCCTTGTTTTGTTTTAAGAATCGTATCAGATGGGTTTATGTTTTATCTTTGACTAATGCTTTTTCTTTTTTTGAAATTCTCTTTTTATTCAGCTTTTCACATGTTTACACTCATAGATAATACAATATTCTCTGTAAGCCTTCTGTAGTTAACAGTGAAATCACAAATCAAATGTACATATTTGTGGATAATACAGAGGCAGGCCTCACTGACCTTCACACATGCTATAACATGATATACAGTACGAACAGGGTTATGGGGGTGTACCTGCAACTTATTCAAACAAGGGGGGCATAGAAAAGAAAATACTAAAAACAAAAAGATATAAAAATCCCTCCTAGACAAATGATGTTATTCTCAGTAGCAACATTCTTCTTGTGTGCAGAGAGATTAAGTACCTTGGTCATTATATTTCTGATGATCTCACAGATGACAAAGACATCCATAGACAACGCTGCAAACTGTGTGCCCAGGCAAACATATTAATGCGGAAATTTCACAAGTGCTCTGTAGATGTAAGGTATCACTTTTTAAAGCTTTCTGTACACCATTGTACACGGCTCACCTGTGGAGTAACTACAAGGCTAGAAGCATACACAAACTAAAAGTTGCATACAATGATGCTTTACGGTTGCTGCTGAGGGTACCAAGATGGCACAGTGCCAGCCAGCTGTTTGTTAACTTTGGGGTACCTACTTGTCAAGCCCTTTTAAGAAAGTTAATGTACAAATTCATGTGTCGCCTAGAAGACTCGGACAATCATGTTATCTTGATTTTAATTAACCCTGTGAAGAGTTCTACTCGGTTCTCTTCCATGATTTGGAGACATTGGCGCAATAGCCTATACAGACAGTGAGCATGTGTGGCTGGCTGTGATTGGTCTGATTTTATGTTTTTGATCTGTTTTGTGTTTAGCTTTTTATCTTATTTATTGATGTGTGTCTTGTCTTTTTGTATGTGATATGGACCTGGAGTCTGAAATAAAGATTGAATTGATGATCCTATTGGTCTAACATATATTATCCATTTTTCCCATCTTGACAAAAAGATTCCCTGTTGCAGTCTCAAAGCAAGGGTTATCCTTTCCATCTTCAAAATATCTTACCAAATGTCAATCCAGTCATCCAAAGTAGGTTTTCCTGGTTTTAACCACATTCTGGCCTTCTTGCAAGCAGCACTCAAGATTTGAAATAGATATTTATCTTTAGAGGAAAACATTTCTGGTGGTAAAGCACCCAAATATAACGATTCAAATTTAAATGGAATGTCTACCTGAAAAAGCTTTTGTAAAACTCCATGAGACTGCTGCCAGAAAGGATTCAATGATGTGCAAGACCAGAATATATGAAAATGGTTTGCCATGAGGCATCCACACTGTCGCCAGCATGCAGAGGAATTAGTATAATGTCTCTTCTGGGCATGGAGTAATGAGAAACCGTGTGAGGTTTTTCCAACAAAACTCTCGCCATGAGGTTGAACTTGAAGTTTTCCATTGTATCTCACATAAATTCTCCCAATCTTCTTCCTTCAGAACTAAGTTTCCTTCCCTTTCCCATTTTTGTTTTGCATACAGCGAGTTATCTTTTGTTTGTTGTAAACTCCTATAGATTTTTGAGACAACTTTCTTGTTTGAGCCCTCAAGATAGGCATCTTTAAAAACTTTTAACAAAGTGTTATCCCAGTGCACTTGTGTACTCTCCCTCTGTATTTGATCGATGTAATGAAGAACTTGAAGGAACCTGTAAAAAATCATCACGTTTCAAGTCAAACTGCCCCTTCAGATTCTGAAAGCTGTTTATGGACCCCTGTGAAAAGATGTGTAGTAGGCTGTCAGGCCTTTTGAAGACCAACACTTAAATCTTGCGTCCCATCTTCCAGGTAGAAATTCTAGATCATACACCATCTTAAAACCTTTACAGCCTCCCTCAAGTGATTTTGAGTTACCAGTTGGTTCAACACCTTAATTGAGTGACAGACAGATCCATGGGTTTCTCAGTTCGTTTAGTTTATTCATCAAGACCTTATCCCCAATTGCAGCTTGAATTGGAAATTCTTCTGATATAGCACTCTCAATCTCCTTCCATCTCATAACGTACTTTGGATTGCACCAGCATATTAATGGTCTCAATTGAGCCGCAATATAGTAATCTTTTAAACATGGGAGTGCGACACCACCCTTGTTTTTAGCCAATTGTAAACTCTGATATTTAAATGTTGGCCTTCGTCCCTGCCAAATGTAGCTTGAGATATGTTTATCCCACTCCTGAAATTGTTGGTCAGGTAGTTCTAGTGGAAGGGACTGGAAGAGATACAGCATTCAGTTTATATCCAGAGAAGGATCCATATTGTTCTAAAATTGAAAATAACTGTACCAGAGATTGTTCTGGGCTGGATAGATACACCAATCAGCAAATAAGGAGATATTTTGTTACTCCCCATTCATTACTATTCCCTTGATTTTGTTATTCTGAATAATCCACTGCAATAAAGGTCGCAAACAAGAGAGGGCTAATTAGACTAATGTTTGAAGTACTGTTAGTAAAACAAAGTTAACAATGTGGTTTAACCTTGTGCCCTGTGCACACCGAGTCTTACTTTTAGAGCATGACAAAAATACTTTATTAAGTTTAGCTTGGTCTAGAATTTAAAAAATCTGTATCATTATTTCATTCTTTGTCATGCTCAGATTGTTGTTAGAGTTATTGCTGACCTCTAAAGGGGGCACAGAAAAGAAAGTGAACACTTTGTGGAAAAAAGAACAACTAAAATAAGTAAAATAAAGTTTGCTTGTCTTTAAAAGTCTGTGATGGAGCCTTTTACATGTTTTTTTTACAGGACCAGATGTCTCATAATTTACCAATGACCCGAGCATCCCCTCATTAAAACATGAAACAATAAGCAGAGCTTGAAGAGGCTGACTCATTTGTCCCCAAACTGAAAATACTTGTGTCAAACGCAAAATCAAGAAAATCACGAAAGTACTACAAATTGGTTATGAGGATCTTTTTCATCAAGGGTTTAATTATGTTGTCGACTCCCCGTGTCTCACTACAGCGACACTGTTAATGCTAATTTCTCATAACACATTTATGAACCCCGGGGTCGCTCATCCTCCTCTTCCTGCTGTCACTCTTTTCTTTTGAATACCAAAAAGAAGAGAAAGTAAATTGAGAGTGAAGTGATTTTATAAATAAATATATGTACACATTAATGGATCAGTAATTCTTGTGATTAAAAATGTATTATTCTGAAAATGGCCTTTCTGCTTTGTCATTTTTTTTTACTTACCTGCCGTGGTGCCCTTGAGCAAGGCACTGGACACCCCCCACTCCCATTGCTCCCCGGGGGCTGTACATTAGCTGCCCACTGCTCCTAGTACTAGGATGGGTTAAATGCAGAGGCCACATTTCACTGTGTGTGCTGTGTGCTCTGCATGTGTGACCATTAAAGAGGGTTTCATCCCTCCGATTCTATTCTATTTTATTCTTGATAAAAGTTAAGGGTGAAATGTTTGACAGGAAATGCTTTTATTTTGAAGTTCAAGTATGTGTCTTTCATGTTATGATTTTAAATGAATACGAGTATGTCAGGTGCATTTACCCGTCTTCTACCGTTCTTGTTGGAAACTGTTACAATAATATAAGTAAAAAGGTTCAGTTTGGACTATACACTCGCTTTGTTCTTCATTCAAAGCATCTATTACACAACAGCATTTCCCCCATGGGCCTTTTTCACAGTACTCTCCACAAGTCAGGAAACTTGTTTTGCAAAAAGTAATGCATGCTTTAAAAGGTAATTGACTTTGCTCAGTGCATACACATTATTCCAACTAAAGATTCTTTCAATTAACCTTTTTTACAGCAGACATTGTGACTTGCCAGGAAAAGCAGAAATACAAAAGGGTAATAAACGAGGAAAATACGATCACATTTCTCTTAGGTGAGCTAGTTTCAGGTTTGGCTCACTGGCATGGTTTACCCTTCATTGAATTGAGTCATCGTTAACTTGTTTCACCACTGTGCTCTCCTGCTATCACAAGTAAAAATACCTGCCATTGAAAAGGCCTATTGGCTTCCTTTCACTTTTTCAATTGATTTTTAAATTGTACTCTTGACATACAAAGTGTTGAATCATCCCTAAAAGGAGTTGTTACGCCCTCTGAAATCTTGGAGGAGCTTACACATTCTGAGCAGAGACTACACTGGCCATCTCACTTTTGTAACGTTGTACATTTCCCCTCTGCAGGACTAATAAAGGAATTCTGATTCTGGTTCTGATAGCATCTTGCAAATTCTCAAAGAACAAAAAAGTCAAATCACTACACTTTTTGTTGTTCTTCTTAAAGCATCTCAAAAAATGTGGTTCCAATTTTTTTTCTTAATTTTAAGAGTTAGTACACACATGCAAGTTCTATACTGTTTATGCTATATAACTTGCTTATATACTTGGAAATGAGCCATTTGTTGATACGATTTAGAGCTGCAGAAAGCTTTTGTTATTGTTGGGTTGTCTTGCCTAACATGCCATACCAGTTATGAAATGGAGATTATATACTGTCTTGTGGATTTGCAGGCTGCCACTCTTGTTCAAGCCAATCTCTCTTTTGTTCAAAGGGATGGAGCATGACATTGACAGGAAAATTGGTGCGATGCGGGTGTTACCTGGCTGTCATGTTGAGTTGGGAACTTTCCATAATCCTGCTCTTTAGTATTCAGAAAACTATTTTTATTCAGCAATGCGCTGCATAAACAAGAGAACCATAAAGGATTCTGAATATTCGGGTCAATGTTGTCATTTCTTCCAATGTGTTCTGTCTTGTCTATTCTCACCTATCATTTCTCCGAGTTTCACTTAATATATATACGAAAAAAGAATATAAAACGTAATCATAAGAGACCAGATAGTTGTGAAAATGAAGAAAACTTGTTGTGTTAAGCCTGATGCTCAAGATTGAATCGTAGTAGTTCTGACATCTATAGTCATGCTTTGATAATGTGTGGCAAACAAATCATGGACTGCAGAGGGAACACATAGCCTCTGTCTTCCTATGACTGGAGGGAGCGAATCAAATGAAAGCCAACGCCTTCATAGATATGCTGAGTTAGACATTTATCTTTAGTGGGCATTCCTGGCATTATCATTTTAGCTGTGCATTTGGTATATGTATTGCAAAAACAATATATATATTATTATGTAACAATATGACAGAGGACTATACTCATGTGTTTCTGCCAACTGAAGGGAGGAAATAGCACGCTTCAATGCCTTGCAGATCACAGCGGGCCTGGTTTGAGCAAGTGGAGAAATGTGGCCAAACATCACATCTCAGAACTTAATGGAATTTTCTAGAGATTTACAACTTGATGTGTTTTTCTCATCTTATTTTCATTGCATATCTTGTTGGTAGTATTTAATCACGTAAAAGTCATTACTTTTTTAAAGAAAAGGAAAACCTAGAGACTCATACAAACCTGGGGAAAGGTAACATGTCAGACATTTTACAACATAATTTGTCTTTATCTAAAACATTGGTGTCATTGTCAAGTCATTGTTGTTAGAGCTTTATTTTGTATGATAAGATAATGCTATGAGGTACAGTTGTGTGTTTGCACAGAAACAAATTGGTTAGGTTTAGCAAAGATGCTGAAATGGCTGCTCCGTGAAGGTTAGGGAGCTCCATGTCATGGTAATATTAAAGAGGACATGCTCATTTTCAGGTTTTTACTTGTATTTTGTGATTTATTTTGGAAACATTTTTGCATGCTTTCATGTTGAACAAACACTGTATCCACACTAAAAAGTGGGGGGAATTATGTTATAAGCCTGCCTGTGACACAGTGAGGAGATCCATGTCTAAATGGCTTATTGGATCCCACTGTGAGGCACCCGGCTAAAAACTGCCCCGGTCATCTTATTTCACAGTTTGTGTGTTGTTAGGCACTCCATATCCCCAAATGGAAGTGCACCTTTACTAACAATGTTCATACGGTTTCCTTTTAAATAACTATGGTTGGGGTTGTTATGATCACTGTTAAGATCGCGGAAAAGGTTGGACCCAAATGCAGACGTGAGAACATGGAAGAAGACCGGAGAGATAAACATGAAGCGTGACGTGACAGGAGGACAAACTAACAATGAACCGACAGGGGAACACAGGAAGAGACAAGACTAAATACAGGGAGGGGTAATCAAGGAACAAGAGACAGCTGGGTAAAGGAGGGAGAAACACAAAGGCAACAGGTGAACACAATTAGACAATTAGACACACAGGGAATCTAACGACAGAGAGGAAAAACACAGGGAGAAGGACCAGACAAGAAACAAGGAGGAAAACATGAAACAGGGAGAACAGAGCAGCAAAATAAACCCAAACCTAGACATACAAAACTAAAAACGTGACATAACAAAAACATTGTGACAGGGGTACAATCATGGTCATGATAATATAAGAAAAACGGACACTGGAAAACCATTAGGTATGTTTAAGTACGACAATTTGTTTAGCTATCCATCCCCCCAACTACCCCCTAACAAACAGCGTACAACACGTGATAAGGGGAATAATACTCTCTTGTTACTGGCACAAACATAGATTTCCTGGAATTGTTGATCCTGTTGAGCACATGTTGACCATAGTCAACGTTGTTATCCAGAATCTAATTTAGATAGGCACATATATTTAATTACAGAATCAGTGGCTTGCGTTATGTGTGGGGTTAGATATTATTGTGTGCCATGCCTGCCTTTATATATAGTAGTATTCATTAATAGTAATTCTATTAAATAAAAAGGGCAAAATGTTGTGAAGTTAACAGCCTGCAGCAATCTAAAGAAAGATATTTACTGTAACAAATTGTCTTTATGATTTAACTCTTGCCTGGCTCTTCTTGACACCACTCTGTAAAGACTTGTGTGCCAATAAGGCAACTGATGGAGAACTTTGATTCGCTCTTCTTTAATCACAGTTTCTGAGAAGGCCCATTTCATCTCTTTATCTTTATTTCTCCTGTCTGGGCTCCTATTAATGTCCTAGCTCGTGTAGACCCATCCATGCACCAGGCAGTGAATGATTGCCTTCCCGTCCTTTCAAAAACTATAATACATTTGCCAAACTTGCTGGATGTGGAAGATCCATCAGTTAAACTGCAGAGTCATGTGTGTGCAACATTTGGTTACATATCTTTTAAATTGATTTTTCTTGAAGCTACAATCAAAGTACAAAATCACAATTCATCTTTCTGCCATGTCCCGTCCCTGTTTCATCTGGAGTGCCAAACGTAGCATAGTTATATTAGTGCTGTTCTTTCTATGTCATTTTAAGTGTTTAATGGCATAGATATTCTGCTCTTCAGGCTTCACCAATGATTTGTTCAGAAATACCTCCAAGTAGTTCATCCAGTGCAGGTCTTTTGATGAGCGTGCGAAGAGTGCAAGTGCGCATCAGTCAGCTCTCCAGAAATAAACAAAATTCAAACAGCTTATTTTCACCTCCAAGATGTAAAAAGAAATATGTATGCTGTATTGATAGTGTTGGACCCAGGGGGCTCTATGAATTAGTGCTCAGCGTCTCCACAGCGAGAACTCTCACCTCACTGTAGTGTCTGGGGATTCATACAGTGTCTGTGGGGTTTCAGCACTATCTGTATACAGCACACGCGCCTGCAGGTCTGCAAATAACTCTGTGACGTGCCCCCCGCCCGCCCACCACGCCCCTTTGTTGATCCATACTTTATTGCTATATTTATGAGTAATACACAGGCTCCAACACAGTCGTTCCAATCAACCCGGGGGTTGTGCACATTCTTTCCCCACCAGCCATAAAATTAGATTAATAATTTGAATAAGTGCTGATGCAGATGGAGCTGGTGGTCAAGTGGGTTTATCTGATGAGTTTATAAATATACTGTCCTGAAGTTAGCAGACACCACACTTTTGAACAAAGAAAGTCTTCTGCAACTGCTCAACTGTCAGCTGGTGAAATAAAGAATATTAACATGTCAAACAGAATGCGTTGCTAGATCAACTTACAAATTGTGTATCACTTGTATATAGACTCTTATGGCACTACTTCTATTCTATTTTATTGTATTTACTTGCACTATTTTATCAGTTGTATTGTGTTGCACTGTTGGAGGAGCCTTGGACCTAAGATTTTCATCGACATAACTACACTGTAGCTATGTAGAAATGACAATAAAAGTCTTGAATCTTGAACATCGCTCAGCTGCCCTATCTTTACAAAAGTACAGTAGATACTGAATCAGTGCCAATGGTCACAAGCAAATCAACTCTGCAACCAACCTTAAATATAATCCTCTGTTGATTTCACTGATTTCACCATGGAGATAGTGTCAAACACTAAGCCTGGATCAGGAAGCAATAATAGATGTTATGTTTAACACCACAGGTGAATGTTTTATACCTAGCAAGTGACAATCATTTTTGGATTAGACATTAATCCACCTTGAAATGTGATTTAGTCCACATTTTTTGTAATAAGAAACCTAGCAGAGACGTGGAACAAGGAACAAAGTTATCTTCTGATATCTAGTCCACCGGATATAACATGAGTACAGCACGGTGCTGCGGATCAAAAACCCATTATCTGTAGTTGTCTTATATCACTCTGAGTGAAGGTTTTCTGTTCACGGTTGCTTTTCAAGTACTCTGGTCTTGTTCTCTGTGCTGTTAAAATAAAGGACAAAGAGCAACATTGTCCATGAAGTATAGGTATAGACCTGGGGTATGTTAATCCAATATACGTTATTTGATTTGATTTAGAGAACATAAAGACATGCCATTAGATTTAACAATTAAATATAGAGAAACAGAAACCAATAAAATGCAGGTGAATAGCAAACTGCTAAATTACCCAATATACTGAAGAATAAGGTGATGGGGATAATACGCCCCTGACCCCATGAACAAGCGAGAGGCTTTTCAGTGGAGTTTTTTTTGTCAACAGCTATCTAAGGGCAAGCTCACTTTTTTGCAGATGCTTACATCATGGAAAGTTTTAACATTTCCATGGCAACTGAACAAACTCTGGTATCTACTGGTGAGGAGGATGCTGTGATCGGTAAATACAGAGCTTGGCACAAATATTTTTTTTTATAATGATCAGACTCATTTCATACTATATACAAAACATCATGACACAATTACTCACAGCTGAATCATGTTTAACTGGAATGACACTGTGTGGTGTGTCAGTGGTGTAGTGAATGCGTTTTATGTCATGATATAGTTCAAATATATCATTTAATTCAAAACTGATACTATGCTTGATATTGTTTGTAATAAAACCTGTGTGTGTGTTTGTCTGAACACTTTCAGGGTTCCTGCTCCTGGCACTGCAGTAAAAGCTCCTTGGCACTGACTCACTCACTTAATATGCATGTATTTCCCCCTACTGGCCATGACATAATACTGCACAAACTCCTCGCCCCTTTTATTTCCCAACTTGAGATACAAATCTAAATTACTGCTGCAAAATAGAGATTTTGGCAGATAGTGGACATGCAAGTAACATTTTAGCATATTTATATAATGGATTGCAGTCAGTGGAGCATATCACTGGCAGCCTCTGGGGTTTATAGCTGTCATCAAAACAGGCTGAGACAGGCTGGCGTTGATTTGTGCCTCTGTTGTCAGGTGTCCCTGCATGTAATTTGTCCAGGATGTCCCTTTTTGATCCATGCTGCAAATTTGCACTCAAATAGGACGGCACAGCATGCAAGCCATTCTTGTAGTGCGTTTTACATTAAGCCTGTCATCCTGCTCTGACGTTAAGCTATTGGGAATAAAACAAGTGGGGCCTCCCCCTCTTGTGGTTTGATGCAATATTACATTGGCTTGAAATTGCAGCTTTTATAACCGTGCCAGGTCATTAGAGCTCTTCATAATCATATTGAAGCTGAAACTGAGCTTGGGCTATGCATCACAATCTGAGATTCACGAGAAATATGTGTGAAGTGCATGGGTATGACAGAGCAGAATATCATAGACACTCCTTTCTGTGAGTATAATGTGGAGTAATGTGACTGCCTGTGATCATGAAGACAATGTGTGAAAGGAAAGTGAAAGAAATCAATGTCAGGATTGAAGTGGTTGCCTTATTTCCTTTGGAGTGCACTGTGTTGCTGATTGAGCGTTCAGACCCATTCAGAACCAAGATTGCCTCTCCTCTTCACAGGCAGCTCCACAGCTTGGATTGACTCAGTCTCATGATGCTGGTAAAAATAGCTTTATTCTCAACAGGCTAGATTTAATTTAGCAGGCCCATGTCTTCACAGAATAGCAGATGGAAAGAAGTTTATTCATAACAAAGGAGTTGGTGAATCAGAGTTTTATTATTTTTCATCAAAAACAGCCATTTTCTACCTCGCCTTGGTGCAAAACAGCACAATAGCTAATTTTTCATTCTTAGCATTTGTGTGCATGTGAACAATTCCCTTCTTCCGTCATTCGTCATTGTGCATGTGTTTTCCTTTGACAGTAAAGGCAAGTTTTCAGAGTGGTGAATCTTTCTCCATGCATTCCGATGTTTCTTCTTCAATCTCCTACAAGGAAGCTCCTGGCTTCGGCTGCAAAGCATGGCTGCGTGAGTTATAGCATGCAAGCTTTTTGGAAGAAATAAAGGATTTCACCCAATAGTGAAAAATACTCACTTTCAGAGCAATAGCATTCCTCCCAGATACTAACAAGATATGAAAAAGCTACAATAAAGAACATACAGTATCGTGCACAAGGGAGTATTGGTCCCTCAGGGCGACAGTAAAAAAGCCACAGGAAAATGGGTTCTCTCCGCAAATGAAATTGTGTTCAAGGAAGTCTGGATCCATTTTTCCTCACCTTCCTAAGGGCAGTGAATTCATGCCTCGTTTTCTTTTTCTCTCCCTCCTCTTGTGTTCTTACGTCATTGTGCATATGCTACATTCTGCTGTGTGTTTGTGTGTGTACAGACTATCATTGGGTTGAAGTTATGAGGGATGGAATTTATCAAAGTCAGTGGAGCATTGTGATGAAGGCTTTGTGAGGGAGTTTCAACCATGACTATAGCCAGGGTCTATGCAAAGTGGTTCGTTTTCTCTTGCTTTTTAATGAAAATTCTCCCCAGCTATTTTGGTTCACGGGGTCTCAATATAGCGTTTACCTTTGCTGTTACTATCAGCTGAATTGGCCTGTGCCATCAACTGGGAAGGTTGCAAGAATTAAAAATCATCTAAAAGCTGTTTAGCACGCTGAGAATTTCATCAGGCGTCTATCTGCAGTTTCCCTAAAGATAGATTTTCTCTATTCAATTTGTATTTGTTCTATCCAGTTTCCATTTGGAAACTGATTGACTCAGTGCTTCCCCATCCACCATAATCAACAAATAATTTACCTTGTTGTTATCAAGAGCTAGATAATGGAAAATAAAACAAATCCCAATCTCAGCTTTGTTAGGCCAGAACATTACAATCATATGCTTGAGTTGTTTGTGAGGGAAAAAATAGGGAAAAGGAAGAAAATACTCTCTATGTAATACTTATTCATGTGATTGCTTTTGTGTTTCTTTACCAGTGCTCTGTATCTCTGTGTCCAAATGACTTCTCATACCCAAGGACAGTCATTTATTCACAATAACCCAGCACATTACTGAAGATGGCACGGCTGAGACCGGCTATGATGTCCTCTGCTCCTCGCAGAATGAGCACAGCCCATTGCCTATGCATTTACAACCTCCAGGTAGAGCACATGATATACAATTGACATTAATTCACCACCACTGGAAATGGACCACGGCAAACACATTCATGATTGTGCAGCACAGTGGCCTTGCGTCGCTGCATGATGGATGATACGCCATCAAAACTATTTTTTGATGACAGATCTGCTCTAACAGTTTTTATGCTGCAGGTTTGTCGGTCAGTGTTGGGAGGGTGGCAGACATGAGTTAAAAAAACAAGTATGCATCAGTACTGCACTGCTAGCAGTCATGTGTCAGTTAACAGATCATTTACATTCATTTTTTTAGGTAATGTTCAATTTGACACGTTGCATCAGACAATTTGGAATTTCAGTTTAAACTGGCAGTGGTTAATGACATTCACACTGCGACCACAATATGATTAGGTGGGATATGGCTGCAGTTTCCTCAGGAGCGCAGCTGAGATTGTTGAGACTGAAAAAACATTTAGTTCTGCATACGGAGAAATCCTCCTTTCACACAAACAGAAATGAGAGCACACCCTTAGGTTTAATATAGCACACTCACGCCAGGCCCCAGACAGATTTCACAACACATCATTGACTGCTGTCTAAAACCCCAGTAATATATTTTAACATTTATATAAGACTTGCACAACATGATGGATAACATTATTAGACAAATACTCCACATCATTACTTTCATTATAATAGGAAATGCCAATCATCTCAAACTACATTCATCCACTTTCTCCTATACGTTTGAAACTAACAGATTTTTGCAGTCCATTAGCAGCTTGTTGTAACACTGATATTATCGTTCTCACCCACTCACACCTCTGGCTATCATTTCTGTATTTGAAACTCTGGTCCTCTACTGCTCAACATTCCTGACCACTCTGCCATGGACAGCCTTGCATTTCAGTGCAGAGTTGGGACGAAGGTCAACATACCTAAAGCCTATCAATGAGCAAACTGTCAGAGGTATTCTTTTCAGCTCCTTTTGCTCGTCTGGTTTATAGTTATGATGCACTTGGCACACTTTTGTTAAAGAGGCCCTAGGTTTTCCATTTCCTGTAGAGTGCTATATATTTGTTTGTGCGTGTAAATGGTCTGCAAAAGGCTAAAATCCCAAAGTTCCCTCCACACACTCCCTGCCTGAAACTGAGGCTCCTGCTGCATAGTGTCATCACTTTGTAACACTCGTACTTCTATTGGCTAGCGTTTCAATACATTGTACGTGATAGGCTAAGGGACAGGACATCTCAAAGTGGTTTACCAATCACAACAGAGCAGAGAAAAATGATCTGAAAGGCTAAAGCATAAAATGAACACTCATGTTACAGTGTTTAGACACGCCGCATATTCACCACTCCAAATAGCAAGCCTATCTTTATGTGGAATAACATTTTACGCAGTTAGAGTACATAAATATAATGTTGCGAGGTTTATTACAGGCCTGAATGCTTATTACCTCAGTTTATTCAAACATTACCACATGTATTTTTAATCATGCATTTCTCCCAACAACACTGGCCAAGTTAATAGCAGTGCATAATAGCCTCCATGATTAATACTTGATGAGTTTGTAGACACACACGCACAGAAGGTGCATTTAGCTTTATGTTTTTCTCAGTCACACTAAAAGGCATTTACATTTTAATCAACCCATACAAATGGAACTGGAAACATGTATTCTGATCAGCAGAAACCTGACCTCATGAGGTACTGAGTCACTTAGAGTAACTGTGTAAATTGGAGGCTGACCACATTAGAGGGCAATACATAACATGTTCAGCCATGGCTTAAAGGAGATCTAAAGAGCCTTAAACAGACAGCCCGATCTTACGCAATGGAGTATTGTTAAGGCTAGCCGCTGGCATTGATTGATAGTAATGACTCTGTGAGGCAGTGTATTTGATTAACAATATCTGATAAACAGGACCAGGGTAATCCTAGTCATATTTCATATGCTAATGGAGAAACTATTATTCTTTTTCATTTTTTTCTCTCTCCTGTAGTGTGTTATATAGGTTTGGTCCTCCAGAGGAAGGATGTTGTAGGTTAGGGTTAAGATAATGTTAAGAGTAGAAATGATTGCTTAAAGTGAGGGATAGAATATGACAATCCATATTCAAGCCAGCAAATTGCAAAATAGAGGGTCTAACTGTGACGTCAGATCCTATCAGGACACACTGACATGCTTTATATTCTCTTATTATTCACTTTGCACTTTGTGTGACTTTCGATATCAAGAAAAAACCTTGAGCAAATAAAAGGAGGAATAGAGAAGAGTCATCAGCGCAGAACAGAGGTTTATTGAGCTTTAAGGTCATTCCTTTTTATACTTAAAACCTCCTTCACTGCCTTCCAGCTGTTCAGCATCAATGTGGGCAGGTTTCTTCAGCCTTGTAGAGGAACTTGTGAGTCATGCATTAACAAATAATTGTTGAGAACAACTAGGCATACGCTTGAAACTTTCCAGGTGTTGATGGCTTTCACACTTCATATACATCTAAAGCACAATTTATACATAATATAATACGTGAACTATGGTAGATAGGGTGTTGACAACAATATATTTTTCATGGTGTGTTTTAAAGTTTAAAGAGTTAGGAAGGACTTAAATGCTGAAATAATTCAATAACTGACGAATCTGTCAAGACTATTAACCGTCCTTCTACTTTTTCATTAAGAGATTAGGTGGCGGCTCATCTTTCTGTGAAGAATGGCATCTGCTGACGAGTGAAGGGCACTTATTATGAAAAATGTGTTGACTCAATCTACCAGCTCACAAGACGCCCACACACACACACACACACACACACACACACACACACACACACACACACACACACACACACACACACACACACACACACACACACACACACACACACACACACACACACACAAAACATATATATTACTGACGTTGTTATTGAAGCTGGTATTGAATCATTTTTAAACAATAAGTGAGGAAATGTCAATATTTTGTACACGTCCATATGGAATGTCATAGTGTGCAGCCCACTAATGGAATTGAAGCTACTCATGCTATTTTGCCATAAATCCAGATCAGATGAATTCATGCTGACTTTTGCCAGTAGGGGGCAGACAATCAGTAACTGCCACACATTCAGTCACAATTTATGGCCTTACACATATTAGCCAACAATTGCTACGCACTCATTAATCAGACAAAGGAGTACACAAGGAGTTATTTAAAACATTGTTATTTTGTGAATAACTGATGCTTTTAAGTCTCATATTAAATTGCCATTCAGCTCTATTTTAAACTGCTCAGAAATATTTGTAGCTGCTAGGTGTTACATTTTCCTCACCAGCTAGTAGCTACTTTTTTTCTGTGTTAAATGCGATTGGCTCCTACTCTTACTACACGTGTGGACTGATAAACCAAAGCAATGAGCAAAAACAGCCTAAAAAGATCTGCCGTGCTGAAGGGTAGATTTTTCATGAATTTGAGCAACACCCTTTCATATTAAGCATATTTTGATGAATGTTACTATCCGAAACATTGATTTATTCATGTTTAGAAAAAATATCTTTACTGTATGCATTATTGGCCCAATTAGCCCATTCATGTGCTTGGAAAGCAACTGGATGCAAGGCAGCGTTTGAATAACGTGTATCCTCATAGTGAGCATAGATAGGTTTTTGATCAATTCTCTGTTGGCTTGAATGAGCGTTACGTGGCAGTGGAGGCAGACCTAGACATCTGCTGGGATACATATTTTATAAGGAAGCCCTTCTTGCGGGCATAAACTCTCCAATAGTTTATGAAACATTTACCACAATCAGTGGAATGAAGCTGAGCAATCAGCAGGAAATGAGTGGAAAGGTGCAGGCTGGGCCCCTGCATATGAGAAAGGGGCCAACCAAAGCTCCTTGACACACACGCAACAGGGGACCTGACGCTGCAACACCCAGACTGTCTGCAGATTCTTCACATACTCCGGTGCTTTGATCAGTGGCTGCTCTTAACTAGCCCCATCTCTCACTTTGCTATTTCCTTTTATTCTGCCCCTTCAAACCCATTTTCCCTTGAGGATTCTGTAAAAACACAGCTGGGTCATTCCTCTCATCCCACTTCTTATTCTCCTCTTTTCATGCTTCATGCTTAATGGTTTCATTATACTTAAAGAATTACACATTTTTGGATAAGTGGCATTATATTAGTCACAGACAGGCTGTATTTTTTCAGGCTTGTCTCCTGTCACTAGATAACCTTGGTATTTTAGATGGAGCAACAATAGTTTTTTCTCGGATGAAATTGCAATATGACAGTCTCTTTTATTATCACTTTGTCATGTCTTTGTCTCTCTTCAAAGACATGTCAGCGCAACAGTTTGTAGTTTAACCCTGGGATTAGTTTCCACTGCCATGTATCCTGCTGTGGACATCAACTCTGTTACACAAAATGTAAACTGACAGGGTGCTTTTTCCGGACACTTATCCTTTTCCTCCACATCAGAGTGTGATTAGAGGACATTCAATACCAGGTCACTAAGTAAAATGTCATTTTGCAACACAGTTTGTCAGTGTCAGGACCTTGTATTGGAGTACAATATTAGAGATGTATCATTGCAACAAAAATATGTTTGAAATAAAAAGTTATTTTCCACCTCTACACCTCCTTCTGGTCAGATAATGAATTGAACTGTAGTCCCTGTAAAAACTACTGTCTTTATTTTCCACTTCATCGTAGACTACAGATTGAATATTACATTTCAATTTGTAACACTGACACATTATCACATATGACCTTGGCAACAAACAGTGGCTTTTTTCATTTGGAGTTCTTGCCACTTGATGAAAATAAATCAAATGTTCACTCTCTTTTAGCTCTGGTATTGGTCTCTTTCAGCTCCTAAGGGAAATATCAGGCTCATGAGTGGTTAAATGCTCCACTAGTTACTAACTGTCTCAGTCTGCATTTTTGATCCCAAAAGTATAGTGTTTTTTTAGAGATTTCTGTCTGAAAAAAGATGCCTGCTGCAGCTGAATACGATGCTATAAGAGTAATGAGAGTGAACCAAACAGTGAAGCTGTTTGTCAGACAGCTAAACAATAAGCCGGAACCTTCTATAAAGCCCCGTAAAGCTGAGAAGAGCTCCAGATTAAGAAGATAATTCCCCGTTGGTTCTTTACTACAGGCTACCCCTTTCACAATGTCACATTGTTATTATTAAAAATATCGATTAGAGCTGCTTAAAGCGTCTCAGTGAATTACTGAAACTATTGTGACTCCATGGCTGTGTACCGTGTACAATATGCATTAGAGCTGAATCAATAAATCCATTGATTGAAATTCTGCAAATTTGACAATAGATTAATCATTTGAGTCAGTTTTTAAGGCAAAGATGAAAACAATTCACTGGTTCCAGATTTGCAAATGTGAGTGTTTCATGAATGAACTGATTAACTTTATTTATTTATTAACATTATTACAGTATGTTGGCCAAAACAAGACATTTTGAGACATCATTCTAGGCTAAACACTTTATGATGGGCATTTTTCATTTTTGGCTGCACAGACCAAACACTACAAATAAAGGTTAGTAGATGAAAGACAAAAAGTACATTACATTTCAGCACTAACATACACATTTTACTTATATGCTGTGGAGAAGGCAATCTGGTGTTCAAATATCGATGAATAAAAAATGGCCAATCTAGGAAATCTTTCCATTGATTTTATGCCATACCAGAATGTATCTCTTCTTATGAAATATCATGAACTTTTGATAACAAACGCATGGGATTCCCCGTTATTGGCAACATTGGCGCGTCAAAATAGAAATCCATAAACCTCCCTTGACAGTGCATTAAACTGGACAAATCCCCATGATTGATTAGACATCCAGCTGACAGATACCCAGCGATTGTTTACTGTGGTGGACCCTGGCAACGACCGGGCGTTTATTGCTGTCTGGTCCAGCCGTATTTCAACATTGCATCTCACTCCTCAGAGCATGCTCAGAGCCATCAGCAAGCAGCTTCAAAGCAAACACACACTTCCAAGCAAGCAGTGATGGTTTGTTACCAAACTGCATAACAGACCTGCTTGCCTCCGCTTCGGTTCTTGAAACTGATGTTTTCACTTGCAGGTATATTGAATTTGCAGAGAAAGCAATGGAAAGAAATGTCACTTTGGATAATTTATGGGTAATTATGCATCGCACTCTGACGATCAACATTTGTGTTGAATTCCCTTCAGGTTTGCAAGTACTCTTAGAGGAATAAAATCAACTGTTTACCATGTTGTTATTGGGAAATGGTAGGCACGTACAACATTCAATGGATAATCACTTTGTAGTTTGTGTATATATTTTATTTCATACAAGATTTTTGCATATGAGTGGCTCAGCTTTTCACCAATCTCGTATTCATTATTCAAAATATAGCTATTTTCCCGAGATGCTTCTTGAATGTTAAAGCCTTTTAGATGGGAGATGCTTTTTTCCTACCATCAGGTGCTGCTTAAACTCTTACACGACCTCATTATCCATTTATATCACAGCAGCACATCAGGTGAAAGTGTCCGACAACATTTCCAGATGGAAACCACAAATAAACGATGATAACGGTGACATATACGCACCAGGAGTCCTTCCATCGGAAAGAATCAACGTCAGGCCGATGGAGCACCGCTTTCCCAGGCTCGCTGCAGTTTCTTAAATGTGCTATAATTTAATGCTTTCAATGACCCATGCTTTGCACTGTATCAAAAACAAGGCGCTGCCAAGAACACAGAAAGAGCAACATTACTTTCCCCCTTTTTCCTCCGTTTTGTTGCCTGAAGAAAACATGTGAGTGTGTGATTGCATTTGTGATTTGAAGAATATTTGATTGTACAATAGATTGTGTGAGGTTGTTTTTCGGCATGCCAGAAAACAAACAAATGTTTGTGGGTATCAGTTCTGCTTGAGCAACAGAAAAAAGGAAAGAAATACTGCATTTCAACAAGACATCTTTAGCTGTGTGGAGAGTGGGAGGATGTGCTCATTGAATTACTACACTTCTGCTGCTGGATTCAATAAAGAGCTTAGAGCATCGTTGTTGGTTTGAAACATTTTTATTCAACTAAATATGGCGTAAATGGGGCTGTGGGTGAGCTAGTACTCGTGAACAGTCACATCTTTTCATTTCCAATGAATCACATGGACCCACACAGGTCCTGATGATGTCATGGCTCTCCGCATCATTAATATTGAAAGGTCATTTCACCCTGCTTGGAAGTCGTGTCCATCACATGCAGGGTTCAATTTCCAATTTGCCACAAGACTGCCTGGGTCATTCCTACTATTTATCTGGAAAAAGACTTCCTAACAGTGTTATACAATTCCTTTGGAAATTAGCTGACTACTTCTTTTATTGTTTCCTATGGAGCCTTTTACTTGGACAGGCAGCAAAATGTACCCTGCTGTTGTACTGCTGTAGCCTGACATACACTGTAAAAAAAGAAATTATAAAAAAACGGACGTTTTCTGGCGACGGGGGCGCCAGAAAATGTCTGTTAAAAAGGAAAAAAACTCTAAAATAAAATACGGAGATAACATGTAAAAAAAAACCAGTAACTTACCTTACCAAAAGTAGCCTCTATTACTGTAATTTTACATGAAATATTTTTCTTTTAACATATATTATTTGTTAGAATAGAGTCATAATTCTCTAGAAAACAGAATAATTATCTTTTAAAAATGATAAAGAAAAGCTAAAATACAGAAAATTACTTTTATTATTACAAAAAGTACCGTATATCTAAGACCATTTACAAGTAAAACACAAAGAAAAGAACGTCATTTTACTTTGCAAAAGCGTTAGTTTACAAACTTTACATTAACTATCAAATTTTTTGCCAAAAAAGAACTGTAATTTTACAAGAAATGTTTTTGTAATTCCATTAAATCTTCTTCTTTTAACATATATTAATTGTTAGAATAGAGTCATACACCTCTAAAAAAACAGAATAAATGTTTTTTTAAATGATAAAAAAAGACATTTTAAAAAATACCGTAAATTCAAGATTCAAGGCTTTATTGTCATTTGTACATTATCTTCAGTGTAGATATGTCAATGAAAAACTGAAGTCACATGCTTCTCCAACAGTGCAACATATATATAGAACATAGAACAAATAAAACAGATAAAATAGTGCAAGTAAATACAAATAAAATAGAATAGAAATAGTGCAAGAAGAGTCTATATGCAAGTAAACGGAATATGATTGCACTGCCGTACCAGGCCGTGATGCAGCCAGTCAGGATACTCACCTGTAGAAGATGCAGAGTATCCTGGAGTCCATGTTGAACTTCCTCAGCCTGCAGAACAATGACCTCATAATGTCCAGGGATTTTACACACGGAGAGAAAGCATACACATGTTGAGAGGAAACTGCATTCTTTTTAAAACCACCCATACGAACAAATTCCAAACTTCATTGCATCACAACAGAAGTAGTTCATCTGTGAAATAACTGTAACGATGAGCTGAAATACTGTGCAACTTCATCTAAACTAAAACTCTCATTTAGAAACGAAATCCTAATATATCATAATAAGTCAATACATTGACTAATACAATAAAAAAAAAAGAGCCGCTGTCTAGCTGTTTTGGTGATGCTGTTAGTGTGATGAGTCCATGTCAGGTCCTCAGTGATGAGTCCATGTCAGGTCCTCAGTGATGTGGACCCGAGGAACCTGACGCTGCTGACTCTCTCCACCGTAGTCCCATTGATGGCGATGGGGGCGTGTCCCTCTCTGCTGCTTCCTGTAGTCCACAATCAGCTCCTTGGTTTTGCTGACGTTGAGATGGAGGTTGTTATCCTGGCACCAAGATGTCAGGTTTTCGACCTCTCTGTACGCCGTCTCGTCGCCGTCGGTGATAAGGCCGAGGACGGTCGTGTCGTCAGCAAACTTCACAAAGTCTAAGACCATTTACATGTAAAACACAAAGGAAACATGTCATTTTACTTTACAAAAGCCCAAGTTTACATTAACTGTCAGATGTTTTGTAGAAAAAAAATATACAAATATATATATTTATATATACACAATATATCACAAAAATAAAAACAATAAATAAAATATTATATATAGCAGATGGACCGGCAATGAAACATTTCAACATTTAACAATAGCCAACATATTGTTCAAAAGATAACAATTATATAAACACTAAAGAAAATCTACCAGTTATGAGTGTGCGTGTGTACTAGGGGTGCAACAACTAATCGACTTAATCGATTAAAATCGATGACCAAATTAGTTGGCAACTAATTCAGTCGTCGATTCGTTGGTGGCGTCATCACGTGTGTTTTACGCGCCGTTAAACTCCAACGTTATCGGACTTTTTATCGGTACTGGAGACATTTAAAAAAATTCAGGTATTATGTATGCTAGCAGCAACACACAGAGTTAACTACATTATACAAACATGGGTTAATGATTAGAGGTAACCGAGTTATTTATTTTGTTAAAGTTTCAGCTATTCTGTTCACAATTATGTTATCACATTATTTACGATTTGTTAAAACATTGTCGTTTCTTTTGATGTGAAATATTATTTATTTAATTTAAATAAAAAGCAATGTTAGTTGTGTTCACAATTTGTTTAGTTAATTTAATAATATATGTATTTTTGAATCAAGTATTCATCTTTATTGTCTTCATTGTTAGTTTCCACATGCCTAAAACAACCTCAAGCTAAATCTAAAAGTTGATGGCTAAATAAGAGCGTTTGAGAAATTGTGCAAGGCATAACAGTCTGAATAGTCGTTTCATTAATCAATAGATTAATCGATTATCAAATGAGTCGTTTGTTGCAGCCCTAGTGTGTACATGACTATGTGTGTGTTTTTCTACTTTCTCCACAAAGTCAGCGACGTTTGTAATTAATGAATGCACCTTTATCGAGTGCGGTTTTTGTTTTTCTTCCTTCCTCTCCACTGTAGCCCCCTTGTCCGGATTGATCTTGAATAGGCACCTGTTAAGACAGAAGTACACTTACATTTAGTGTTTAATTACACATTCTGTGGATGATACAGCCATTAATTGTCTTTACAGTTCTACAGCTTGAAGTCAAAGGGCAATGCTACTCTTCAATGTACTTTTCTTTAACTGTTATGATCATATCTGCACATTTAAAGCATTGGCTTGAATAGAGTTTTGTTCTATAAAGTTGTCACTTGGCATCATTATCACACTGGACAGTATTGCAGCAGGTCTGTAAACAGGAGCAAGCGGTCACTTGAAGATCATTTGAATGTGGGTAGCTACGAGGGCCATCTAGAGCAGTGGTCACCAACCTTTTTAAGCCCAAAATCACCGACCTCGGCCTAGGTGAAAGGCGAGATCTACCTATTGCAGAATTAAGTGAAAAAGACAGCCCAGACAGTGCTTCCAATTTGAGGCTTTTTATATAGGTTAATTGCATCTGAATTACTGTTACAATGAAGGCTCCATAATCAGCTCACGGCATATAGGCAGGGGTGCTATTGGGGGGCGGACCTCACCTCCTCAAGGGGGGTCCATGGGGATGCTCCCCCGGGAAGATTTCTTTTTAAATATTGAAGTTGAAAGCATCAATTTGGTGCACTTTGAGAGCAACATGTAGAGATCTATGGATACCTCTCTCAGCACCCATATGAAACAGAACTGTAAACAGATTTTCTTTTTCTTTATGGATATTTTACAAATCACATTAAACTGTATTCTTGTTTTATTGCCATATAGTAGGCTATTTCATACCTGTTTTTCATTTATTCTCTTATTGTTTGTATAACTATAATGATCATATGAAGGTGTGCCGCGGAAATAATCTTTTGAATAATTTGTGACAAAACCGTTCTAAACACTCTGAGTCCTTTAGCTCATGCTCACCTGAGCCCCTCAGTCTGACAGGAGAGGACTCTCCTCCAGCTTGTTGCGGAAACAGCTCCTCATGTCCGTTAGTACAGCTAGCTAACCAGATGCTAACATCACGGTCCCCGCTAGCACCGGTCCCTCTCTCTCCCTCACTCCCTCTCTATCACACTAAATGCGCTATCGCCACACACACACAGAGCCGAGCTTGAATGACACAAGCACACGTGTATTTCCATGCAACTATCTGATTGGTCTGGTGTGTTGCCTCTGTTGCGTTCACTGAACACGGGAAATTACAGTCCTGCCGTCATCTCTTGTGTCATGATGAGGTTCACGTAAAGCACGGTTAATGTATTATATTATTGAGGTGTCTCAAATATACGTCAATCAAGTGGCACCTGCTAACGGGGTGGTGGATGATAGGTTTACATCTAAAAACGTATTTTTCAAACATTATTATTTTAATTTAATTTTTCTTTCTTTTGTTACTTTTTATTTAACGGTCCGCGATCTACCCGCACCACACTCGCGATCGACTGGTTGGCGACCACTGATCTAGAGAGTGTGTAACTGGAGCAGATGAGGTGCGTGTCAGCAGCAGAATGAGCTGTGTAAAAGCATCGTAGTTAACTGAAAGAAGTATTAATGTGTTGGTTCACTGCAATAATACCAGGTTCCGGTGCCCATCCCATTTCGGTGCAAGAAATAGTTGCGTCTTCCTCGTCAGATTCCATTGTCATCAGGTGCTGACACTCACGCTAAGCTTTTACTTGGTGGTAGAAGTAAAATATTCTAATTATACTTGTGTGTTTCTCTGTTATAGACCACACACATACACCAAACCTGCTCCATGGCTGTATTACTGTGCTGTTGTGTTGATATGAATAAGTTAAGGAAATCAACCGCTACCAAGAATCTTGTGTGTTCTTACCGACACCCCAAAGTGTAAGTCACTCCGAGTGAAACCTTCCCCTATACCAGGGGTCTGCAACCTCTTTGACCAAAAGAGCCATTTTGCTCCATTTTCCCCAAAAAATGTTTGTCTGGAGCCGCAAAACATATTTCATAGCTTGATAGCTAATAAAGTTGTATTTATTGTTATATCAGACAAAAACTACAGTTTTTTTGCATTTATTAGGCTATTTATTACGTTATATAAAACTGTTAACCTCTAATAAGAAACAAAGAACTCCTATAAAGGAGAATTAAAAATAATACACAGGCCTACTTTTAAATAAATTAAACACAGCACTTGGGGAGTCCTCTGCACATTTGAAGGAAAAAAATATATAATTAAAATGTGCCCACTTTGAAATAAATAAAACATATAGCTGCACCTTAAAAAGAGTTAACGGTAGGGTAGGTAAGAATGGAGAAACCAGCTCGAGTGCGCTAGAATTTGAAAATTCACAACCGGAAAAAATATGCCTCTTCCTCCAGACTTCCTTACAGAGCCCCTCCTCCAACACACACAGACGTGCATCAGGCTACGAGATAAGTTTGTGCACAGATGGAAGGCTGACAGGCAGGTAGGCCATCCAGTTATTTTAGCTGGGCCGGCTAAAATTATTGGTCGTGCTTATTACAGCGCTACGGCTTCCAGAGATTAATTTTTGTATGTATTTATTGTCAAAGCATTTAATATATTCATTGCTATCGGGACGTTAAGAGCATTCCATGGAATATAACAAAAAGTGTTTTCTGAAATAAATGACATACTCCATTGAATTATGACTGAAGATTGTCAGCTGTCTTCCTCTCCCTTGTTGTTCCTCGATACGTAAAGGCTGCAGCACCGTTGACAACTTCTCTCTACATATCAAACATACCGGTAAACCAGCATCGTTTGCTGTGAAAGCAGATAACTCTGTCCACACAGAATTTAATCCTGTGTTCCTCCGGTACTTTTCTTTGATTTAGCCATAGATCGCTCATCGAGCCGTGGGTCAGGTTATTCACCCGCAGGAAAAGGCGCTGGCGCGGGACCGTAGCAGGATGTGACGCATATTTTTGTTGATCTAATTAAAACCGTTTTGTTTTTTTATTTATGTGTCACAGTATCACCTCAAAATACAAGATACAAAAAAATGTCAACCATGGAACAAAATATAAATAGTCCTACAAATACTTTTATTTTATTTCCTTCTTATTTTTGTCTAAGCTCAAGGGAGCCAGAGCAGAGGGCTTAAAGGGCCGCGGGTTGCCGACCCCTGCCCTATACAGTCCTACCTGAATCCCTATTCAATAGGACTCCTTGAAAACAATTCCTTTTTCCAAATAACTGAATTGGTTTTCTTTTGTTGTCGACAAAGGGCCCTCTTTCTGTCATTTTCATTGAGCTGAAGTAAACATACCACCGATTGGCTAAGAGTGAGTTTGGGCCTTTAGGGAGGAGCCAAAGCACACCACTGCAAAGGAAAGGGGTACACTGAATTTACAACCCAAGACAAAACGAGAGCATAATGTGAAACAGAATGCAGCACAATAATCTTTTTATCTTTATTATCTTGTATTGTCAGGAGCATCATGTAGTGTCCAGCTGTCAGGTGAGAACTCCCTTAAGGTACACAAAGGAAAAAGTCACAAAACATTTATGAATCCAAAAAATATTTAGTGCAGATTGTTGTTGTTTTTTACTGGTGATCACATGGCCAATTGTATTTTAGGAATGATCAGCTCCTGCAGCTTTCTTTTCTTTCTTAAGTGTTTCCTAATGTTAACAGTGTAGAAAATGTCACATCATAAAGGGATAGTTTGGGTGTTTAAAGTAGGGTTTTATAAAAAGTACAGTACTTATCTAGAGTCAGTGTATTACCTAGAGTAGATGATGGCTGGCAGGGTCGGACTGGGAAACAGTGGACCTCTGTCGCCTGTCAGCGCAACTTCAATGATGCCGTTTAAAAACAGCGAACCGACCCGGCCGTTCTGTGATTCTACAGATGGCCAGTCCGCCCCTGCCGGTACCGAAGTGGCCCGACCGGCCCATCGGGATTCGTCCCGAACGTCCCAATGGCCAGCCCGCCACTGATGGCCGGTATGCCCCCGAGCTTGGAGACAGGAGCAACCACCTGGAAGCAAAGCAATGTACTGCTCTGGACAGGGTCAGCAGAAAAACATATTTTAGCCACCCCTTGATGATTTCCATATCCTTTCACTGTTTGCACAGCAATACCACATAGGACATTGAGAATTGATAAAACTTGTAATATGGCAAGAAATCTTACTTGAGGATCTCTGGCTGCTGTTTATTCTTGGCAGGTTGCAATTACTGGTACTGCAGCTAAAAGCTGATGGGAGAAAAGAGACACAAGTTTGCACATGCTTGAGCAAAGATAACTTAAATAAAACAGCAGCAGCTTTAAGTACAGTAATACCACTTCAAGTATAAGACCTGAGTACAGGGCTCGACATTAAGGACTGCCCGATGGCCCGGGACCATCTAGTATTTAGCTCGGGCAATGAAGCCTCAACTGCTGGTTGCCCGATCGGGCAATCTATTATGCCAGTATCAGGCAGCTCGCGGATCCAGTAATGAGTGACCCGAAAGTAAAACTAAACATATCTATAACTAGTTTAGGTAGTTTGAGAAGTAACTAAAATAGCTACGAGTGATATTCTAACCTGAAGTGTGTGTTTTGTCCGCTCACCGCTGCATGTGATCATGCAGAACTGCGTGTCGACTCGTCAGCAGCAGCTGATCTGTCTCTCTCTCCCGTCAGATTAGACTTCACTCGCGTTTATGTCCATATCGATCAGATCCAGCTAGTTCTAGCTAATGATATGACTACCTGCTTATTAAAAGACACCTAAACAATAAGTGTCGCTTTGCAACCGGGTGAGGCCACAAAGTATAGCGCAGCATTATGCATTTGTTTACATGTCCACCTGAACCCTGAGGCATTACCAACAGATCAACGCACAATCAACCCAGACAGGACATATCTTTCTCCACATTACGTGTTAGACATTAGAATTGACTATTATTGTCTGTCACATACTCTTCTTGTCTGTCACATAAGTGGCGCAACTGAAGCGGTATTGCGCTAAAGGGAAATTATTTTGACCTTAGAGATTTAGATTTGCCGGCTAACGGGAACTCCGACGTCACCATGTTGTGTGCTTCGCGGAGGCGCTCGGCTCCTCTCGACTGCTGCTCGGGTCTGCTCGGTCAGCTTCCGGATGAGGAAGCATTCATTCGACCAACTTACAGTAGATAACATTACAAACATTTTTAACAGGGGCCATAATAGTGTAAATAATGTTTGTAATGTTTTCTACTTTTTTAAATCTGGGAAGGCATTTGCCTTCATCAGATGGAAAGTGTCTTGACCAACAACTTAAGTACCGTAATTTTCGGACTATAAGCCGCGCCTTTTTCCCTATTTTTCGACGCTGCGGCTTATATAACGGTGCGGCTAATCTATGGATTTTTACAGCTAACGGCCACTAGGGGACCTCCTAAATCTATGGATTTTACAGGTTACAGTCCACCACCTTTAACTCTATGGGCTCTATGGCCGATCCGCGCCCCCCACCTTTAAGCGGCGGGCTCCAGCAGGAAAAGCTGGAGGCCGGAAAAGAGTGAGACAGGTAGCGCGCAAAAGTAAAAGTGGAACCGAGAGTGGTACGAGAGACAGAACGAGAGCAAGACAGACAGACATTACGAGAGCGAGACAGTTTGTCCCCGTACCACTGGTTGAAAACCACTGCTGTAGATCACTGTCGGTACCTGTGCTGGGAGCGCACTGTTTAAGTTTGAAAGTTGAAAAGTTTGTGTGTCTGAAACGCTATGTGATACAGTACAGTTTACACAGCACAGTACATGTTCTGTAGCTATATTGCACTAAATGGTAACACTTGAATACGTTATGCAAATATGTAACTTGTTTGTTGAAATGTTAATAAATGGGAGCTTCCTCAAACAGCCCTCTCTTTCCCAACAATCCCCTCTGTGCACAAACCCTTACTTATGGTAATTAAACATTAAAACACCTGCGGCTTATATATGTACACATCATTCAATTTAGCTGCTGCGGCTTATATTCAGGTGCGCCTTATAGTCCGAAAATTACGGTATTTCTTATAGCTATGCAGGGCATGCAAGCGAGCAAACAAGAGCAAACAAACAAGTGAAATGAAGAATAAAATTGAAATTGTACAATATAATATTGTGGTGGTTCATCTTATAATTCAGTCTAGAGAATGCACCAGACAGCATCTACAGTAAGACCTGGAAAAATCTAAATGTTCTAGGGGGAGGCCCCCCAAACCCTTCGTGCCATTTCGTCCGCGCGCATTTTTCAGGGCAATCTCTATTGGGCTCAGGGCCATCTGTAAATTAGCTTAGATGGCCCACAGGGCCATCTCCCAAAATCCTTAATGTCATGCACTGCCTGAGTACTTCTACTCTTATACACAGGGCTGCACATAACTGGTGCTCATGCCCCCCGCCAAAAAAGAGCACCGGATTTGAAAAAAGGTGCATTTGCGCACCGAGAGAGAGAGAGATAGAGATAGAAAAGAGAGATATTTGCGAGTTGCATAAGAACTGGTAAGATAGCAGGGTTTCCCACACATAGACTTTACTTGGGCGGGTCGCCCAGGTATATTAACGGTCGTCAAAGTATAATTCGCGAGCTATTTAGGTTTAATTTTTGTAATCCGTCCGCGAGCACCACGGCATCTGTGATCCCTCGCTCTACCCCTCGCTATCGCGTGAAGGGTCTGCTTTATGCGCTCCGCACAGTACCCTGCTGCGAGGCTTAATGAGCACCAAGCAACATCTCCAGGTGCTCCTTTGAGAACCAGGGCAAAAACCATTATGTGCACCCCTGCTTATACAAGTACAAGATCTGAGAACTTCTCCCACCTCTGTTTATAGCCTTAACATAGGATCTAAAAGATATGGATAATGTGCATTGTGTGTAACATTATGCCCACGAAAAAATCGATTATAAAACTAAGGATTGAGCTAACATTATGAGTTAGTGACAATGAATGCTAGTTAGCTAGCTAAACTATTTATTAAATAATATTGCGAAAAAGTAACTCTGAAACATTCACTGCACATCACGCTCAGCCACTCGAGCACGCATCTTGCACATCATTAAAAAATTAAACAACATGTATACCATAGCTAGGACCAGGGGCGGACTGGTCATTGGGAATACCGGGAGTTTCCCCGGTGGGCCGGTGCTGTGTGGGCCGGAGGGCCAAAAAAAAAAAAAGATTTAAAAAAAAAAAAAACCTTTTTTTTTTTGCCTAAATCCTACCGGCCCACATTTGTAAGTATAGATGATTAACAAATGCTTCACTTCCGGGCAAAAATAAAGGCTCCGCCCACTTTTGGGGGAAAACAATGCTGTCAGTTGAACGGCGGTCAATACAAATTCTGAAGTTTTTGCCAATCCGATCAGAAATGTAAGAAAACCGGAGATTTTTGGATCTTCAAAGAGCCCGATTCCAATGGCCAGACAGGCAAACAATTGCATTAAGCCATTAGAAATCGACGATAGGGCTCGATATATGGTTAAATATAGCAGTATTTATTTTCATAGATGAGTGTAACATCTACGTCACTTTACGGCCCCGCCCACTTTTGGGGGAAACAACGGCTGTCATTTGAATGGCGATCGAGCCTGAAGCCACAGAGATCTTCTGTTACTGTCCTTTCTTCTTAGAGGAAGTACAGAAACACGTAACTCTGGATTTGTTTTAATGTTTGAGGTGCAATAGACGACACAGCAGCTTTTTGGCAAGATAAAACTATTATGTTCTGCCTCACTCATGAGAGTAACAGCTGGAGAAATTACAGCCTTGCCTACTGATTTTAATTTAACCATATATCAAGACCGATTGTCGATTACCAATGATCAAATGTAATTGTTTGCCTGACTGGCCATCGTAATCGAGCTCTTTGAAGATCCAAAAATCCACGGTTTTCAAAAAAAATTGATCGGATGGGCAAAAACTTCAGAATTTGTATTGACCGCCATTCAAATGACAGCGTTGTTTTCCCCCAAAAGTGGGCGGGGCCGTAATTTTTTTTTTTTTTTGCTTACCTAAATCCTACCGGCCCACATTTGTAAGTGTTCCGGCCCAGCCCAGCCCAGCCCAGTGGGGTGTGGCCCACTGGGCTGGGCTTGTCCGTTTTGATCGGCTACCTTGGTTCTATCTATCAGTTTCAATTTCACACATCATGCCAGTAGCAGCTGTCACTGTGCAGTGAACGATCAGGAGTGAGTGACCGAGAGACCTAGCTGGCAGTTGCTTACAGATGGTTAAACAAGCTCCAAAGCGTAAAGGCGTTTTTGTATAGTTTGTGTATACAGTATTGTAGCGAGCCCTGGGTTCAGAGGGAGGGGCTTGCAGTCCAAGCCCCTACTGACTGCCATAGATTTGCTCTCAAAGTACACCAGATTGATGCATTTAACTTCAACATTTAAAAAAAAATCTTCCCGGAGGATCTTGCCCCCGGACCCCCCTAGAGGAGGTGAGGTCCACCACCTGCCCACAACCCCTGTTAAATTGTCTCCGACATTGAGGATGCTTCCTACGCCCATGTTTTATTCCATGTGTCAAGTCAGGCAAATTGGTTCAAAATGTTATTGCATCAATGATCTGTTAACATTAAAATCACTAAATATATGCTGTAACTATTTTTGCTCTAGGCAACTCAAGGGTTCAGGTAATGTGATTACTATATGAATAATTGTCCAAAATAACATAAAATGACTAGGGTTTTTTGTTAAGTAACATACTTTCGTCGCCGGCCAGCCGATACATGCCGCGCATTCAGTGGGCCTGTCTGTCAATTAATCCCCGGCAGTAGCGTGGCGTGGGAAAAAAATTAGGGGAAGCCAATAATACGTCTTCTTTTGGGGTGGGGGGGGGGGGGGGGGTGTGGTGGTCAATGTAATAACGTAACCAGATGAGTGATTACAGCGCCCAGTATCATTTTACACACATTTGTATCATACAGATGCAGGACTTACACACGCCTGTTATCTGACCGACAGGTCCGCACGCACTCTCCAGCCGAAACTCTAATAAGCATTCATTCACAAACTAAATCTGGAGACCTTTAACGTTTTACGTCCGGTTCGCTCTTTTGTTCCTCGCTGTACACAGCTCCAGTTTGGGCATTGGCCTGTCATCAGATTGTATTTGTTGTTGCTGCTGCAGCGGAAGTTTAGTACAATTATTTTCGATTAAATACTCCGAATCTCCACCCTCCATAATTGCACTTGCTTCAGTTGCTTGCTACTTTCTAACGGCGGTGAGAGTGGTGCAGTGACGTTATCTATCTTCTATCGATTAGATTTATGATTCGAAAATTATAAAAGTAGGGTAGACATGTGGGTATTATCCGACTGAACAAAACGTGCATTTACCTAACAGGTTCGTTTTCCACTGACCTTTTTTCGAGCTATTTTCCAAAATCCTATGGAGAAATCCCATTGCTATTTTGTCGAGGGAAACCGGGCGCAGCTTACCTCCGCTTTTTGGGACGCGTCACTGCACCACTAAGTTGATGCGATTTGATTGGATTGCGAGGCAAGGGAAGCCAGCCGCCTCTGGCTTCCCTTGGCATTGTCCTGACCAATCACAGGTTGGCAGGGGCATGACGTGAGCCTCATCTGATTGGTCAATCCCCCCATTTCTTTTCACCAAGGGAAGCAAATTTCGGCTGGCCTCCTCTCGCAACAGAGAGTGCAATCTACTGTTTCACCATAACATCTAGAGGGGCGCTGTTTCACTCTTTGTAAAATACTCAATGAGAATGGGGGAGAGACGGGCCGGCAGCAACACACAACAAAGAATTTCCGAAACTAAACGAAGTGTTTTTATTTATTTATTAAAATTATAACTACAATCCGAAAAAACAGGGGAAGCCTGGCTTCCTTTGGCCTCCAGGAGAAAACGCCACTGATCCCCGGGCCACTTTTCCACCCCCAGTACGCCCCTGGCTAGGTACTTTGAGGTTTGCAATGTTTTAAGAGTGTTTTGAATCCGTTGATAAATAGTTTTTACCGTTACCTCTCAAAGTGTTGCTTCCTCTCCTCTGGGCGCGCCACGTGTCGTGCAGTGCTCTTCACCTCCTGCATGCTAACTGCATGGTCTCCGTAGTGTGTCAGTTAGTGAAGTGTCGGTCGCGAACGTGAACGAAGGGAGCCGGCTCGCGCCCACGAACGAGCCGGTTTTTTTTTTTTGCGGAGGGATCTAGATTGGCATGAAGGCACATTATGCAATGTGCAATGTGCACATTATCCCGCTTATTACAAGGCCACATTCTCAACAAAGTAACGACATGACTCCCAATATTAATTGAAATGCTTGTATGGATTTAGAAAATGATTTTATTGATTTAAAAAATAGTTGTATGTATTTATTTAAATTGAAATGCATCCTCTAAGAAAAATAGTCCGTTGTTACTGTTTGAACTAACCTAGCAACGTCAGGAACTGCTTCGATAGTGTTTTTGATGAGCTTTTTTATTACAGATTTGAAAACATCGTTGCTTGCTTTAAAAGTAGCACAATTCATGATGTCTTGGAAAGTATCTAGATATCCCTGCCCTAATGCCAAAGTAACTGCACACTGAATATGTTTCGCAGGTTTGATGTTTATGCCTGGACCGCTGCGTAAAAAGGAGGGTTTCTGCCCCGTTACTTCTCTTCTTACTTCTATAAGAATAAAACACGGAGGACGGAGATCTCTTTTTCTCCCCCTCTTCTGACAGCCCAGCAGCAGCTGATCTCAGAGCACGCTCCCCTCTTCTGCAGGGGGTCTTGGTCAGCTGTAGCTCACAGAATCAGCCCCCTGCAAAAACAGCGCTGGAAAGAGCAAATAGAGCGAAATGAGGCATGGCTAAAATGCAGGATCTACTGCTACTAATACTCAAAGGATGTATTGAATAATTTAAGTGATATATGTGTACACATATACATCATTCATTAGTCAAAACAGGGCTAAATTTGATTTAATTAAAAGGTATGTAAACTGAAGAGCCGTTTGGGAGCCGAAAGAGCCGGCTCTTCTTGGTGAGCCGAGCCAAATGATCCGGTTTCGGTACCAGATGTGTTCGGGGTACCTACGTGTTAGGGGTCAATTCGACGTCAATTACGTCACGCATTGTGATTGGCTGTACGGTAATTTACCCATTACATTACATTGCATTTAGCTGACGCTTAAGTGCATTCGACCAACAAGATAAAAACTTGAAGAAATACAATAAAACTTGAAGAAAAACAAAGAGGAATGAGGAGAAGAACAAGAGAAATCGAAGGTAAGAAGTATATAACGTAATATGGTAGGTAATATGTAATATGTTCAGTGCCGTTGGTACGTTAGTTCAAACAGTAACAACGGACTATTTTTCTTAGTATGCATGTCAATTTAAATCAATACATACAACTATTTCACATGTACAATATTTTCTTAGCCCTAATACTTAATACTACTTATTTCGTTTTGATTGTTATATTTGATTATATTATATATTATCAATAAATTATATATTATATATCAATATGATATACTTTTCTATGTATAGATTATCAAAAAAAGTATTTATTAAGTAAGGGATAATGTGCAGCAATCACAATCAAGTCCACAATCGAATCCATAAAGACAAAGTAAGAGCCGGAATTCCCATCACTAGTGTCAGTGCCTTTGCGCATGCGCTCTGTCTGCCTCAGCGCATGATGGGTGCATGCCAGAAGTCTCGTCTCTGATTGGCTGCAAATCGATTGCCCTGAAAATCCTCGGATGAACATCCAATCCTTGTATTATTTTAAGAATTGGTAACACCACACCATACAGATTAATTTAAAAGTAAAAAAAATGGGGTGCAAACTATTTACATTGCAATTACGATTGTTTAATTCTTTGGATGTTATTTTCTTAATTTACAAAAGGACAATGTAACTAGTTGATAAAATAATAAAACAAACACTGAAGGCCTTCCAAAAGACACAAGCAACAGTTATAAGACTTCTTTATTGTCAGTTTATTATTTTTAAATTGAGAATAGAGAACACTGATAACTAATGTTGGTGCACATTTATATAAGTTTGATTATGATCAGGAATATCCCATCTGTACTTTGCAGTCCTGTCCCAAGTACAAGTTAAATAGGTATTAATCAACGTGTACATATAGTTTACTATCATTTGTAGTCATGCATAGTACTGCCTTCCTGATTGCTTTATTTTTGAGAAACCTATTCTGCACCTACCTGGGTTTTAAGAGAGTCCAATACCCTATGTGACTGTTCAGTCTCATAAAACATGCTCAATTTACTTTTTGAAAACACAAGCTCACAATAAAGTCAGATGGGAGATCTACAGAAGCAAAGTGTGATAGACAAAGATGCATTCCTATATTAAACAAACAGAAAGGAAAACGTTGTTGTTCCACGAGGTAGTTGTAGCCATAGCAAATGGATTAACCTTCAACCTTCAACTACCTGCTGCCTGAAATCCCTGTGACATCACTGTAGATTGTTGTAACCAACTAGCTGTGTGGGACGATATCACAATACATATTTAAGTTAATTGACTTGGATTGTAAAGGTCTTTCACTGTAGTTACTAGCTTTGTCAACATGCTATGATGAAGGCCTATTCTTTCAATATGATGGATATTATTAGACGTCTACAAGGACAACATAGGTTATTTGTTTTACTGTAATTGCAATGCTAATACCAATTTAGCATAGTGGTAGCACTAACTGCTAACAAGGTTTTGATATTCAGAGTCTGGTTGTTAGTGCTTGCTAGCATGTTATGCTATGGGCTTGATCGTACATGCTAGTGTGATATGGCCTATGGAAGATGCTAATGTTATTTAACTTCTAGATCCTTTCATTTTTCACTTACAGTGAAAAGCTAAATGATTTCAGAAATTGGCACAGCTTTTTCTTGTGTTGAAAGAGATCAGCAGGTCAATGTTACTTGGGTTGTGAACGCAGCGAACACCAAAACTGCTCCCTGGCGCCGGCTATCTGGCAGCCTCTCTGCGATCCCCTCTCCTATCCGCATGTGGTTGTGTTTGTGCATGTATATGCTCTGTGTGTTTGTGCATGTACAGTATATCCTCCCTGTGTGTGTAATGTGTTTAAACACAACAGAGTGGGGGAAGACATTTCCCTCTGAGGTATGAATACATTATATCTTCTTCTTCTTCTTCTTCTTCTTCTTCTTCTTCTTCTTCTTCTTCTTCTTCTTCTTCTTCTTCTTCTTCTACTTAGAAATCATAAGTGAACTATCACATTAGGTTTGCCTGCAGTGAATGCTGGCAGCTATGAGCTAGTTTATAGATGTATCATGGCATAGACAAATGTCTCCTATAACCCACAGTCTATGGCTGTTACTGGTGGTTTATAGCATCATTTTATATCTGAATTGTGCTCTGGTAGGAATTCGCACCCAACATGCTAATAACAGTACATTTTTGTTTTAACTCTATTGTTTTACACAGTTTTTATAACATGAAATTCATATATTTAACAATTAAATCGTCAAATTAATAAAAATGTAGCAATAAAGTGAAAGTCAAAATGTGTTAAAATGTAGTTTATTTTTTTTACTATAAAAGGATATTCAATACCTTTTTTTTTCAGTTTATCAATGTAAAGTAGTGGTTAAATTAAGCAAAATTACTTTCTTTACTCATATATTTTCTTTTAATTATACATTTTTTAAATTAGTATTAACGGTGTTTGTTATGTATTTGACAGTGATATATAGCCATAACAAAAGTATTTTTTGGTAAAATTACAGAAAATGCAGCTAATTTTGCCACCAGAAAATCATTTATTTTTACGGTTAGTTTTGTTAAATTTGCATTTAAAAACGGCTAAAAAACAGATAAATAATGTATTCCATTTCTACATTTTTCTTTTGTTAAAACACATGACACATTTCAATAAACCATTTATTCTTGTAAATTGAATATGATTTCCTGTAATTATGAAATACCATAAAAAACTGTAATTCTTCTGGGGAAAAACTTTAAAAAAAAATGTTTTTTTACAGTTTTTCCCCAGAAAAAGTGTAATCTCATTATTATGGTGGATAATATGTATTTTAAAATTGACTGACAATGTCACTAATTTAATAAATCATAACTTCATATGTGCTTTGATTTAATAAAAACACAATCTGTGTAACGTAACTCATATGTAACGTAACATGTTCTGTTCAATATATTAAAGAGTAATAAGCACAGATGTGTTGCAATTCTTAGGGGATTGATTTATTTCTCATAGGTGACCTGTAGTTCAGCTCATTCGGTACATTTCAAGTCACAAGCAACAACAAAAGACTGATTTCATTTTTATGAATCCAAAACTAACCCAAAAAATATGAGTGTTTCCTTTGCTTTGTAGTCTTCTAATTAGGAACCTAAGACTCCAGAGAAAGGCATAATAACTTTGAAACCCCCAAATAACTCTATCTAACAGCCCTAAATCCTTCTATGCATTGTATTTGATTTTATAGCAGTTATACCAGTTTTATTTGAAAATATCTGATAACGTTTGATGATGGTATGCTTTTTATTCAATTGACAAATCAAAGCTCAACATACGCATTATATCTATACATATGCAGACTCTGTGAAAAGAAAAACATTACTTGTTGGCTTCCAATAATCACAGATGACATTTGTTTGCCTGTGGCACAGATGTTCTCAGAGGTTGTTTAAAGAATATAGAAAAACCATACTGGAATTTCTGTCTGATGTTTTATTTATTGCCTTCAGTGCAAGTTATATTGTGACCTTGTGCATGTTTACTACTGACATCTACAAAGAGCACTCTGCAATGTACTGTATATGCGATGCACACAGACCACTGGTTTTAAAGCTTTTGATTGCAAATGCTTTATGATTCATTGTGTGGCTTCCTCCACATTCTTCACCTTCCTTTTAGCTTGAATCCCATTTTGAAAGCGAGAAATTAGGGCAATAGCTCCCTGGAGAATTTTGGAATAAAACAAGGTTTCTGGAATAGTGTGTGCACTGTTAGTGACTCACCAGTGGGTTTTCAGTCTGTGGTCTGCTGGTAATTGCATTTCAGTCAGTGATCATTGATTATGTAAAACTTATTATGAACATGCAATTGTCTTCCCATCTATGAAACAGATCCGGAAACAGAGGTGATATGATCACCAAAAGATTGCAGGGAGTGCAGAAAAACAAATCACACAGAAAAGTCTACATCACATCTTTAATCAGTCAATCAATTTCATTCAGAGCACTAAATCACCATGCTGGATGGTCGCAGTACATTTCATGACAAGCCAATAAAATAATGAACTTTAAAATATAAAAGAACCCTATACAACCATAAACGTTTAACGGATGTTAATAGTGTAATGATCCGACTTTGTTATGTGGTAGGCTGCAATAAATATGAAGGACAGAACACAGAGCAATATCCTTTATAATAAAACAACCACATTAAGAACATCAGTGTTAAAGGGATGTTAAAAAGGTTGGAGGCTTGACAATTTTGGATAGCTGCATTGAAGTCAATAAAGGTAATTTGTTAGTCTTGATTTAAAGATTTGAAATGAAAGAGCTGATTTTTGCAACAAAGTTGGACTCGAAGTAGGACTTCAGCCAACTCAAACATTTCCAACCTCCCACTAGAAAAGTCAATGTCACTAAAAGTCGGTTGTATACTCGGTGTAAATCCGTCTACCCTGGCTTCATGAACAATGGAAGCACACATTGTAAATGGTAAAACATCAACTTAGTATTTTCATGTGTTTAATACATATCACATATTTAAACCATTTTGCGTTTAAAGTGATATGTTTATTTGGTAACTAGTAATGATAAACAATCCCTTGAAAGTGATCTTCTCTGCTCCAAATGTAATTATGGAAAAAAAATGTCCCCCAACATAATGTGGAGGCTCTACTGCTTAGAGTTCAATTGTGTGTACACTTGCCAAAGAAACATCACTTTGTCACAGTCAGCCATAGTTTTTTGTTTGGCAACATTTCAACTGGGAAAATGCCAATCCTCATTTGTGTGGAACGTAGCATAAAAACTTGAGATGGCCACTTATACATCTGAGTTTCCCGAGTAAAAACAAAATCTAAGAGGAAATTATTCTCTATCAAGGTTACTCAGTGGTCCCACAATGGCATATGATTGAAATACTTCCTGCCCTTCTAAAGCCGAGGAGAGGCCCCACACCAGAGCAGAGGGCAGCAGTTGGATACCTTGGCGTAATCCGGCAGGAGGAGCTCTCACTGCCGACAATGGGTTAGCAGCAGTTGAGAGCTGCGACCTTCTCCATGGTCCAATCAGATAATCAACGCTTCCTTCTGACACCACGACATCACTGTTCCAACGTCTAACTGTAAACATGTCTGATGTGTCCTCCCATGGGACTTTTTGTGAAATCACTGCAATAATGTATGTTTCTTTTCACCTCTGTAGGAAAGTCACAGTGAACGGCTGCTATTGAGGATAATCATCAGTGCTGCTGGCCTGTTGACTTTCCTTTCCACCCCTTGGGTATTGCCGTGGGAGATTGACGCCTACATTGCACCACACACATTTCCAATCATCGAGGTACAAGGTCTTCTTTGAGACGGGAGAGTCAGCAGATGACATCATGCAGCTTCATGGACAGCTGTCAGGATGAGTCAGGTGAATGGGGGCAGACTGAAAGTGGCTGTGTTTGTTTTGTCAGTGCTCAGAATCCTCCTTAAGTAAGGCAACTTCCAGTTTAGTCAACGTCAAAGAATGAGTAACTCTGACAGGAAGCACAACTGTACAGTAACTTCCATGTCTGCCAAACAATAGATAACACAATTATGAAAGAAGCTCACCTGTGGCTCTACTCAGAGTGTTTCTCTTATCAGCATGGAGCACTGCCAGGACTGCAATTCAATTGGACATTGTGTTTCCTGAATAGAAATGTAAAACTAATCTATAGTATAACTTAGCAGAAAGATTAGAAAAAACCTTTAATAACATAAAAAATATATATTTTATCTTTTGGAACATTACATTATGAAGATAACCTATATATGCCATATTTTCTACTGTTTGATGCACTATAGTGCCATACACAGCAAACAGATTTGCTCATTATACATTCAGTGTGTGACAAACATGTGCACTTCCTCATAATGAGAAGGAATTATTTATAGCATGCTGTGCTCCTATCATTTGTCGGCCCAACAGGTACAAAAAGATTGAAGTTCAAGGGCACCCAAACTTGTCCTCCCAGCAAGCTGTTACTTGACAAACATTCATCATTCAAGCACACAATTGCACCAAATATAATCCCTCTTCACTACACGGTATTAATTGGATAAACAAATCTCTGCACTGTGGAAGGAGCGGGTCCCTCTGTGTGTCTGAGTGAAATTAATATTGCACACAAGATAGTTCACTGATGTTACTCAGTTTGCAGGGAATTTGATATGCCCATTTAATGCATGACCCTTCAGTTTTGGCATGGTCAAGACTCTGTTGGGAAAAACAATTAGTTGGCGAATTATTACTTCACAAAAAAAATATTCAGGAGTATCTTTCCAAAGGATAATTATATTCTGAGGCCTTTGTTAAGAGCTCTGTGAGTACATTTGTAAGCTTGTTCTCTTCAGGACTGTAATTCATGCTGCACTGGTGCACCTTCTTAATTAACACCTACTCCAGCCAACAAATAGAAGTGTGTGAGTTGTACTTGCCTGCAGAAACACCATTGTTGTTTATAATGTTTTGTGTGGCCACAACTCTGAATTGTCTGCTCTTTTTCTTTGCCATTTCTCCACATATATAATTAGCATTATAAGATTTCTACTTTCATTGCCTTGTCATATTTGATAACATGTGTTGGTCTGTAAATAGACTTATGGACGGGCTGAACACCCACACAAATGGAAAGGTGCTAAAAGGATGCAGGTTGAAAAAAAATGACAATTTAAAAAGCAATCCAGTTACTTCATGCGGTAAAATAGCATGCTATGACTGTTTAAAGAGACAGTAAATCCATTGTGTGTGTGTGTGTGTGTGTGTGTGTGTGTGTGTGTGTGTGTGTGTGTGTGTGTGTGTGTGTGTGTGTGTGTGTGTGTGTGTGTGTGTGTGTGTGTGTGTGTGTGTGTGTGTGTGTGTGTGTGTGTGTGTGTGTGTGTGTGTGTGTAAAAGTGAGGAGGGAGGGGTGGCACCTGGTCTCTTTAATCTATTTATGGCTTCCACACTTCATTAGACCCAAACCCAAATACTTGGCTCCTGAATTATGTTTATTAAATGTCTCAATGTTATTGGTCACAGCTGCAAACCATAAACGTGTGACTATATACTGGTCAGCTTATATGTTTTTTCTTGACCTTGAAATTGTCAAATGTGTGGCATCTGCAAGCCATTTCTAGCAATCTGAATAAAAGTATTATCTGAAATGTCAGTGTTGCGGAATTTGGATGTTTATTATATAGTATATTAATAAAATATGAGAACCCGAAGCCTCAACCTGCTCATCGGGTGTTTGCACACGATGATGCAGCAGCTGACTTTTGAGCGCCTTCTTTCTCTGTGGTCGTGTACTGAATTTGTTAAACCACATTTGAACCCAGTGACTTTAAAACACATTTTATCTTAGTTGATAAAAGTCATCAGATGAATGCAAAACAAAATATTATATTGGAGAAGGTGTTTATTTACAAACTAAAAAGAAAGAAACAGATCAAACTGAATTTGTCCTACGAAGAATTATGAAATTAGTTAATACAATATAAACTACCTAATAAATAGTTTTGAAAGCACATCTGATTATTTGAAATTGACAGTGGATAAAATGCACCTTGAATATAAAAGTCACAACATTTAAAAAGAGAAGTAACAGAAAAAATAAAATAGTTTCCCCAAGTGGATCCATGTTGCCTGAGAATGACATCCTTAACCTAAATCGTTATTATTGTGGTGGACAAATGCTGTGTCATGGGGGTTTAAGCATATTATGAATGATCCCATTATTCCGGTTGTAATAATGGGATGATATTAATACATATTAATTTGTGTTGTGTCATGGTACAGCTAGACATTATTAGAAGAACTGAAGAGAAATTAAATTCCCCTCCAACTGAAAGTATTACAACCCCTAACCATGAAATGGAAATAGGGTACTTTCTATGTTGCCTTGTGAAGATGACCAAAAATGAGTTCTGGATCAAACATTTCTCAATTAAATTAAATGACTAGACACAATGTGAATTTCAAAGAGTTTATAAATACATCTTTAAAAGTTTTATTTTACATACAACTTCAGTATTACATTGAACATGAACACATGAACATGTCCATGATTATGAAGTAGCATTTGTTATCACATTTTCAAATAAGCAATACTATATATATTTTTTTATCTTCATAGAACATTGTGAACATACAGACATAAACAATCTTTGTGAAAAAAATAGATGTCAATTAAATGAAATAGGAAAAGTACATTTTATACATAATTTAACAAGTAAACGATAAACTTAAAAACCTAATACTCCCTAAATCTGGGGCTACAGAAAATAAGGATAAACAATAAAACAATCATTTTTATTACATTTAAGATTGTAATATTTATTATATTATATTGTATTATATCATCCGGTAGCTATTGGGTAAACACACTTTTGGGAGCGAATTTGGAAATCTTGTCTTACTGTGAAATCTATTCCAATAAATTGCTACGTAACTGTTATCCCACAGCTTGGCCCGGTGGTACACTGAAAGACATAATTAAACCTTATATGGACACATACAGTTAACTAGTGCCACGCCCTGAACACCTCCTTGTTTGCGGGCCTGCTGTGTCCTGCGGTCGCCCTGCCCCGCTGCCAGGAAGTTCAGGAACTCGGTCACCGCCCCAGCCCCCCTTCTGCCTCGTCCATTGTTGGGCAATATTCTGCGACATCGAAACATTCTTCACCGAAACTTTCCAGGTAACTAACTGCTAATATCTGTTCTTGTCTTTACTTATAGTAAAAGGATAGTTTTTCGTGAGTAAATCCAGTGTGCGGTTAGTCACAACTAACCGGTCAGAGAGAGGAGGAAAAGGGAGGAAAACTTTTGAGGCAAGCAACTCCGTAATTCCCATTCCTCCATTTTGAACTTTTAAACTCCCAGTTTTGCTTGTGGATTGTTTTCGGTAAGTTTATAGCGTTAACTTAATACCCTATTTATAACATTATAAAAGTCACCTGGGTAGTGCATTAACACGACAGTTAAAGTGTTCAGCCGTGTTTGAATAGGCGTATGGAGTTAGCGTTAGTGTTTGTTGTGTCGGTTAGCATTAGCATTAGCAAGGTGCCGTGTTTGTACGTTAGCAGGTAATGTTTCCATACCGTACGGTGAACTAAATTGGCGTAACATGACATTAATTAGACCATTCCTGGTCAAAATCGGTTAATTCACTCAACACCAGTCTTTATTTCTGCAAGTCACAACGTTCACTTTTTAAAAAGTTAGACTAGTGTTACTTTAACTGGATAAAACCAATGTTAACTTGGGTATAGTTAGCTACAACAGGTGCAACTTAAGCTACTTAACTTCAGTATAAGCGCCTGGCTATCGTTCGTTAACCTGAAACCCATATTGCTGCTTCTCCATTTGTAATGAGTTTTATGTTAAGTATCGTATCATTGTAGTATGGGCCGATCTTGTTACGAAAAGGCATTTCAATGTTCATAAATACGCCATTTTGCTTGTGTTTCTTAGGAGAAATAATTGAGATTAGTTTGCTGAGAAATTAAAGATGTATATCACCCAGGTCATATGAATATACCCCCAGCTGTATCTAGCCTCAAAGAACGTTTTGGTTTCTGTTGACCAGATTTTCAGATAACAGTCTCTGCCACACCCATACACAGGAAGTGAACGAGATTATCACATGCGTTGTCCCAGTTACATTTTAGTAAACCAGTTTTGAACTACTTCCTTGGTAGAATCCGTTTTATTGAACATGGGCCATACTTCAGCAAATATCACATCCACTATCTGTATTGTTAGATGCTGACACAGACATTATTTTGGTTGATTTGTGTGAGGTGAAGTTTACTGGATAAAAAACCCTGCAGTAGTTGACAAGTAATTGTAAAATAAAATGTCTGAGTAGTAGTGAAGGGCTTTAACATTTGTTCCATGATAAAAATGAGTTACAACTGTGCCAGACAATTTGCATCCATCCATACTGGCTGTCTTTTTTGATTAAAAGTTAAAAGGGGCCATAGCTCACAAGTATACCCCATCCAAATGTTAACTTTAGTCAAGATCTTTTGGCAAAATTGAAAGCACACCCATTCATAAATATCACAGTTCAATATTACTACTTTTAGGCATTTGGTAGTCATCATTCACATGTTCTCCTGAGTCTTCTAATATGTAGGCCTCTTTGGTGACAATGTAGGTTAGTGGCTGTCTACGACATTCTTCTCATAATGCTGCTGACCAACTTTCAGCTGAGGCCCCTCAGGGCTGGCCGATTATCCCTGGCCCTCCATGTTAGAAAGCTAATCAATGGAGTTGCAGTGCTGCCTGAAAAGAGAAATCGAAATTAGGCCATAGTGCTACTGTACTCTACCTCTGGCAGGCATTCTGCAAGGAGTGGGGCATGGCTGGCTCAAAGAACGACCTTGATATGTGGATTATGTCTACAGACCTTTTGGAGACTAGTCTAAACATCTTAAATAATGCTTTAGTTAGTAAGCAAACATTGTTCTCTTGGCCACCTAGCCTTCAATGTATAAAGTACAGCCACAATCATCAGTGTTTTGCAAAGCAGAGATGTTCATGTATGATGCAGTCTAAAAAGTGTTTTATCTTAGCATCTGGAGAATTAAAATGTACTCTTCCACCCTACTCATAGGTTTCAAACCTTTTTCTAAATTGTCAATTTGTTATTCCTAGAGTTCCAGACACCATGACAAACATCAACACGGCTAACATCAACTTTAAATGGGACCCAAAGAGCCTGGAGATCCGTACTCTGGCAGTGGAGAGGCTGCTGGAGCCCCTAGTGACCCAGGTAATGGAAAACAATTTGTATTTTTATTTTAAATAATTACACGGGGTCAGATTTAAAACAATAGCAAGTGATATATTATCCCACTTCTATTCCTGCCATAGGTCACCACTTTAGTAAACTCCAGCAACAAAGGCCCCTCCAACAAGAAGAAAGGACGCTCTAAGAAGGCTCATGTTTTGGCAGCATCTGTGGAGAATGCCACCGAGAACTTCCTGGAGAAAGGAGAGAAGATTGCAAAGGAAAGTCAGTTCCTGAAGGATGAACTGACTGCCGCTGTGGAAGATGTCCGCAAGCAAGGTATATTGAAAATGCATATTGCAACAGTGTGTGGTTTCCAGCATGTACAGAGTGCTTCTTTTGATAGGCGGGATGATAAATAAATCATAAAGTATGTACATATCATCTTCCCCAGTGGACGAACTTGAAGTAAGGATATGCTTTGAGCGTGATGGATTTCTCTTTTGCAATGGGGAATTCAGAGAGCCCATTAATAGAGGCTTTCATTTAAGCATGCCGACGGTTCACATTTATATTAAGCTATACACCATTTTCCGTGCCTTGCCTTCTACCATGATCAAATGTAGCCAGTAGTTTGGTATGACTGCCCTTGTAGAAAATATTGCGCATTTATTTGATCTAACTCTGGTTCAGAACCGTACTATATTGTAAATAGAGCAACATCTAAATTGCGATGTTGGTCAGAAAATAAAGATATTTCACACTTAGGGCTGCGCAATATTATTAAATATAATCGTTTATCATAACAGTATATTTGAAAAATACACAAAACATTCATTTTTGTTGTTATATGTTCTAAAATCCCATAATAAGTGTTCATTTTAGGATGTATGACATTTAAAAAGATACTGGTGATTTTAAATCTGTAATGGGAGCCTTTTCTTAAGAATATTGTGATCATGATTTCAACCATATTGTCCAGCCCTACCCTATATCACTCAGCCCTGCAGTATAATCCCACTATAGTCATCCATTATAATATGAACCTGCCTTCACCCCATGCGTTTGAGCAGCGTCTGACATTTGAAAGACATTTGTCATGAGCATACAGTCAGCTTGATTTATCCGTTATCCCATTCACAACAGTGGCAACAATGGATATTGAGTCGGCCTAAAAATACATTTGTTTTAGCCTATTTTCCGCAGCTAAATATGGCTATACTGTCGATAACGAAATAAAGTAATCATATTTATGCACAGTATTGAGGGAAGGCTTTCGTGATCCGGGTATGTCTTACAGTCTGTTTAAGATTATCTGTTGAGAGATCAGATGAGTAGTACCAGATAATTGTTTGACAAATTAACAACTTGTGTATCTCGAAACCAGAATGTACCCTCGAACTACCAGCCGGTTACCCAATTAAATTACCATTTGGCTTGCGATAGCAGATTCCTTCATTCAACCACCACACTTGATAGTCTCATTTATTCCCCTCTGCTCCAGATATCTGAATGTCTTTTGACACACTAGCAGACCGTTGAGACTGGGGAGCTCTGACTTGAGGGTGGCTGTTATCACCTTGTGAAGCGACATCTGTGTCACTGTGTCTTTCTCCCCAGATGCCCAGCGAGTTGGATATACCCTGCTCGAGCTGCGCTCTGAGTAGTTGGGAGGTAGATGACATGTTGCTTGATAGCCTGTGCAGTGCTCAGTGCCCAGGAATGTTACTGTAGTTGTGGTAAGCTGTCACTGGGCTGGAATTCACTCACTGTTGTTAGCTGGTGCCGAGGCCTGGCTGTCCGCTATGCCATGCTGCTCGGTGGAGCGTGCTTGGACTGATAATACGGCTATTGAGTGGAGTAACACCCCCCCCACCAACCCCTTGATTCAGAAAGCATTTCCCACCCAGCTGTGGCTTGCCAGCTGTTTTAAAATGGTAGAAAAAAAGTCTGACATGATCATTATCAATGAGGTGCTGTACCCAGTAGTTTGAGTTAAAGTTTTGTGGACATGGACAGTTGAATTCAAAGTCAACATTTGAATGGTGCCCTCAGTGTTAAGTGTAAACCTACATGTATTTATGTCAAATATGTTGACGGGTATTCAAAGCGTCCTTCAAATACCCTAATCAATGTTTTGTTAAAAACTTTTTTTCTGAAATAATTTGAAATGTAGTGGATGTTTTTCCCCAGTTAACATATTCTGTTAATATCTTAAATCCAATTTATTTACCTCATAAAAAATCTGCAGACATTTTCTCCCTTTTTTGCAGATTATATTTCTATACGCATCCCTTTCTGTCTGCCTTTGTCCTATCGGTCTTGCCCTTCCCTCCCTCCTTGTCTGTGTTTTTGTTGTCCTTCTGTTTTGTGCGCTTAATGTGTGATATACATTTTAATCATTTCATCGAGCACCTGGTGGGTTGCAGGTTAGCGTTAGATGGATGGAAGTTTATTAAAGGAGCACTGATCACTATCTGCCCCCTGAAAATGGCCTATTGATTTTGTTCACAGGGGGGGAATAACAGCCTGAAGGTGCAAACTGTGTTTGTGGTTTGTGTTGTCGATCATTTGCACAAACTGCTTTCGCTCTCTGTCAGAACAAAATGATCAGAATCTGTGTGATGTGAACAACTTTTTTGATGGCAAAAATTTTAGGATTCAATATCCTTTCTGTCATGAATGATAACAATATATTCGGGTTTTGGACTGGTAAACAGGTGGAAAGTAAATATATGTAAAATAACACAATTTTGGTTTCTAAAAGAATATTATGGAAATTTGACACTATTTTTCATTAAACATACAAAAAGATTATATTAATATTTTACTGATTTATGAATAAGAATCGGTAGTAAATTGCACCCAAAGCTGCTGATGTTGAACTACACTTCTTCTTCACACCAATTTCACAGCTGTTTGTCCATTCCAAGGAATAGACATGCTTCAATGTAACTGAATGACTCTATGAAATGTCTATGCTGACTCTGTAAAAAATAATCTTTTTAAGGGATAGAATTAAATAGATCTCTGTTTTGTAGCAATGCTTGCACACCTCTGAACCACTGTTCGTTGAGTATAGAGTTTCAGTATGTAATTTTCAAAGTGCGCATTTATTGAACTGAAAGTGCTAGTGGGCATGCATGTTGCTAGCGTAAGCTAACGTTGGGGGATGTGTGTATTAGCGCAACATTTATCAGGGTTAATCACAGGTTGTCAGTTTACCTACCTGGGGGAGGAGGGGGGAGGAAAGACTGCTGATGGCTTGTTATTGATGTTTCATTTACGAAGCCCAAGAGTTTGTATTTTTTCAGACACTGAATTCTCCTGGTACAGTCAATACACTAACTTGCTGCATTAGCTTACTCTTATACCGCTCAGTGAGGTTGCATTTCAGACTGTTTCCAAACAAACTTCATGTGTCAGACAATTCATTTTGAATATAATTTGAAGGCTTCATTACCAAGAACCATCTTTATGCAAAGTTTTGCCAGTAATAAACAGTCTTAAAACCAGCGTTATAATGCTTCACCTGTAAGATCTTTTTGTACATTGCATTAATATGTCTGCTATTGGATATCCAAAATAATTGACTGAAAGCAGGGAAAAAGCCTAGATACGCTTCATATTGGGAGCAGGGAGGTTGAATAGTCTGGGTAGAACATGATGTTCTTACAAAGGTTATGAGCAAATGTATATAAACTAACTTGGACTGCTGTTATATAAACGCAGTCCAATTGAACAACACATATCCTTTGAGTATTTACTGGAGCTCAGTTAAGATTTTACCTAGATCTTAGTTAAAGGGGGCATTAATACAATTCAGTGCATGAATAAAAACATGGACAGACCAAAGCACATTTGTTTTGCAAATTACTTCTGCTCAAGTTAGACATTTTGCTACTGAAGTTAAAATATGTAGTTATTCTGAGTTGCATGACTCAATGGATGTTCAGACGCGAGGGCGGAAGAGTGGTGCGGTGGAGGAAAATAAGAGGAGCTGTAGTTCCAGAAAACAATCTATCCAAGTTGTCAGTGGTCGCCTTTTGTTTTTACAGCACACATCATTTTGGGGGACTTATCAAATGTCCGCATGTGGCCAGAACACGGAAAACATTATAGAGGTCAAATCCAAGAAGTCACTTAGCCTTGTTTCTAAATATAGCTTCCTCGTTATCGCGGAGTGATAGAGTACACTGACACTTTAGCATCCACAGCACTCAGCTCTTACTCAGCGTTCACATAGCCAGTATAGAAGATTTAATTCATAAACCATTTTTCGGTGCTGCCTTTTTGCTTTATAAAATGACACACCACGGCATTTGTTATATTCCTGTAATGTCACCATTGTTGGTCTCTGATTGGTTCCCATGCGTGGGAACTTGCCATTCCCCAGTCCCACAAAGACCTATTGGCGTTACAAGACCAAAGAATGTGATGCAGGCTTTAGATGGCTCAAACCAGGTTGCAATTCATTTAGGCATTTGTATTGGCCAATTAGATCAAGTCATTTGATAGGCCTATTAGACCAAGACCTCATTAGAATCCAGTCCAATATATAATTATTGTCAAAGTGACGTAAAAAGGTCCTAATGGTTATGGTTCTCTACAACGTTATTGATGTCATATAGTCTAGGAATAAACACATTTATTTCTGCCCTATCAAATAAATGTTTATAGTCCATGCGGTTATTTCATATATGCTACTTATTTTTTTGAATGAACGGAAAACATACTCTAGTCTATACCATATCAGGATGTATATCGGTGCCAAGACAAAGCTTTTCCCTTCATAGGAAAGTGAACAAGAGAAAAACTATTTCTTTTCTTTTGATCCCTGATACAGAAAAAGCTTTTTAGAATCTGAATTTGACTATCTCTCAGCTGAAGTAAACTATTTACGGATGTATTGTCTTGTTCATAATGCGAGCTTACAAAGTCTATTTGTGTGTCCAGTCAACTGTGCAGGCCCATCCAATGTAGGACAAAGCATAGTGCTGGACAAACCAGACAGTGAGCCCTTTGTAGGGGCTGTGACCTCTTTTTTTTAATTTAAGGGGGCTGTGTGTGCAAGCAGAAATTATAACTGGACATTGAAGAGGTGTTTGTGTCCGTGTGTGTCTTTGTCGCTCTGTGTGTCACATGCTGACCTCTAAGCAGGCAGGGGGAACGTGTCAGACTGTTGCCTGTTTCCCCACACTTCTCTTTGTCTTGGATGAAGACTTCAAAGCAATTAACTGTAGCCTGAAAGGAGTGTGACTGCTCTCAGACTTGTGCTGTCAGCTCCGGTAGAGTATGACTACTAGAAATAAATGGATTTTATACGTGAAGAATTTGCTCTGATTTAATGGGTAACAAAGGAAGATTCATTGCATTTGGTAAAAAACAAAGTTATATGTGATATTGTGCTTTCTTTCGATCTAGTTTTTGTGTCATATCAACACATCACATCCTTTTTCTGAGATATATATATTTTTTGATTTTATTGCAAAAGATTGAAAGTCTGTTTCCTATTTTTAAAGACTACTAAAGCTTTGAAGGCTAGTTCATAGTGCAGTGTTTAATTTGACAAGTTCAAAAGTCAGTCTTTGAACGTGTTTTCATCTGAAGTTTCATTTTCAACCTTGCATTTACAGCAGACATTTTGTTTTGTCACTCATTCTCAGGTGATTCAATGCGGCAGGCTTCTGGAGACTTTGCAGAAGACCCCTGCTCATCTGTGAAGAGGGGCAATATGGTTCGTGCTGCTAGAGCCCTGCTGTCAGCAGTCACGCATCTGCTAGTGCTGGCTGATATGTCTGATGTCTACAAGCTTCTACTGCAGCTTAAACTGGTGAGATAGCTTCATTCTTTTGGATCATGTACATGTCAACAAGCTTAATATAATATAAAGACAAATTTGAATTAAAGGTGGGGTAGGTAATTAACTTCAGAAACACTTTTTGTTATATTCCATGGAATGCTCTTAACATCCCGATAGCAATAAATATATTAAATGCTTTGACAATAAATACATAAAAGAATGTCATCTGTGGAAGCTGTAAAAAAAAAACACGACCAATCATCTGAGCCGGCTCGGCTAAAGTAACTGGATGTCCTACCTGCCTGTCAGCCTTCCACTTATCTCATGCCCTCATTGGTCATGTGCGCGTTCGTGTGTGTTGGAGGAGGGGCTCTGTAAGGAAGTCTGAAGGAAGAGGCAGATTTTTTTTCGGCTGTGTACTTTCAAATTCTAGCGCACTCGAGCTGGTTTCTCTATTCTTACCTACCCTACCTTTAAGTCATATTTGATCAGCGATCATTAAGAACACAATCACCAACTAAGAGATTATTTTGAACACTGAAATAGCATTTAATTAATTATAGGTGAATTTTTTTTTCTATTCAATTTGAATCCAAAATGTTTTAAATTTTATTTAAGAACTGTATTTTTTTTGCAAAGTATTGTCTAACTTTTTCCTTCCTGGCTCAGGTGGAGGAAAATCTTGTGAAAGTGCGAAATGCAGGAACAGATCAGGACCTTGGGATCCAATATAAGGCCTTGAAACCAGAGGTGGACAAGCTAAACATGATGGCCGCCAAGAGACAGCAGGTAATATACCATTAGTATAATTAATGATTCAAATAAACCTTATTAACAGGGGCTGGAAGGTTATTTGGTAACTGAATGGGCATTAGTGGTTATGTCACTCATAACAAAATAGGCCTTTCAACCCTCAAACGGTAAGTACATCAGTGGGAGGGAGTAAGCAGTGCTTAAGATGGATGATTAGATGCTGTAAGCATGAACAATCTTCTTATTACCACTTGCAATGAGGTGGACCGGGAGAGCAAGAAAAGAGCATATAGGCTTCATTCTAAATCTGACAAAACCCATTACCTTGTGATGAGAAACAGCGCATCGTTTTTCTCCACTATGGTGTAAGTGGTAGTCAACAGGAAAGTGTTTCATAATGCATTTTCAAGATGAAACAACTTCATAAGATTCTTGGTGCAGATCCTTGAGATGCATATACCTAACCAATGGAGAAAGCGTACTGAAGGCTTTTTTATCAGGGCTGCACCCTTAAGGTCGATGATTTGAATCGGCCGGCGACCCCTCAGTTGGTGTGATGTTCTTCAAAACAAGTCATTCTTTTGTTTATGTTTAAAACAAATATAGAAATTATTAAAGTCAATCAAATAAAGATTAAGTCATAAAGTTGTTTCATTGATTTTAATAGCACTTAAATAGCAAATAATTTCCTATACTATTCCTAAAAAAAACCCCTCCAAGACCAGACAATTATTGTTATACAAAACACCCCTTTCTTAAATGGAGAACCTGCCAAAATGATCACTGATTATCCTGTGAGGAAATTGCTTTTACTTTTTCTATGAATGGGAAGATATGTTTAACCAAAGTGAAGGCAGGAAGTAATGAGGCTTAAAGACTGCTTTTTTCCAAAGCTTATGTCTTAAGCAATGCTGGATGAAAGCTCTGGGAGGGTTCCATTTAGAGGGAAGGATTTTGTTTTGTGTATGCAAGCGGCTTTTTTTTAATCAAATGAATCTATGCCAGCGATCACTATCTCTTCTCTTCTATGAAGATGTATTTGTAATATAATGCTGAAGTCTGAATAGCAACGCATTAATTTGCAAAGGCATATTATAATGACCTGATTATGACGGTGTTGTTTTGCCGCAGGGGACAGAAATAAATCTGGGTCATCCTGAACAAACTCTGTCACACTTAGTGTCTCTATAAGGGCATGACAGGCCCATTCTGAATCTAAAGTACATTACCATCCAGGTCCCTGTAAGAATTCCATCCTCCAGTTCAATCCATTACTTTTTTCATCCTTTTCTACTTTGCTTTTCATCTCAATCCGCTAGGAGCTCAAGGACGTCCACCACAAGGACCAAATGGCTGCTGCTCGCGGCGTGCTACAGAGGAACATCCCCATGCTGTACACAGCATCCCGTGCCTGCCTCCAGCACCCTGACGTGGCAGCCTACAAGGCAAACCGTGACCTGATCTACAAGCAGCTGCAGAGCGCCGTCTCTAGCATCTCCAACGCCGCTCAGGCCACCGCCACTGAGGACTCAGCGCTCAATCACCCAGCAGGGGGTGGAGAGCTCGCCTATGCCCTCAACAATTTTGATGTAAGTCAAATGAGTGGCTTAAAAGTCACAACCCATTTCACGAGTCCAACCAGGCATGCAGGTATCTGCCAGATTAATAAAACCATTCATTTTAGGATTGAATCTCTTAATAACAGCATGGCTCAGTTACGAACGTATGATAAGCTATTTATTAACATGAGGCGGATGAGGTCTTGTTCAGAAAGGTTATATTAAGGTCAGAATATTAGTTCATGGACCCAACTGAATCATAAAATGACCAAAAACCCTCCAAGGGCTCGGGGTCGAGGTGGAAATTAGGACGAGATATGAGGACAAATTGGGACATGGCTTTGGGGTACATTGAATATGTTCCTGAGTCACTACCTATTCATTCCTTGATTTGCTTCTAAGTCAAATGAAGGATGTCTACACAGCTCTAGCTTTCAGACGGACACATCACATGGTCTTATAAATATATCCTGTGAATAAATATATCCTGTAAATAAATAGAGTTAACCACTTCTCCGCTGGTAGCTGCTAAGCTCTGCTCAACTGTTGCTAGGTTGCCAGCTTCTAAAGCATAATCTGGAGGATAGCTTGGCAAACTCAATAAGTACCTCAGTGTAGGAAATGTTGACATTTAGTACAGGGAGCAACCCTAATTTACTAAAAACACTTTCCGTGTTGCTGTCTAGTTTTTCATAATTTCATGCTCAAAACCTTAAACCCCTGAAAGTAAGTTGTCATCCAGTGTTTACTCAAACTTTATACAGCCCTAAAATCTACATTAGACTCAGATGAACTCGTTTTTAACTAAATAAATTATTGTTATTAAATTGTAACATGGTTGAGATTGAATTTGGTTAAAGATAGCTTACTATTTATAAGAACATTTAACTATTAACTTATATAAGAGAAATATGACATTTATTTGTATCATAATATTGACATGAAACAACATCAAGGTAGCAGCTGGGTAACAACGTTAAGCTAATCGTCTTAATGCTGCCTGGGGTGATAAATGCAAACATGATTACCCTGATTTTGTTTTCTTCTTCCTCTGACTTCTATCAGACCGGCAACGCACCTTTTTATTCACACAAGATGTTTAATATTCTGACAAATTCCAAAGACATTGAAGATACATCAATGAGCTCTATAGAAGAGAAGGTTTCTACTGTGCCACTTTACCGCTAGACACATCACTCATCTTTAGTTGATCAGCAATTTAGTCATTTAGCGAGGAGCTGTGTGTAACTTGATGTGTTTATCCTGCAGCAAAAAAAAATGTCACACGTGACTGATGCAATCTGCATGCTAATGTTTTCCGTGCCCCATATGATGCAATGTTTAATTACTCTTAGCCTTTATTACTCTGTTGGTGCAGCACGGGTTGGAAGTTGGTATTTGTTTTATATATACAAAAGGAGAAACAACCGTTGAAGTAAATAGATGTGTTTGATGATTACCTAATGATAGGATCTCAAGCAATTATCCGGATGCGCAGTTACACACATGTAATTTGCACTTAACATGTGTAATCCCTCTGTGGACATTGACAACATGAGTACTGTGATAGGATCTATGTGACTGTTACTCACCAGGCCAAGCTGCTCCCGAAGTGAGCACACAGACAAAAACAAAATGTTTTGGAGAATATTATTTTATTTAATCTTTAATTTAGCCAGGAAGTCTCCTTTCAGAAGCGACCCTCCCAAAATGGCAGCGTAGAATGGGTAATATATAGTTGAATGTTGATATACTTGACCTTGAAGGCCCACCTTTTAGACTCTCCATTAGAGTCAGTAGCTCTTAACGAAAGCTAATCAAAAATGTACTTAAGCTTTTTAGGAAGCAAATGGAGTATTTCATCAAGTGAACATTCCTTTCCAAAAATAGTCTCAGTAATGAGTAGACAAAAACACGCCACTTCTGTTTTCAATAAATTAGTATTTTTAACGAATGGTAACCTGATGATTGTAGGTACAGAAAATAGATCTACGTGATAATGCAATAAGCCTCACTCACTAGATGTTCCTGTTTGCAGTGTTGAAACAACAATTTGCAAGATTTTGTTTTCAGGATCAGACTGATGTCTGGCCACTCGGGCTGAGTCGATTTACAGCCCTGGAAATTTACGTTACACTGTTATAAACTATAAAAGCATTTCCGTCTGACAGCTGGTCTGCCAAATGATTAATCTATAAAACAAGTGTCAACAATGCAGTCTCAAACTGTTGCCTCAGTGATTATTTTACAGGTAGCCATGCCTTTCCCAGAGTAGCTCCCTTCTGTTGCCCAATTTAAAGTGCAAGGCAAAATTAGCAAATGAGTCAACCCCCCCAATTCTCTCTATCTCTCGCACTCTCTTACTGTGTTTCCTCCTCCGTGTCTCTCGTGTGCCTGTTGCCATGGTGATGTGAAACGCAAGCAGAGGAGGTCAGATGAGATGGAAAAGAGGGGGCTGAAGGTGGCTGTGATAGAGGAAGGGCTGCCTAATAAACCTCACTTCTAACAGATGAATTGTTTAATATTTAGTTGCAGCAAGGTGTCTGCTGAAGCCCAGAGTTGGTTTGGAGTTTTTACTTTCATTCTTTAAGCGCCCCAAGTGTCATGTGGATACCTTAACCCTCTGCAGTGCCTCTCCAGCATGTCAACTAGTTGCCTCTCAGCACGCTTGCCCCTGTAAAATCACACATTGAAGTGTCCTTTCTCATGCTGCAGATATTAAAGAGAGGGCAGTGGTTTACTACGGCAACTCTGTGAAAAAAAGTAGAAAAAGGCTATGAAATTTAAAAATCCTTTCACATAAGGGATTATATAATTTAATATTCATAGGCACATCTGTTGTTTGAAATGGATCTTGTAGTCTACATTCCTGACATGATGGGGCTTTCTTTTCTGATTTATTCATCAGATCCTCAGAAGAACTTTCCTTTGCTGTGTTGCACTATTCCAGATGATTGGTTACATTTGATGACTTGTTTTTCTCTAGTCAGCGCACTGAGAAAGTGCGTTTTTGAAGCTGTATTCATCTTTAATGATTCAAAACACTGATTATCAGCAGAGCAGAAGAGCAAGCCTAGTCTTAAAGAGGATATACTAAAACGGTCCCTCACTTTACCAACTAAAGTATTTGAATAACCACTTATCCTTTTCTCTGTGTGACACAGATTAAAAAGGGGCGGTCCTGAGTCTAATTTGGAGAGGCCACTAAGGATTTTCCACGAACCAATCAGATATTCCGCTGACAAAGTACATGTGCTGAATGTGAGGCAATTATTTTTAATTAAAGGTAAAAGTGACCACACCTTCATTTCCTGGTCATACCATAGTTAGTCAAGAAACGTACATTATTGCAGAGCTACTAAAACCGTAGGCAAGTTCTGGTCGTTTGGCCCATAGACAAAAATGAGACCGCTTAAAACATTCTTCTCTTCACCTTCCCCGTCAGTCCGTCAGATCAGCCCTTCTCCTGCCTGCCAGAGTTCTCTCTTCGTGGCTTGTAGAAGGAAAGATCAATGTCCTATGATGACTTTTATCTTTTTTTCCCTCCCTGTGTAATTTCCCCTCTGACTCTTTTCTTACAGAAACAAATCATTGTGGACCCCCTTGCGTTCAGTGAGGAGCGCTTCCGCCCCTCCCTGGAGGAGCGCCTTGAGAGCATTATCAGTGGAGCTGCCCTCATGGCCGACTCTTCCTGCACACGTGATGACCGCAGGGAGCGTATCGTGGCCGAATGCAATTCTGTGCGCCAGGCTCTTCAGGACCTTCTGTCTGAGTACATGGGCAATGTAAGTATACCTTTCCATTTCCTACACCTTTCCATCACACCCAACTCCACACTTTGTATCCTCAACACAGCGCCTCTCTCATTTCACTTTTAGATTTTGCATAGCCCCTCTGTTTAACCAAAACTTATAAATACTTTAGTTTCTTGGATCCAAGTATATGTATGTATGTAAAGACAGTAATGTTTATATTTGCAATCCATTTAATCACTTCCCATACTAAATGTCCTGAAAAGAATAATACCAAGAGTCTTCTGATTCTAAAGAGAAACATCACCTATTTGCATTTAAATCTTGTTTTCTTTTTTATAACCTCAGTTAAAATGGTTAATGTTGTTTGGGAGCGAATCAAAGTACTCCTCTCAGGTTATCGTGTGGGCAAAAGGTCCATACTCTATATTGCATTAATAATCTATAGAAACAGGTCTGCGATCAAGCAGTCTTTTGTTAATCAAGTCTTCGTATTTTATATATAACTCGTCTCGTAGGCAGACTTTTGTCATAGTTATGTTGTACAAGTTCTCTTAAAGTAATAGGGGTCAAAGATTTGATATAAAAACGCTGGTTTTATATTTATGGTGCTTGGTTTAAAGAGCCTTATATGTCAAACTGTAAATAAATAAAAGGCCCAAATCACAATGTGGTGGGCTCTCTGGGACACCGCATTGCTGCAATTCCTTAGCAAAACATTTGAATAATGATTGTTACTATTTAACTATTGATTCATGTCAAAATGACCATGATTTGTTTTACCACGGTGCATACATTGTAACGGTCTTGCTTCAGTTAAAGAATACTCTACCCTAGAATCACTCTATTCAGTAATCAGTCTATTTCTCAGTGCTTCCTTCAACAAGCAGAGAACAAGGGCTAACTTCAGTATACTGTTAAGGCAACAGAAGATGCTTTTCATCACAAGGATAGAGCAGACATGGATGTAATAAGAGCATTAGATGGGGGGTTTCCACAGCTGCATAAACATAAAGTACCCTTCACTACAGTCCAATCCTTCAGGGATTTCATTTTCAAACTTTTCTGCCAAATAAATCAAGTCTGGTGTGACAGTGGGTGTCAAGTTCTATAGTTTCTCAAGTACTGAACCTAGCAAACAAAAACAAAACACTTTGTATACACCATGGAACATCACTTATTATGGAAAAAGTGAAAGATATGCTGTTATGCTGCTGTTGACATTTATCTTCATAAATAAAGTAATACTAAACAATTGAGTTTCAGCAAAATACAAACTGCTCTCTTGTCAGAATGAAATGTACCGTTTGCTAATCCGTCAAGCTGTTTGAGTGGCATGAGGCCCACACTGCACTCCCTGAAGAATTTTCTTTTTTTCGAAACACTAAAAAGCTCATTCATAGAGAAAACATACAGAATGGTCTTCAATATGCATTTTAAGAGTACAGGTGGGAACTTGTGTTCATATGACCTCAGGTAACAAGATAACATATGTATAAGCTAGCTCAGTATTGGACTATTTGTTTCCCCATCTGAAAATCTGTTCCTGTATTCAGTGTAGACTATTTGACTTTAATGACTGTTAGGACTTTATCTCTTACTAGTTCTTCTCCAAGATATCTTTTTAGTAGAAAATGATAATGTCGCTTGGGCTTTTTTGTTAAGAAGCAGCAATGACACTGAAAAACTATTATAATTGATCCATTCTGTCCCTCCACTGATCTCATTTTATTTTATAATATCTTTCTTCTGTCTGTTTGGAACGGCTCTGTTCGGCTGAATATCCTCACTGTAACGACAGCCTTTCAGTGTGAGCCACTCACCCAGAGAAATGTCCTTGCTGTGGTAATTTCTTATTTAGTACCGTCTATAAGCCTGAACTTTATCCGTTTTCTGCTGTACTCGCTGTCTTCGGAGGTAACATTTTAAAGAGCACAGCTTTTCTATTTCATTAGTGAATTCTTACAGTGGTCCTGTGGCTGTTTTGGATGTTATGCCAGGTAGGGTGTGATGCTATGGCATATTCAAGCTGTTATTCACACACTGCAGCAATCCTGCCAGAGCACAATTATCTTAATAATGCAAATGCTGCCAATTGGTTTACAATTTGTACAGATACCTACTATAGGCTTAAAGGGTGACTTCTAATTTTAGCATTACTGTCTAACTTGCCGAATAACAAACTTGTCTAACTTGCCTATAACTTAATCAATAACCTTCCTAAGCCAAGAGGTTACTATAATGATTTAAATACAGTATTTTATGTGTATAGGTTATATTATAAATAGGCCAATTTAGGGCTGGTACATCTGCAGCATGGCTTCAGAGCCTGGTTATTTACTATAGCAGAGCATTTGGCGATGTCCTTAGCCTGCCTGCTTAATAAGTAGGCACATCTGCATCCAAAAGTAATCTGTGTCTTGGCTATTTACCAAACTCTCCATGAAGAGTCTGAAATCTCCAATGTACGTTTTGAGGGATTTAGCTCAAATACACTCAAACATACAGGACCAAAAACACAACCTTTCTGGCTGATATGATATGAACTGCACGTTGAGGTAGCACTTACATATTTATGAATATTGCATTAACTCAGGGGTCTGGTGAAAGTGGCTTTGGTTTCTTATGGTAAAGTAGTATTACAGTAGTAGTCTGGCTGAGCTTGGTTGTCCTTTGGGGGAAGGCATTTGATACTTAAAGGATATATATATTGATTCATAGCTAAATCCCTAATATTTGTTTATGCCCCATGTGGAAAAGCTTTTTATCTTTTAAGCTGTAATAATGTCTTTGGTTTCATGGGATGCACTGGATATGAGAAATAGAATAAAGGTACTGAATACCTGTTATCAATAGCATGTTCATAAAGGTTTTCAAGCATTTACGCACTGATGGCTATTTTATTTGTAACCAGATAATTATAACAAAGTCATTGACTGTTGACAAATGTTTTTCACTGGACATTGATGGACAAAATGACAAGCTGTCGGATGTCAACTAAGTTTACATGTCATTTTGTCTCAATACTCTCCTGTCCATGCTCAGGCATTACAGCCAGGGACTGCTCTCATTGCTCATCCAGAACACTGCCAGTTTATTTTAAGGTTCAGGCCATTCATGCAGCATCTCTGTTTTGCTTCAAAACAAGTTTTCTACTTGACTGGACTCCTCCAGCCCTTGAAGACTTAGGAACTCAGATTTACAGAGGAACACATTTCATCACCGCAGTGATGATGAGTGGACATGACAGGGACTTGGTTGCTCATTTGGCCAAATGAAGGAAACCAATGAGAAGCATAATATGTCCACCTTGTGCATTAAATGGCCTTGGATAACCTCTTTAGAAGAGCAGCTGGCACGTGGTTATCATGGTGAGATGGCTGGTGTCTCAACCTGGAGCCTTAAAGCAAGGGCAGACAACGTGACAGGTAACCTGACTGCATCTGTGATTACGTGTGGCAGACTAAACAAACCTCTCATTGGCCTGATGAGGATGTGTTCGCTCTCATTCTAGAGCAGAGCTGAAGAGGTGCAATGCAATATGTAATTCATGCAGGAAAAGAAGAGAAAAACACTATAGTGCCATACTTACCTCTGATTTGGCTGTATGTGTTTTGATGGCCATGATTTCCTTCGCGTATATTTCTGATTTGAAATGGCACACTGCAAGTCATTAAACAGTATCTAGCCATTACAGCATATGGGTTTGCACTCACAGCTGAGGCTTTTGGATGGACTCCTAAATCATTCTCTTTCTCGCTCCCATCCCTTCTGCTTCTTCAGGCCCTCCAGCTACAAGTTGTGTTTACCCTGCTTTTCATTTCTTCTTCCTCTCCCTCAGACTCTTCGACAAGCATTCGGCTGGATGTCCTTACCTCACCATCTTTTGAGTAAAAACATGTCAAGGACTAAAACTTGGGCTTTGTTCAAAATCAATCACTTAGTGTTTAGTGTGTTGGTCATGCTTTAGTATACACTTTCTGTACAGGTAAAGATAATCTATACAATGCACTTAAAGTATCCTTGATGGTTATTTTAAAATTATTGATCCAACAGTGGTCACGAGTGCCAGCTTCTGTGTTACAACATCAATAGTGTCACATGCATTTTTTTTAGATTTTTAAGACGTCCCACTAAATAGTTTGCCACCATTTACAGTATAGGAAATGTATCTCCCTTGAATTAATGCTGGTGAATAGAACATTTTCTTTCCGTTCAGAATGTTTTTCATAAGGATATTTCAAATAAGACCAAAGTATTATTTGACAAAGAAGAAAGTAATTTGAGTCAGTCAATGGAAGTCTATTAGTTTCGTATCAAAGTAGATTTGTTGCCATGGCGGGATGAAGGCTATGTTAAGACCACGATCAGATGAGACCACAGTTCTACAGATCTGACACACGCCTGCTCGCACCCTTACGGTCCTTTAAATAAGACTGAGGACAAATCGTTGAATAAAAAAGGTCTTTGAATCCTACATATAATGTTTGAATAGGAGTATTCAATGTTTATATAAATAGTACTTTTGAAACGGCTCGCAAATAAATGTCCTCATTATTTAAAAGTAGTTATATAAGACAAATGAAAGCAGTCAGTACAGTGGATCAAAAGCAGTATTATTGTCTTGTGTGGAACCCTCTTCCAAATATGCCAGATTAATTGTATCTAAAAAATAATGTAATACATTTTAGAATGTATAGAAAGCATGTATGTTATTGTATTACTTGGATAGGGCCAAGTGTTGAATTACCCATGTCCTGTAGTGCAAAGTGTGTACTGTTATGATGATCATTTAACAAGACTAGAGCTTGTTTACTCAGCCGGTGAAGGGGAAAGGCGGGCAGGGGCAATGTAGCCCCAGCACTGACACGTAGCGTGGCCTCAATTATTCTATATTGTCATGACAGTTTGGCATGGCACGTGTTGAGTGTAACTGTTTCTGCCACTTTGGATTAATAATGCATCTCTAGTTCCCAGCATCTGTCAGGGTTTTGTTTCACATAAGAGAGTGATGCTAGGTAGCTTTGACATATTAAGCCTCTGACATTTAAATTCCTTTAATGTGAAGTGATACATTATTATCTGGACCCGCATGTAAAGGACCACTGCATCTCCCTTCACTGGTGTTTTTTTCCCTGTGTATCTCAAGAAAGTCCTGCCACTCTTGCGGCTTTCACACCAGCGCTTTTCCCATTCTAGCTCCGTGCTAGAGCTTTTCTGGTTCAGCTCCGGTTTCCCTTTTCTGCTCTGATTGTATTGAAGCGCTGTTCGCTTTGGTTATGCTCTTACGAAACGAAATGGAAGGCAAGGGACGACTTTACTTGGAACTTTACAAACATCACATGCGAAATTCAAGACTTCTTTGTGGTCTTCAGGAGGTTGATCCTGCCCATGCTCCATGCCCCCGCCTCGACGTAAGAGAGACGTAAGCGGCGCCGCCTCTTAGCTCCAGAATCTTGCTTTGCTAGACCGTACATTTGTTGGAGCTGGAAACAAACCGGATTCCGGAGCTAAGAGGCGGCGCCGCTGCGGTGTGAACAGGAAAAACCGGTACTTTTCAGGCTCTAGCTCCGAACCGGCCCTGAACATGCGTTGGTGTGAAAGGGGCATCTGAGCTCTTTAGCATTTCCCTTATGGTGCGTTCACACCGGACGCATTGCGATTTCTGGGGGCGACGCAATTACATGTAAAGTCAATGCAGAGACGCGGACAGACACAAATTCGCTCCGGCTGTGAGGATGCAGTGAATGCCGCGGCGCAATTGAGGCGATTCAAGGGGGCCGCGATTGAAGAGGGACGCGATAACTGCTCGAGTTCAATTTTTTCAACTCAAGCGTCAAATTCGCCTGACGCGTTCTCGTGGTAGCCAATCAGCGGTGAGGATAGCTGTTAGCACTCAGAGCTCACAGCTCCTCATATCTTTTCACAAACTGGACAAAGGTTAAACATGAACAAACCACAGACTGTCTGTCTCATGGCAAATACAGTCGCTGGTTTATTTATGTCTGTAGGCCGTTGTTGTGAGTGTGGACGGTCGGAGCATATACAACGTTAGCTTAGCCTGGTTGATCCGATCTCTATTCAGAAAACACATTTTAAAAGGTTTTTTCCCTGCCGTCTGTCTGCAGACTCGTCAAAGCATTAATAAATGTTTTTTACTAACCGGTATCAGTATGTTGTTACTTCGGCATCATTTTGAAACGTGCATTACAATTAAATCACGGTAAAATATGTTCATTTTGTTGTAGACCCCTAGCCAGCGCGTCTTGTTTGAATGATGCGAGTAAACACAGCTGACAGCTGCGGTGAAACTCGAGCCTTTAGAGCGATGCGAATATTCGCATCGCGTCCGGTGTGAACGAAGCATTACACTTTGCTTTCTGCTTGCTGAATCCTCTTTTTCATATTCTCCATCTTTGCAATCTTTTCCTTCCAGTTTGTGTCCCTTTCTCTCTGAGCAAAGAGCTCACTCTTTGCGTGGCTCGGGTTGTCTTTTTGCCTTGGGCATCTACAGTGAGTGGCAGAATTTTGCTTTATCCCTATTCCTCTGTGTCTCAATTTAAAAAAAAAAAAGAATAGGCTGGAGTTGATCTTGGAACATTTTCCCTGGCTATGTTTTACTGAGCTATGTGCAACCTTACGAGGAATCATGATAAGTTTCAAGTTGAAAACAACTTCAAGTTCACTCTAATGGGGATTCAATTGGGATTTTACATTGTCTTTTTTTTTTGTACTGGGGCAGCTCATGAAATGTTAAATAACGGATATGATGTAAATCCTATAGGGGGAAAAAACAGTATAGATCCAGAGCTAGAAAACCAACAGAGGATGTGGAGGATTGTTCCAGCGTTTTCCTTTAACCCATTCTTTTGGAAAAAGTGAAACGATGCCCAAAGGGGCTATACCTAATGCAAGACCAGTGTGAAAGCAGTTCAATTTATCTAGTTGTAATCTCATCTAAATGCATAATTAAAACAAATTAGACTCCACACAATGTAACAGGGAAAAGATTTAGTGTCCCCAAGGCTTTTCGTATATTTACAGCCTCCATAAAACAGTGGCCTGTCAGTAACAGCATGTCAGGAACCGTTTCCCCGACCTGGCCCCTGATCTTTTGCTGGTGAATTCTCTGCTTTTAGATTGGCTCTGCTGGCAGGTAGATAAGATGCATAATTTCTCCCCCTCAACAGTTAAACGGGATAAAGAATGGCTTCAGAAAAATACATTTTGTGAGGCTGTGATTGAAGTCTTACTTCCTCCTTTATCAGTTGTATGGCTGAATGAACTTAACCATTCATATAAACTTGTCTGGCACTTTTAGTAATGGGTGATTTTATTGGCAAATATGACAACATTTGTCTATACAGGTTAATATGTATTTCTTGAGATTTATATTTTATTGTTTGCTTGTCTGAACCTTTACCCTTTTGTTATGGAGTCTGAAACACAATGAATTGTCACCATGGAGAGCTGCAGGACTGATTTAAGTATGCAATTTGCGTTTCATCCTAAAAAGCTCTCCATTTTGGCACTTAGGATTGCTTAATTGCTTTAAAATATCCCCTTTGTGTGCACATGGCAGATGTGATGCTGCAGAGCAGCCAAATTCATTTAGCATCTTTCTTTTTAATTGGAGTTTTGTTAACTTAAAGGTAGGGTAGGTAAGAATGGAGAAGCCAGCTCAAGTGCGCTAGAATTTGAAAGTACACAGCTGGAAAAAATCTGCCTCGTCCTTCAGACTTCCTTACAGAGCCCCTCCTCCAACACACACGAACCCACTCATCACCAATGAGGGCACGAGATAAGTTTGTGCACGAGATGAAAGGCTGAGAGGCAGGTAGGCCATCAAGTTATTTTAGCCCGACCGGCTCAGATGATTGTTCTTGCTTTTTACAGCGCCATGGCTTCCACTGATGATTTTTTAATGTATTTATTTTAGGGCTGTCAGTGGATTAAAATATTTAATCGCACATTTTTTATCTGTTCTAAATGTTCCTTGGAATATTTTTCAAGTTTTTAATAGTCTTATCAACATATGAGTGGACAAATATGCTTTATGCAAATGTTTATTATCATTTGAATAATGACAAATATTCTCATGAATATTAAACACAACAACCTCTGAACATTACAAATATTCGCCTCAATTCAATCTGGAACCTCTCTCATTCGTGTGTGTGTGTGTGTGTGTGTGTGTGTGTGTGTGTGTGTGTGTGTGTGTGTGTGTGTGTGTGTGTGTGTGTGTGTGTGTGTGTGTGTGTGTGTGTGTGTGTGTGTGTGTGTGTGTGTGTGTGTGTGTGTGTGTGTGTGTGTGTGTGTGTGTGTGTGTGTGTGTGTGTGTGTGTGTGTGTGTGTGTGTGTGTGTGTGAACGGGAGCTGCCTGGACGCTGCAATCATGTGGCGCGCACTATCCGTGCTGACTTTTCGTACACTGTCTGGCTACCAGCGAGTCAAGTGCTCGGCGCAGTTGTCGGCGAAATGTCACTCCTCTGTTTTCATTTAAACAGCTCCTTATATCCGTTAGTGCAGCTAGCTAGCACCAGATGCTAACAACTACAACAATATACGTAAGGTCTCTCTCTCGCGCCACACATACACACCCTCCCGATGGCCAGTCGGTGAGTGTGGAAGTGTGGTCTGCCGCAAGCGGGCAGCAGGAGCGGGACTGTCAGCATCAGCTTGTAGATGGTATTTTAATCTCGATGCGCTCTGAAACTACGGGGCGGCCGAGGACAAAAAATACACGTGCGTTAAAATAATTAGTAACTTTACAGCCCTACTTTATTGTCAAAGCATTTCATGTATTCATTGCTATCGTGATGTTAAGAGCATTCCATGGAATATAACAAAAAGTGTTAGAGAATCGGTGAAAACTACAATATTCTGGACTCAATGTGTTCAAATTGTCCAGCATGCTCTCTAGCGCCACCTATGGCAATTCCATTTTTGGAAAGATGTACAAAATCGCACCGTAACTCCGAATGACCTGGAATTTTGCATACTTATTCGGGTGGACCTGCTCTACATATAATCTCATTGAATCCCTAAGCTCCGCCTAAAATTTTTTTTCTTCAATTAGCATAATTTCAAAAACAGTTAAATATTCACTCAAATATATATTTTTAAAGATTTCAACACCAAACTCAGTATACAGCATCGCTGGAGAGTCAGACACATCATCTTAGGAAATGAGCATGTTCAGTCGATAAATGTGGGCTTCATTACTCTAAACGTGTTCGCAAAAAGGCGGGACTTAGATAGAAATGCTCATAACTCATCAACAATGTACCAAAAAAACACACATTTTGGTGGTAAGGTTCAGTTTGTATTTGGGAATAGGCACAACAAGTAATTTTCATTTTGGACAAATGTATAACTCATGAACTGATGGACAAAATAATTTGTTTTTGTTTTTAGACATACTTTGGGGATGAGTATGAACTTATATTTAAAGTGTCACAACGAATGGCAAATGTGGGCGTGGCCTGTACTTTTTTTTTATGACGATGTGCTAAAATGTGCTTCGGAATGCAAAACTTGGGAGACACGTCAAAGCCCTCAACCTTTTCGAGAATGTAAAAAAAACACGTAATTTAAAAAAAAAAAACTGCTCACTAGCGCCCCCTATTGTGTGGTAGTCACATATAGTTTCTCAGGACTTCACGAATTTTGGCACAGACATTCCTCAAGGAGTTGCGGACATATTTGTAAACAGCTTTTATTTGCCCTGCCCCCCAGGAAGTCGGCCATTTTGAAAAATTTGTGTTTTTCATGCATTTTAAGCACATTCTTGCGAACTCCTCCCAGGGGAATAATCGGAAAAATTCCAATCCAGGACAAGTTCAGCCCATATCCAATGTGATTCTAAATTGCGAAGGGATAATCGATCGCTCAAACGATGAGCTCGTAAGCGAACGGAGAATGTTCAATTTTTAACGATTTACATGTCACAAATTACTACAAACTACTCGCTTATAGTTTTTCTGATATTCACGAAACGCAGGATACACATTGCGATTATAATTTCACACATATTTCAAATTGCTTTTCATTAGCCACGCCCCCCAGAAAGCCGGCCATTTTGAAAAATGTAAGTTTTTAATGCATTTTAAGCACATTCTTGCGAACTCCTCATAGGGAAATTTTGGAAAAAAATTCCTATCCAGGACAAATTCAGCCCATATCCAATGTGATGCTAAATTGCGAAGAAAATAGTTGCTAGCTCAATCGGGGAGGTCGTAGGCTAACGGAGAATGTACAATTTTTGACCATTTATGTCAGATAACCTACTGACGCCTGCCACACACACACACGCACACACGCACACGCACAGCTCCTAAAGCATATACTAAATAACAGGGTACAGCCCTTGTATATTTTATTATGTGAAGCACTATATGGTTTCATGAAAAATATCTACTGTTTATTGGTAGATATCTCCTAAAGCCTACAAATAAAGTGTGAAATGTAGGCCTGTCACATATATTATTGAGCGATATATATTATACACACTGTTGTGCTTTCTGCACTGACCTCAGCAGCTGTTCTCACTGTAAACATCACCTCACAATGAAAGCATAACCTAACATCCAGGAGAGATGTGATTAGTGAGTAAACAAACGGTAAAGGGCAGAAAGTCTGATGCGCATTTGATCATCTCAAATAACTTATCACAACGGGAACAGTTTGCAGAGCTGTGCTTGGTTGACATAAGTCCAGCCATGCGTCACACCTCTTTTAAACATCACTGTTGGCTGAAATCGTCTCTGGAGAATACATCAGTATACCCTCGGTCATAGCTCCTCCAGAGTCTTCTCTCTCTACATCTTTGTACCCTCGGTTATAGCTCCTCCAGAGACACTCCTCTCTCCTCTAAATCAGTGTATCCTCGGTTACGGCTCCTCCAGACAGCCTTCTCGATAATCGATCCTCGACGAGCCTTTAGAGAAATTTGCTTTCCTTCGAGACGGCGCGCCGACATCCGTTTCCGGGTTGCTGCCGGAGGACCTGGGAGTCTGGGACGCGAAAATTTGAGAAATGACAAACGGCTAATTTCCGAGTATTCGCTCGCGTCTGCTTGACGCCGGGACGACCGGCTGCCCTCCCCGACAGGCGCACGGACGCGAGGGCCCGCTCATCACTGCGTGCACAAGTGCGACCGCAGTTTTAATTATTATTATTATTATTATTATTATATAAATGCTCTTTAGAGGTGCCCAAGCTCAATTGTCCCTAATTACTGAAGAAGTAAATAAATATAACCTTGTAACAAGCGAATCTTGTCATTTGTGACATAAGGTGGTCATATTTAAAGATAATAATAATTTACCTAATGGAAATCCAGTTGGTGTATTAACTCAGACTATGGAACCTATGGTTGGAATTACCCCAACCAGCTGGCAGCTTATCAGACACAAATGAACAGCAGCATAATGGAGCCAATTTAAAAACTACAACCCAATCCAGAACTAAATGCTGTCTTCTGTTGTCAATATGCTAAATCCTTTTTTGCTCAATTGATCAAATGTTATGACCCATTTTCTTGAGACCAGTTTAAGAGAACAACAAACTTGTAAAGACTCCCATGCCCTTTATTACATAATAAATATGACAATTTCACATTATTAATTATATGTTTGTATAAGTCTTGTCATCTTTCATTGTTTTATAGTTCCTCGTTCACTTGTTACTTTTAAAGCGAGGTCCATCTTCTTGGGAGAATTGTAATTATTTATTTAAATATCAAATACACACATGAAATAAAACTTACACAACAAATAATGCTAATTATTATTTGTCAGATAGTGGTTAAAAACGACGAGAAATACAGAATGTGAATCTGCTGTTAGCAGTTGTGTTAAGCCAGATCATTTCAGTGGCTTGCGGTTGAGGTAGACAGATTAGAAGTGAATCAAGCTGTGAGGAAATCTCTATATGAGGGGGAGACGACATCTTGGTGTGTTTTTTAATGCGTGCCAACACATTCACACACACTCATCTCCAGCAGGTCCATTTGTAATCATCAGACACACCAATGACCTTGGCAGTTCATTTATATTAAATTATATTACATAATTCGTCACCTACTTAAGATGATTAATATTTATTTGTTGTAACACTTACAAATATCCATTCAAAATGTCCCGTCCAGGGCCCAGGGGACTAGGGCCTATCCAAGAACACAGTCAGCGCAATGTATTTCACCATGGACAAGTCACCATGCCATCACTGGGTTAACACACATAAACAGACAAACACTCACGTTTAGATACTTTAAGGCCGCTGGAGGCTATGTGTTTCCAGTTCACCTGACCTGCATGTCTTTAGACTGAGGCACCTGAAGGGCATGCTCAGCAGAGATGAGGAGAAAAACACATTCTACACTGAATAGGACCCGTTTGTATTCAGTCAGAGTACGTCGTAGCGGTCATAGAACAATACAACGCACTGGTGTTTGTAATCAGGCCGTTTGGGGAGGTATTCGGGATAATGTATTGTGTTTGCTGTCATCCATTTATTTTGCACAGAAAACGTTTGTCTACACTTGAGGTGGAGCTGTCAAAGCTGTTACTTAAAGCAAGGGCTTTCTGCAGTGTGTTTTATGAAATGTTGTATGACATTTTGAACCATTTGCCTATAACTTAAGAGTATTGCTTTCTGTGTAGGAGGCAGCAAAGACAGACTTTCCATCGTGACTGTTCTTGTTCATACTGATTTTAAATGAAACAATGTCTCACAAAAAGGGAGACAAAAGAAGGATTATCGCATAACTGGATCTCTGCCGACACTAAGCTTCAGTGACTGAGCCAATGGCTGATGCCTTCCGTCATAGGTGCCTTCAGTCTTTATTATTAATTGCATATTATTCTAATAACGAATATGTTTCTGCTTTGAATGTTAATGCTCGGATGTTTGATAGCATAATATGTTTTTATATCTAGTATAAGTATCTTAATAGTATTTGTAACAATCACATTTACATTGCTTATTGGGATAATAACTGCTTTTTTTCAGTATGGGCCATTTTAATATTTCCTTTTAAATTATTGATAGTTCCTTTACATTTTCGTAGAACTATTTTGTATTTAAACTTTGCCTTAACCTTTTAATATGATAATTTGAAATGATTAATTTATTTAAATGCAAAGTACAAAGATGGAAATTGATAACATATTTTTGTGTAAGAAGCAACGTTTTTGTCTTCAACAAAATCAAAAGGAAAGTTTTGGATTTTGCTGTCAGTAGTTTTGCTCATCTCCGTTTCCAGTTTCCACCTGGGTCCTCCAAGGATAAGGTAGAAGACTGATTTGAAATGTGCGGAGTGATACATATTTTAGGGATAGTGTACGTAAGTCCAGAATTCCTTGGACTCTGCAGGCTACTGATGGCATGTAGTCAGACTCTCTAGTTTAGTGCCCCCCCTACCTGGGAACTCTGCAGGTTAATTACTGAAGCCTGATATCAAGAAAGATCTGGTCATATTGAAGTGGTTCTTAAAGTTGGAGTGCCATGTCGGCCTTTATTCTTTGCGATGCCTTGTCTGACTGAAATGACAGACCTTAAGTATTTATGTAAACGGTTATTCTCTCTTTTTAGCACACTGGGCTTTTCATTAAACGTTCCAAGGAATTGAAAGAGCTTGGATTACAGTTGTTTTGATAGAGTTGTTGTGTTTTGATCCCCAGTCTTATCGGAGTCCTGAAATATTAAGCATCTGTCCGTACCAAGTTCTGATCTAATATAATTCCTCTGTTAGAAAAACCTTTGACTGCAAAAAGAAGACATAAGCTGAATTATGAAAGGTTAACGATGTCTTCCTGCATTTGGTAGCGGGGCAAGCTTACTTTTGCAGCCTGATATTTTTTACAATACAGCATTTGAACTATGCAGGTTCTGATTATGATCAAACGGCTATGTATGCTGTGCAGTGATGGTGGACACCAACACTGGGGGTGGGTTCACTACTACAGCATTGAAGTTGTTTGTATTCTTTATGGTGAACATATAACTTCTGTATAAACATTTAGTTGTGTTACATAGAGACTGATAGTATCTGCCATAGATCTTTCAATATAAAAATAAGACTTCCTCTGATGTGAAGAAGACTCCAAATTGGATTGTTTTTGCAAGTTGTATGTCTCGAGTACGGTTTGCTAAACATTTGGAATTTCTTATCTTGAAAGAGTGACCGTTAAGTACTGGCACAAAAAGGTCAGTTTGAAGAGCAGTTTCAACCTCAAATGTGTGATGCACATCTTACATGGAATCCCTATACCACATGTGGAGACATAACTTTGACATTTCCTTCTTTGCTACATGGTAGAATATGTCAACTTGTTTGGATCAATCATGTTCAATTTGCTACAGCTTTTAAAATATATGTTCACCTTGTTACACAAACTTCCACTATCATTTCCATGTTATTACTCTTGCTTTGAGCCTTTTTGCCTAAAGATGTTATAGTCTTACATTTGATGAAAAAGGATTCAGAAATCATGTCAATGTTTCTTAGATGCTAATTATACATTTAGGAACAATCCATCAAATGTATTGCGACCTTGCAATAAGCCATAAATGCTTAGCTAGTTTAGTTATTTAGCAATAACTGACAAGTCATTAAACATGCTGAAGACTAAATAACCTTTGTGAAATCTTAGTTTGTTATCTGAAGGTTGAGCCGTCAGAATATTTCTTTCATTGCATGACGCACTTAACTATTGAAGTTGTTCTCAAATGGAAAGTCAGTTAATCAATTGTTCACTATAGTCATTTCCGTGGAAAAATCAACCCATCAATTTTTCTGTACCCACTTACTCAAATGTGTGATTTTCAAATGTCTCTTTGTTAAAGTATCATTAAGTCAATATATTTGATTTTTTTTTTAAAATAAGCTATTTTAAGACACACACAGAATAAGTAAGTTAATGTATAGCTATGTGTAAACATTTGATAGACAAAACAATTAAGAAAGTTATTGATAATGAAAATAATCAATAGTCACAGCCTCCAAGCTTCATGGACCCTTCTCCGGTAAACAACAGATTCAACGGGATAGATTCTTCTGCATCACCTGTTATTCTATTGAAATGCCCATATTCAGAAACTGTAGACACTGCATTAAAGTAAGGGGTTCACAGAAACATCAGCTTTGCATAACAACATCATTAGGCTTTTTATATGATCCCTTTCAATGTAGATGATCTAATCTTGATGTTGACATGTATTGATAGAAGAGACTTTGATTCGAATGAATCCTCCAACCATGAGTGCATTAAACTGTGCCTAGCAAAGATTACATTAGAAATGGAAAATGTTTCATTTGACAAATGCTTTCAGGCATTTCACATATACTGATATGCAAATCCACCTCACCAAGGGTTGGGTGTGATTTGGTTTGCAAAAGACTTGCACACTAGACCAAACTGCAATGAAAGACCAAACCAAGTTGTGAGCATTCATCAGTTAGCAAACACTCTGTAAATTATAACCATTTTATTTAAAAAATATATGTTTTGAGGGGAAAATGTTTTTTTTTTCTTCTTCAGTTTGGCACATCTTATCCACTATACAGATATGAAATTGTACATATTACAATACAAAAGGAAATGGAAAGAGAAAAGCATTCATTTTGCACAAAGAGATTGGGTAAGAGAGAGGGGATTGGTTCACTTGTTTTTTTCCTTTTTTTTATTTTTCGGCAGGGTGGGGACCAGGGCTAGAGGATGACGAGAGGAAACAAAAACAGTTTACAAAGAGCCAGAGTGCAAAGGGATGCATATTTCTACAAACTTGTGGACTTTCAGTCATTTAGTACAACCGTAGTCTTTAACAGTGAAATGTCAAATGATTGACAGAACTCTATAGGAATTCCACACACACACGCACACACATCCCCATTCTCGGTGATATCAAAAATGAAGTCTCGTAATAATGTTTGCTGAATGACATTAAGAAATATTCAACTCAATTGACTTTTGAACATGCAAGACAGATAACAAGGGCAGTAGTAATAGCAGTGCGAAGCTGGAAGAAAACAAAATTTGAAACAAGGTGGAGGTGCTTGACTTTGGACATCATTACGATCAGTGTATGTTTTTCATTGAATGCAAATTTGAACTGTTACACAAACACTTTCTTTGAACTTGTAGGCATCATATTATGTGTACAGAGACATGACTCAAGCTTTCATTTAGAAGATTAAAGCCAAATCTTGACACCTTCAACAAAGACACAAATCCACAATTGTCACCTCTAGGGGGCGCTGTCCAGCAAACTGCATCCTACATTCTCAAAGCCAGGTTTCTGAGTTGGTTAAACATAGCCAAAAGTTGGGCTTTCGAAGAAAAGGCCTTATTTAAGTGTACAGCTATAAGGCTTCATGAAGATGCCATATTACAATTTTCAGTTTTTAGAATTGCAATTGATTTTTTGTACTGTTCAAACACTGGATAGCTCATCAGTTTAAGAAATAGTTTCTGCTGTGTGATCAGTGTGCATTTCAATCCTATGGTGCTCATTCAGTTTGTATCCTTTATTTCTCTACTACCTCCACTTGGCCAGAAAGATTGGTTGGTTGGTTTTAATAAACGAAGACATTACCCCATCATTGCCCCCTCTCCATCGTCCCATCAATTCCTCTCAATCCCTCTCTCTTTCACCCTGCCCCCACTACCAAACTGAACACAAAGAAGTGCGGAGCTGCGGCAGCAGCTTTAGTCTGATGCTAATGCACATCCTCTCCCTGCTGCATACAAATGTGTCCTGACCCAGGCTGGCTGTTTGCTTATCACTGGATCTCCATTTGCTTTCAGGCTATTGACCGCAGTTTAACTTGACACTTGTGACTGCTAACCAAATAACTATTATAAGATGTTTCCTTTCCCGTAATCTGTTTTTAATAATGTAAACGGCATCCTTAACACGGACAAAGTCTTAAAGTAAAAGGTTCAATTATGTTTTTAGGTGGTACAGAGAATGATTCGACTAGAACTATTTTTGAGTGGCTGAACAAGCTAAATGTTGCTGGATCACTGGTGTGGGTGACAGAATATTAGATTATTTTCGCCTTGCCTTAATTGGTTGAATCTTGGGCCTGTCAGACCTGATTAGTGTGTGAGCAGTAAAGAGCCTGGGCTACTGCTGAAAGCTTTTCTTTTCAGAATGAAATGCTCTCCTATGTGGCATTTGCGCTGGCCATTACCCTTTCACTTGTGTCCCTTACACATCACACTAACTCCTCTGTATATTGATCTTATTATATAAGAGCAAATCGGCCAACTGTACTTACTAGGTTGAGCTGATGGAAATATTATGGTCACCGTTTGTGTGGCATTCAGGGGCTAGAGAATCCATGTACACGTCATTGTAAATGTAAAGGTCTAATCTTTTTGTTCTTGGTGTCCCAGAAGAGGAAGACATCCATATGTCTTTGCTAAGTGTAATATATTGGAGAGTAACCACATATGAACAATGCTTAGTGTTTAACCACATGTTGAGAATGTATTTGTGAGCTCATACATTGAACAAGCTGCAAAACTGCATTGCATTTACGAGTCTGGTTTTAAAAAGGTAATTTTTCCTATATATATATATATATATATATATATATATATATATATATATATATATATATATATATATATATATATATATATATATATATATATATATATATTATATAATTGAACATAAATTCTCAATGTCTGCTGTCTTTTCAATCAGTATACACTTGTGGTTGCATTTTTACAAAGAATACATTTTGTAAGAAATTCAGATTTAAACAAGAGTTCCTTTTTTAGCTAAGGACAGCTGTTTTTTGGGGGGATGGGCCCCCCCCCCGTATGAGTTCTGTAAACATCAAGCACTGAGAGGCCTTTGATCTGATGGAAGATTATAAACCCACCTAATTGATTCATTTGGTAAATGTAATATACATGTGTGTATACTTAACCGAATTACATGGTTATTGTCTCCTCAAGAAGATTTATATTTTATTTGTAACGAAACAGTAATGACATTTATTTTTCGGATATAATTCAGAGTTTTGGTCTTGGGGTCCTTTTTAATGTATAATAGTTCTCTTTAAACAATGAAACCGAAAAACAAAGACATTATGATTGATCCGATTAAAATGCCCTAGTGATTGAGTGATTGGCTTACAGTGCCTGTGGTGCAGTTAGAAACATGATTTCAGACATTTACTTTTAAAAAGAAATGAGACATAAATCACATTTCTCCACTTAATGTATTCTGTTAGCAGAGGGCCATTTGGCTAAGTATTTTCTCTGTGCTCCAGAATATAGTGACAATGTGGAGACAAATCTCAGTTATACAACTTTCTTGTTTAAAATGATTGCCCCTGCCTGATATGAACAACTTTGCATTCATAGAAAAATAAATGTGTGACTATCTCTACACCATCCCTAAACTGTCATGTCCAACCTCTGTCACTGTAGCACTCGGCATTTCTCACATATTCTTAAATCTCACTTGTAGAAATTATGCTTTTTACATAAACTGGAAAAAAACAAAACAAAAAAAGCAAACCCTGTATCATCTGAAATGGTCAAATGGCAAACCATATGCTCTAGGAATAAATAAGAGTTCATACTTCACACTCTTTGTAAGGCAGTTGCTGACACTTGCACTGCCCATAGCCATTTATGATCACGAGTGCCCCTTCTTCATGGCTGGGCTCATACTCATTATAGGGTACCTGTGTAGCTAGATCTGCCATAGGCTGCCGCTGCTGGGTCCTCATCTGTCTGCGGTTCTGAATAGCCGAACAGTGGCGTATCCTGCGCAGGGTGGGAGGGCAGCACTTCCGTGAGATATACACGACGAAAATTATGAAAAAGAATGAAAATAGAAGGGCCATAGTTCCAATGATAACCCTATGAGTCATTACAGTGTTGTCCATTGCAGAGAAGTCCTCTGTTACAGCTGCCTCTTCCATTGTAGCAGTGGTTGCTTGAGCAGTGCGTGGTGGTGTTGTTGTGGTTGTTGTGGTAGTGACTGTGGTAAAGCTCCCAAAATCCTCTGCATAGTCCTGCGTGGGGGTAGGCTGCATAATTCCAAACAGGGAGCTTGTCATCTCTGCAGCTATAGTAGCGTCCGTGGTTGTACTAATGGTTTGAACAACCGGCGCTGAGAAATTCTGGCAAAGCTGGAATCCATAAACAGCGTCAAGTATCTCCTCTCCTTGTGCATATTCAGGACTATGGCAGAGGATGGAATGTTCCCACCTTCCCTTAAAGGTGCTGAGCCACGTGGCCAGAGAGCAAATACTTTTGGTACATTCCCAATAGTTGCTTGACAGCCCAATAGTACCAAGAGACTGCCACTTATCCATGACTGTGGGATCCAGACTGCTTAGTTTGTTGTTATCCAGCAGCAAAATCTTTAAATTTGGCAGCGTTTGAAACACATCAGATGTCAGGACACGGATCTCATTTCCTGTCAGGTCCAGTTTCTCTAGAGTGGTCCAGGTCCACTCCATGCCACATGTTAAGTTGCTGATTTTATTCCACTGCAGAAACAGAAACTGGAGGGCAACAAGGCGAGGGAAATGGGCCAAGTTTATCTTGGTCAGCTGATTGTGCTCCAAGTGGAGTTCTTTGAGCTTAATGAGCCCAGCAAATCCATTCCGGGCCAGACTCCGTAGACGGTTGCTGCTTAGGCCCAGATATTCCAGGCTGCGGCAGTCCCAGAATGCCCGGACAGGTGTGGTGCGGAGTAAATTGGAGCGGAGGTGGAGTATCTGGAGTTTCCTCAGTCCATGAAACAGTTCTGGTTCCAATGCAGTCATCTGATTGAAAGACAGGTCCAGTATCTGGAGGTTGATGAGGTGGATGAAGGTTGTGTTGGGCAACTTGGTGATTCGATTGGAGCTCAGATTGAGGTCCTTCAGCTTGTAGAGCCCTTGAAAGGCATCCTCTTGTACTGTTGTAATCTGGTTGTGGTCTAAATGTAGCCATGTGAGCTGGCTGAAGCCATAGAATTGATCAGGGCTGAGCTCAGTGATGCTATTGTGGCGTAGCGACAACCCCAGGGCCCCTTTGTCCACACCATCTGGGGGTGCCTGAAGCCCCTGGGTGTCGCAGTAGAACTGCAGGTCCTCACAGCGGCATTTTTGAGGGCAGGTCGTGCACGATGCAGGAGGCAGCAGGCACACTAGGAGCATGCTGATCACACACAGACACAGAGCCGCTGGTGCAGGTCCCACCAATGGCCACCTTGAATGGAAACCTGGGTGGGTTCAAAGAGAACAAAATGAACTGTGGGGCGGGAAAGCTTATCTCTGCAGAGCACTTATTACCAATTCATGGTGACGATTGTGCTTTTTGGATGTGCTCTCGTTCTTTCACATACAGGCATACATAAAAACACACAGCCGTTAAGATCTTTTGCATTGACATTTGCAACTTTCCCAATGTATGTACAGATACTTTTTTTATGCTGAGGTATAATTCAATTGTAATGTACTTACATATGATGAATTACATATATGATCTTGACTTTGTTTCCACACCCTTGCTACTTATTCACCCTTATCCTATCTTCTGCACATGTTGTGCTCTGTAATCTGGTTAAAATACTTATATTTATATTACTGTCATTCATCAATTATTGCGTATTTTTTTTATTGATTAATCATCTTTTCATCATGAATAGTTAAGCCTTTAATAGAAAAGCTATTTAAAATGTATATATTCCGGACTCGTGTGTCGGTGAAAAAGGAAAAATGAAGGGCAATGGCAGTAAATAGACTAGGCTGAAGAGCTTTTAGTCCTTAGCTTCCCTCGCTCTTACTTGTGTTCCCTATTCATGTCCAGACCTGCCATATAAAGGGACTAACTTACCCATTCTTTTGTGCACATCGGAGGCTGCATTCAACTGTCCTTTTCCGCAGACTCTTGGAGCAACCAGATGGAAGAAAAATCCAAAGGGAAAAAACCCTTTTGAGTAAGCACAAAAGGAATCAGCTTCTTTGGAAATAAAGCAATTCTGAGCCCACCTAGTTGAAACAAAATATGAAATTCCATGTCCCAAGATGAAGATTATTCCTCTTATTTTGCTTGAGTCCTTGAAAATCCGTCCTCAGAGAAAGGGTTGAATCTTTTCCTTCATCCCACGAATCCTGGAAATAATTATTTAATTTTTTTTTTTTAAGTTGATCAGTTGCATCCAGAGCGACTCCGTTGAACAGACCCCCCCTCCTCTCCGTTTTTTCTTTTTCTTTTTTTTACCCTTTTGTTTCCTTTCCACCGCAATGGTGTCGGCTTAGAAAGTCAATTGGAGATCAAGCCGTCCTCTTCATGGCTGTGTTCTTCCGACCCTAACTTGTTGATGGCAGCCAGAGATCCTGCTTACGACGCCGGTTCAGTCTCAGCATAGCCTCTGCAGAGCTGTGCGCGGAGCACTCCTCTGCTAACCGAGACGCAGGGAGAGAGAAAAAAAGCAGAGCGGGGAGTCAGGGATGTTATTCTGTGCTTTTTGTTGCAGCCACTCACTGCTACAGAGTGGTGGCAGCCTGGCGTCGATCATCACTACTGTTTCTCTCTCTCTTTTTCTCTCCCACACTCACAAACACCCTCTCACTCTTTTGCTCAGTCACTTGCTCTCTGCCTCATACACACTGCTTGTGCACCTCATTCTCCCCCAACCTCCCCCCTGCATACCCACTCCCCTCATACTGGCTCGTCACCATCAGAATATTGATATCTTGAACGTGTTGCGGCAGCTTGCTGTTGAAATTAACCACAGCTGTAAATCTCAGCCTCGCCTTGCTGTTGTTTTGTATGTGCTATGTATGAAAGTATACCGAACACATAAACAAAATAACAACAAAGCAAAACGTAGGTCATAACATGTGGCTCTTGACAACATAAACTTCACGAGGGGGGGGCGGGGGGGGGGGGGGTAGGTGTGCTGCATTCTGTTATCTCTGTACAGGAGTATGCTATAGAATTGCTTACATAGGACGCCTGGCTTATATACATGATTTACATATCCTGAGTGCAGTGATGGCATGTGATGTATGGCCAGCTGCCCTGAAGTTAAATTAGGCTTCCAGCATGTAATAGGCTAGAACAAATACTTGTTTGTGAAACAAAAACATTTCATATGCAGATCTTGTTTTTTAAGAAGACACCATTTTAGAGTGCAAAACAGAAAGAGATGTCGGTAGTTCAGTGCATAAAAATGCTGACTTTTCTTATTGATTTAATGTTGGTTGAGATGGGTGTGAGGGTAATTTCAATTAACTACATCTGAACCAGCCAAAGACTAGATATAAGAGGCATTAAGAAGATGTACTGTGGTGTTCAACTTTTGCACTTCAACACCTTTTTTTCCACTCATGCATCATTTACTTAAACGTGACCTCAGATCGCTTGAGCCTGCCACACCCCTCTCTGATTTATACTTGTATATTACTCTGATTACCTTGCTGCAATGTATTTGATATGGATTTTAACTCTTGTTGCAACTGCTACAGGCAATAAATTGTACCTAATGAAAGCAAAGAATTACATTTCCTCTGTGTGCTTTGGCAGGAGATGATAGTGAAAGAGTTACTTATACAAATCTTATATCATTAGAATTACAATTGATCTGGATTACTTTATGCATTTATACATCCCAATTCATTTCATGGCAAGAGTTTCAAGACAAGACATGTATCTGGCTGGTACTTTCCAGGTTACTGGACCGGCATGCTGCTTTCATTCTTCACGCTCATTGTGGTAGACTGGGAGATGTAGAAAAAATGTGTGGTAGCTTCCCATTTCAAATTCAAGATGTGTAATAGGCAGTTTTTAAAACAAAGAATGTGAAATTGAAAATGGACATTCAATTAAGTGAACTTGCTGAAACAATATCATAGTCAGTGATAATTTGACACTTGGAGCATACTTATTTTTCATAGAATTTTTCAATAATTGAGCGGACTAGTGGTTTTGTAGAAAAGGGATGTTCCTAAAACTGTCCTAAAGGAGATGGATAGAGACTCACGGGTATCATAAAAGATGCAGCAGAGAAACTGCCTCCATAATAAGCACCTGAAGAAGTGCTTTGGAAGCCTCTGGCGTGGAAATGAAATATAGGCTAGGCGTGAAGGAAATAGGATTGAGAGGGAAGGGGCAGAGTAAAGCCCCACACAGCACTGCATCCAACCAGCACAAAATCACAGGGGATTAGTGCCGTTGGATCTCCCTGGCCCCTAACCATGTACACAACCCCCCAATGGGCAAAGGGCAGTGGGGGATGGGGCAGGTCAATGCCACCACCTTCCATGGTGTTGTCACAGTTGATTGGAGCAGTATAGGGGGACGAACGGCCCTGAGACCAACTGTTTCTTTGCCTTTCCTCCATTGCCCTTTCCTGTTCATCTAATTTTGCTTTAATTGTATTATCCTCCAGTATCTGTCCATCTATCTGTCGCTCACCCTGTCTTTCTCCGCCTCTTTCTCTCAATCTCCACATCCTTCCTGAAAGTTTTAGATTTTCCAACATTTCGCTTGAGCAGTTTGCAGAATGTGACTGAACATGCTCTCTGCTCTCAGTGGGACCAGTAGTTAGGGCTTTGACTGCTGCATAGTGCTTAGCGTCGTGACAACTGCCAATGGTGTTGCAGTATTAAGAGACATGATTTACACAGTAAGCCATGCGTAGTAAATTAAAACCTTTTAATCAACACCATTTTCTCATTTAATATGAGGAGATTAGAATATTATTTTTGAGTGTTATTGTAGATTATGAGTGGTCATGGAGTTTAACCTTTTTACAGATTAAGTGTTTTTTTATCGACAGAGAATTGAAAAATAGATACAAATGAAGAACTATCATTAGACTACTGTAACTCCCTCCTGGCTGGTCTACCTGCATGTGCCATCCGACCTCTGCAGCTCATCCAGAATGCAGGGGCTCGTCTGGTCTTCAACCTTCCTAAATGTTCCCACACCACGCCGCTCCTCCGCTCTGGCTGGCTTCCAGTAACTGCTAGAATCCACTTCAAGACACTGGTACTTGCGTACCATGCTGTGAATGGATCTGGCCCTTCCTACATCCAGGACATGGTTAAACTGTACACCCCAGCACGTGCACTCAGCTCTGCATCAGCCAAACGGCTCACTGCACCCGCACTGCGAGGGGGACCCAAGTTCCCATCAGCAAAAACACGTGGGTTTGCTATCCTGGCTCCAAAATGGTGGAATGAGCTCCCCATTGACATCAGAACAGCAGAAAGCCTCCACATCTTCTGGGGGAGACTAAAAACTCATCTCTTTCGACTCCACTTCGAGCGATAGAATTACTAACAAAGCACTTGTATACTAATAAAGCACTTATATACTAATAAAGGACTGGCTTATCTAAAAATGAAATCTCAAATATCTTGAAATGTTTTGGCTCTATGAAACCTGATGAACCATCGAATGCACCTATTGTAAGTCGCTTTGGATAAAAGTGTCAGCTAAATGTAGGCCTGTCGCGATAATCGATAAATTGACTTATCGTACGATAAATAAAAATGGACTCGATAACTTTTCTGAGCTCGATAAATTGCCGTTTACATAAAGATGTGACCAGCATTTTAGCCTGAAGCGCTGTGGCTGCCAGGCGTGCTGTGAGGGGCGGGGCTGACACACAGCCAGGTCAGGACACTCCGCGTGCACGTGCAGCAGCCAAATTAATAATATAGCGACAAACGGGAGACAACGTGTGACTTACTCGCGGGGAATTTAAAGTGAAATGGAATTGGTTACACAACCTAACGACACATCTCGATTCTCCGGTGTGGCTGTATTTTGGATTCAAACCAAATCAACGAGGCCAACCTACGGACTTGAATGAGCCGGGCGGTGTGTCGCATTGGTTTAAAAAAGGTAGCGACAAAAGCAGGCAATACCACGCATTTTAAACTACCTAAAACACAACCACTCCATTCCGTTTTCCCAGCTGGGAGCAAACACGGCAGCTGGAGATGGAGAACCCCCGCCCGACAATGCAAACATGTTGGTGTTCCTTGCTCGAAAACTTAGAAAAACAGATTTGGATATGGCCTGTTGAGGCATCTGGGTCTTTGACAGTGGACTGTACACTTGACTTGTTTTAAGGAGTTTTTTTTGGTATATAGATATAGATAGATATATATATATATATATATATCTATATCTATATATATCTCTCTCTATATATCTATATATATATCTATATATCTATCTATCTATCTATCTATATATATATATATCTATATATATATCTATATATCTATCTATATATATCTATCTATATATATATATATCTATATATATATATATAGATATATATAAAAGAGAGAGCTCTGTTTTCCAGCCTGACTCTATTTAATTTATTGTTTTGGTTGTGTGTGATTTAATTAATTTGTTTTATTTATCAATTTATATATTTTAATATTATTTCACATTTCATTTGCAATGTTGAATGTTCAATAGAAAGTTATGTTTGAAAGGATGTACTTGAATTATTATTATATATTATCATTATGTCTAAAATGGTCTTAAAACGGTGCCGACAATATTATCGTTTATCGCAATAATTTCCAGAAAAATGTATCGTCCAACACAATTAATTATCGTGACAGGCCTAGCTAAATGCAATGTAATGTAATTAGTAATCAAAGTGCAGAGTTTGAAAATGTTGACATGACTGCAGCAACAGCTCTCACACAAGCCAAGACAGTCCTTGCTTTGTTGAGAACAGTGTTTACAAGTTTCCTATTTTTTTTTTATACAGATAATATCATTTAATTAATACAAAAAAAAATACAAGTGATATTGATCTACACAAATGGCTTCATACGACAGAAAATGGTTTTGGTCACACCAAGAAAAACCTTTTGAAATCAAGGATTCTTGAACCAAACTGTATTTGTCCCTTATCCTCTTTGGAATTATTACAGATTAAAATCTGCCAAAATGTTCCTATACATTGAATATATTATTTAGTTTTTCACTGTGGTATAAAATAAATTATCGAGATCTGGTAATTATACTGGTAAAGGTATCAACTTCAACATTTCTGGTATCATGACATTATAAAAGTTTAAATAACGAGCAGACATAAGAATTAGCAATTAAAATAATGGAATCTGAGCTCTGTATCTCTCATTAAGAAACTAAAGCCTGCATCACAGCTTGTCTTTACTGGATTACTGTGATATACTGTGTTCTGTACAATATGCGTGTGGTGTGGTGTGGTGTGGTGGCAGGAAGCTTGGGCAGGATTTGGATAGCCTCTTTTGATCCCTGCGTGAATGCAAATTACAATTTAAAAAAAAAAAAAAAAAAAAAAAATGCAGTTTACAATGGCAGCACTTAAGAGGGTGTGTTGCCTATGAATTATAGCGCTGATATAGATGCAAATCAGTGCTTTTTTAAACCAAAAGCAGCTGTGCCTTTCTACTGATGCATTGTTTAAGTGTGTGAATGTTATTTATTGAAACTGTTGGCCACTGTTTGTTTGTGTGCTCCAGTGTTCGCTCACAATGCCATCAGTTGGGAAATGATTCCAGTGTTTTAACAGAGGCAATGTGGCAGATTTGACAGCTGGACTAAACAATAGTATTTAACAAATAAAAGGAACAGAAATGAATTGGGCTTTGCAGAACACTAGCTGCACTAAAATGTGAGTTAAAATCTCGCTGGAACTTTTTACATTCAAAGGACTGAATAGAGGAATAAATAGATATATTTTCGTGTGTCTGGTAAATTACACATTACATCCTTCATGGGATTATTCATTTCAAAACAATGCAACAATTCTTGTATCAATACCCAAAAGCATTTAACAGCATTATGACTTGACCTTATTCAGTAACTCCTCGAAACAATATTCTTCTTTTTAAACATTGAAATACATTTTGAGTACTAACCTTGTACTTTTAAAAAGTAACTAAAATCAATAAACTATGAACATTTTCTCAACTGTAAACTGAAGCTACACAATGTTTACCGAAATGTCCCTGTAAATTGAGTTGGACCTTTAGCGTGATCACAATGTATTTCATTTGAGCATCCACAACAGATGTGTTTGGAACATTGCTGTCCCTGCACCTTAGCCCTCTCTAATTCCTCTGCCATGTTTATGTTTCAGGCTGGAAGGAAGGACAGGAGTGATGCTCTGAACACAGCCATTGACAGGATGACAAAGAAGACCAGAGACCTTCGCAGACAGGTTTGTACTGAAATGTTTAAAAAAAAAAATCCTACTTCATATATACATTGTATCAATATTTTCGCTTATAAAGTTAAACATCTAGGAACGGTGTACAATGTAGTAGATAAAAACAACTGCAAGTGCACATTTATTTCCCCCTATCACAAATGCATAGAGGCATATATTTCCTCAACAGTGCCCTTTTTATAAGTATATATATATATATTGTTTTACTTCACAGCTGCGTAAAGCTGTAATGGACCATGTCTCTGACTCGTTCCTGGAGACCAATGTTCCCCTGCTGGTCCTGATTGAAGCCGCCAAGAATGGCAATGAGAAAGAAGTCAAGGAGTATGCACAGGTGTTCCGTGAGCACGCCAACAAGCTGATCGAGGTAATGTCAAATTTTGAGTGCTTTCAGAAACAAAACCTCATATGACCCAAATACAGATTATTCATACTTTTTCTGTCCATCCTATTGATATTTTAGACATTTTAGCTTATAGTAAACGTCAGTCTTCATCCAGCTTCTCTGTTCTCCCTTTGTGACTTTTTCTCCGAAAGATTACCTCTTGATAAAACTGTAGGATTACAGCACAGCAAAAATCTATCTGGGATTGTTTTCCCAAATTGAAACAAAACAGGAAATGTTTTCTGTGGTTTCTGTCACTTGTAAAGGGGATGCGGACTCTAATATGATGCTGTGAGGATATAGTGAGCAAACAAGCAACACAGAGTGGTCATAGCAACAGATAACATTTTAAAGTGGATACAAACGAGGGAAATAACCACCACATAAGGATAGGTGCTCCCTCTGGGAAAATGTTGTCTTTGCCACGACAGGTTGATGTTCTGCTTATTGGACACCTCCACATGTACTGATACCTCAACATGTACTGATACCTACACAGATACATATCTTAAAAGGGGCCAGGTTCCTTCTGTTTACCCCCCCCCTATCTGTGCTTGGTGTCATATCTCAAGACAGGGTCATGGTTTGGCATAGACCAGGATTTGAATGGCTCCATTGCTGTAACCTAGCAACAATAACACAGACAATGGCAAAGTGTTGGACATGGTAAGCAACAAGCCTACAAAAACATGAGTAATCCTCAGTAGTGGTATTTCCTTCGTTTTCTTGAACACTTGTGTCAAAGCATATGTTGACATTTGAAAGTGACTTCTTCCCCCTGGCAAACGACCATGAGTGTAGATGGAGCAGGGGGGGGGGGGGGGCAGTATAAATGTTCACTGGGGAAAGCAGTGAAGCATTAGAGGGGAAAAGGGGACCACACAGGGGAGCAGACCCTGAAGGCCTCTGTCAGAAGTGGCTTTAAAGCATGACATTAGTGGACTCCCATAATGCTCTGGCACTACATCTGCTTATAACACTTGGATGGGATAGATGAAGAAGCAGAGCTTTGATTGAAATGTTACATATGAATGTCATTAAATAGATAATACAGTTTATACTTGTTTAAAGCAGTTTTTCTCACAGTGGATTTAAACAAATTTGTATTGACATAAGTAGTGTAATATGGTGTTAATATAAGTGTTAGATAAAAACTTCAAAAATATTTTTTACGGCAATACAGCACAGTGTCTTAAATAGACCATTAAAAGTCAACAATAAAACAGAATGAATATGAAGTGTGGGAAAAACTACAATACAGTTATGTTAATGAATGGCAGGGATAGTTATCATGTGTTTTGTTTTGCCTGGCAAATCTCTTAGTCTACATGGAACTAGCTTGATCTAATTAAAATATCCATCAGGTAAAATATATTTTGACACACATAAATTAGGAATGGTACTTACATATCCAACAAAGGACAAAGTGACACTGATCTCGGGCTGTTCATGTGACATCACGAGTTGTGCCTTAGAGCAAATGGTCCATTAGATCACACACATTTGTTTGAAAGCAACATTATGACTGACCCACATTCATTTATAGGCCCCTTTTAAGCAGCTCCTCTAACCTCATTTGTCACAATATTGTCTTTTTGAAACCTAGTGTTTTATATAATTAAATAAAGCATCATTTCAGGTCTTACTTTATGGGTTTCATTTACTTGATGTGTCAAAGTCTGCTATGTAATCTGTAAACAGGTTAACACGGGGGGAACACAGGAAACAGTCACCACAGCAGCTAACCTAGTTGCAGCACTGAAGACCTTTGCTTTTGGGATTCGGTCTGAATTAACCCACATTGCATTCATAATGTATTCAGTTTTATAAGGCTGTGTTAAAATGTCTCCACATCTGAAAGGTAACTATGGCAATAAATGTTCATATTACCTGTTGCCAAATCCATTGGGTTTTTCTGTCCCATGTTACCAGGCATCTTTAAGCAGTAATATTCATCATCTTAAGAGCAGGGGGAGAAAATAGACTAAGCTTTGTGTGGTTGCCTCAAGGCTATGTTCTCAATCGTTCCAGGGTACTCGGGACTATGTGCAGATTTAAGCACGGAGGTAGCAGTGGAAGAATGTAGCCGTGAAAAACCGCTGTAAATACTTTGCATCAGTAATGTTCACATATAATATCTTTATTTGAGGCTTCAGCCATGGGTGTTGGTGACATTAGATAAGGGCTTGGTTAACATAAATGTAGTTGCTTTTAAATGACATGCCACTAAGAGTTATAGAGATTTACAACTTGACAAGTTGAGATGCAGAGATGCCTCCCTTGAGGTGGGACCAGTCTTCCAATGGATTAGTGACATCAGCCTTGGAGAATCCCATAGTTTACTGTGGGAACCCTCTTTTTTTTGTTCTTTCTAAAGCATTAGACAATCTTACATTTCTAATTTCTTCAATGTTCAATCCTAATGCCTTAAGATGCATTATTTAAACAATTGAAGATATTTTTGACTTAAAAATAATAAGAAAAATGTCAGTATTTTAGCATGAACACTAATACACAACAGTATGGAACCTGGGATGTATTGCTATTGTTTTTTTTTACCACGGTATTGAATTGGTGCTGGTATTTGGATCAAATTATTGTCATTTCTGTTGAGGAACAAAAAGTACGATTTTGGGAGGTGCATTTTAAAAGAAATGTTTGCACAGACTTGATAAACTCTGGCGTCCCCTGACACTCAGAATGGCATGGTTACAGCATGCTAAGTGGAAAAACATTACTTTACTTGAGGGTAAAACATTCTTGTTTGGCTTCAAGCAACGTCCCTTTATACTGAAATATCTTCGTCCCAGTGGTATCGTGGTGAGAGCAAGAGAAAGCTTGTGTGAAAGATCATGAAAGTAAAAACACAGGTCTCTCCATAAAGTGGCAGCTTTTCTTCCTGTAGGCGCTCTCTCACCCAGCCTCTCGGGTTACTGAATGTTCTCTCTGTGGTCCCTGCATGGGTTTGCATAGTGATGGAGGATGTGTTTATATCAATGTTTCAGTGCGTCACCAGCGCTGTGGTATAAGTGTCTCATCAGGAAAACTGCTCAGGAATCTTTCAGGTGGTAGTGGACATGTTCATGTGGAATGAAAGATGATGAGGAGAGGATCCTTCACACTCTCATTCACTCTGCCACTCCTGCAGCCAGTGATGCTTCCAGTTATGCTTCCACCGCTGAAGCTTTAATGGATTTCTTTAACAACCAGTCTTATTATTATATATTTGCTCCACATTTCGATAAGTTTATAATAGCATTTCATCTACCAGACCCCAGGCCCAAGGGGAGTTTATTACGGCCAACACGAGCAATCAAAGAAATCACACGGGTAAAGAATAAGCCATTTTGTAATTTCAAATGTTAAAATGAATACACCAGCAGTGCATTATTAACATTATTGTCACCATGATTTAGCGTTATCGATTGGAACTGACATGGCTTTGAAGGCATGTAGTGCTAAAATGCAGTGTCTCATAACTGTTTCACTCAGATTTATAATATAGAGGTAAAACCATGGCTCATTTTGCTGTGTGACACAGATCTGGGTAATTACATTGTGGAGTAAAATATAAGGGATTGATGGCTGAAAGTACACAAATAGGACTAGGTTCTTATAAAAAAACAAAAACACATTTCAGTTCTTGTTCCTGCTGTAGTACAATCAGGAGCCGTTTTTTTCCTTCTGTAATTGATTACGTTTCAACACATTTTCTGTCCTTTTGATAATCCTGCTTTGGCACAGTTCCATCACATCCCAGCCATTCTGTTTCAGCATTGTTGCCGGCACATCCCAACCAACACATGGGAAGAGTCAGACTCTGACCTAATTTTTTGTGAATATGATTAGATACATTATTTTATTCTGGAAAATGCAAGAATATTGAAAAATAATTGTGCCAGAGCATGATTTGTTGGTCTATACAAGAAAACATACTCACAAACCATTCATATTGGCAGCCGAGAGGAAGACTTGCTTAGCTCAGCTAAGTGTCAGGAATATTTGCCTCTCAGAACCAGGAGTGTAATGGCAATGTGGCAGCCGTGTGATTTAGTCACGGAGTACCCTCGTCTGCGAGTCCCACAGCTACAACTCGCATTTACATTTTGGGAAATCTAAAGGTTTTTGGGGAAAAATATAAAACTTGTATTTTATCTACTCATTCAACATCTTTTGTTTTCACTCCTGCTTCTTCCCTTCTCCATCACTGCTATGTTTGTATTAATTTAGCAGCTTTGAGTTCATCCTCAGCAGTGGGTTTGTATTCCACAGGGATGGATTGTGTTGCAGAAGTGCTCCATTTCTGATTTATACGTTCATTATGGTAGCCTGGGTTTGGGATTCCTCTCCAAGTTTAATTATACTTTCTTTGTTTCTCAAAATAAGACTGTCAGTGTCCCTGTGTGTGGCTAACAAGTAGATATGTGTGTGTGTGTGTGTGTGTGTCTTGTTTTAGGTGGCCAACCTGGCATGCTCCATCTCCAACAATGAAGAGGGAGTGAAGCTGGTCCGCATGGCAGCCTCTCAGCTGGAAGCTCTCTGCCCACAGGTACCGTATCTGCTTTTGCCTGCAACTTACGCCAAGCTCATTGATTGTGCACCTGTTCCACATTGTCTTTTTCATAATGGCACAAGGATCTGCCAATATATTTGATTAGTTAATACAGGTGTGCAGGCCTGCTTAAATGCGATTAAGTGTTTCATAACCAGATACAAATAATATTAGTTTAAATAATAGGTCTAGTTTTCTTGACATTTTTCGAATCTGGTTGTTGCAAATACAATGCAGCCTAATGTCTTTCAGTGTTGTGATCCTGCATTTGTGCTAGAAAAGGTGGTGGAGAGAAATGGACACAACACTGTGAGTGGGTGTTGTCCTACTGCCCACAGTGTATTCATTTAACAATGATTAAATAAAATATGGAAAATAGTCACAAACCTGCCACATTAAAAAGTGGCATAGCAAGAGGTAATGACACAATCCCACGCTGGTTTCCCACCTGATTTTTGTTGTTAGTTGGATCATACACCCATGCCAAATCTAATTGCTACCTGGCATTGAATTCCACGTCTCTGTGCTGGGGAACTAGACATTTGCTTCTCCCTGATACGGACAGGTACTGTGCACAAATAGGAACACAATACTTACATGACATATATCAATATAGGCCATTTATTTTGATATGAAGATGTGCATTTGTTTACATGGATCAACACACTTTGTAAAACTGTGAAACAAATGTAAACTAAAACAGAACAGTAATAAGACTAGGGCTGCAAGTAGTGATTATTTTCATTTCTGTACATCTTTCTGTTGTTTTCTCAAATTATTGATTAATTGTTGAAAAATCTTGGTCACTGTTCCAAAGCCCGGGATGACTTCCACTTCTGTTAACAACTCAAATCCATTCAGTAGGCTTGAATAAACTATATTCACTTTATATGATCCTGCAATCAGAGCATTTTTACCCTTTTTGAATTTTCTAAGATAACCAATTAATGCATTATCAAAAGGTTGCCAATTAACTCAGTATTTAACAACTAGTCAATGAATCTTTGCAGCTCTAATCAAAGCTGGAAATGTTTTGATTCCACTCTGGTTTTTAATTTCACAAAAGATGAAAAACAATCAATACCTCAAGTCTTTTCCATCTGTCCACTATTAAGCCCATCTTTTCAAACCCCTTACCATTTGAACTAGCAGTCTCTCATGTGTGCCCCTGCCAGCTCTCCGTGGTGCTGCCACTGCTCCCCTTAATATCATCTAATGAGTCCCATTCATCCTGAGCTTTGATATCCACAGATGTTTCTTCTCCCAAAACAAGCAGCTATTAGTTTATTTCATTCACTCGTTCAAAACCCTCAGTGTCTCTGATCACTCCCAGGAATGACTTGGCTTCATGCTGCAGTCCCAACATTGGGGTGGCAGAGTGGGGGGGCTTCGTGCAATCAACCTATGCTAATGTTTTGCTGAGGGCTATGCTGTAATGGAGCTTTAATGGCTGTAATTGGGTTATTACAGGTGATTAATGCAGCGTTAGCCCTCGCTGCCAAGCCCAACAGTAAGGTGGCCATGGACAATATGGATCTGTTCAAGGAGCAGTGGGAGAAGCAGGTCCGTGTCCTCACCGATGCTGTTGATGACATCACATCCATTGATGACTTCCTCTGTGTGTCCGGTGAGTGGTACTCTTGTGCCATGTTGGAGCATCATCCATTTTGTGACTGTCTTAAAAGATCAGTGATTATTTGTGATCTACTTTCAATGTAAAAGCAGACACTGTTGATTTGTTGACTGTGCTTTCCAGTCAGATTGAAGATGGATATGCACAAAGCACTTTAGACCATTATGAAGAACAGTAAAGTATCCATGGTATTAGTCTTTTCTGATGAGAGCTATGCATACAGAGGCTGAATGGGCTGTACAGAGGAAAGCACTGAAGCATCAGCAGCACTACGTCTGAAATTGACATCCTGTCACGTGTGTTAAAGCACACAAATGGTTTGTCGGGCATACCCTTAAAGAGTTCTCGTTAAGCATTAAGCAGAGTGACTTCTCTCACCTCCAGCCAAGGACGGACTGTAATTTACACAGTGGACATTTGCATTTTACAGGCTCAGCCCCATTAATAAGCAGTCAAATAATTTGTCTTCAGTCCTACACATCCTGTACCGGAGCTTCCTTGTGGCCCTCTTAATTTGAGGATGAAGGCTGAGGGTTTCCTGACATATGTGTTTTCTCAATATTCCTCACGTGTTTCATACTTCATTAAAGCACGCTACTCTTTTCCATTTTGCAATATTTTAATTGTGTTGTTATTTTTTATAAATGGTCTTTTATGTCCTATATATATATATATATATATATATATATATATATATATATATATATATATATATATATATATATATATATATTCTTTTTTTTGCATTGTTTGAGGAGCTCTGGACTTGAGATTTTCATTGCCATAACTACACTGTAGCTAATGTGCATATGACGATGAAGCCTTTGAAATTGAATTGAGTCTTGATGAAAAAAAGGAAAGAAAATACCATTTCAAGTTAACCTCCTCACTTATGTATTTGCACACAAGCAGGCTGATGTCATGTTTGGATTAAAGTGTTTGAGTAATACAAAGCATATACGCTGCTAAGTACAACACCGTTTTATGTCCCCAGAGAACCACATCCTGGAGGACGTGAATAAGTGTGTCATCGCTCTGCAGGAGAAAGATGTGGATGGTTTGGATCGAACTGCTGGGGCCATCCGCGGCCGCGCTGCCAGAGTCGTCCATGTGGTCACTTCTGAAATGGATAATTATGAACCTGGAATCTACACAGAGAAGGTCTTGGAGGCCACCAAGCTCCTCACTAACCAAGGTAAAACAGAAACTGCATTATGTCATGAGCCAAAAAATAGTTATGCTTATTTCTGCCATAAGACTGCATTTACAAACATTGAAATAATTAGGAGTATTCATATGATTTAATATGTCATAATTTGCTTGGATACACCAGGAATGACTTCTCTAGCTCTTAAATTATTGTAGCACGTTTCCCTATTCTCAAAAGGTTGGTGACCCCTGAAATATAGCAACTTGGACTGAGAACTACCTGAATAATAATATAGATCGCAACAAGCGTGTTTCCCTGTTTCAAACCCCAGGCGCTCCTGTGAAAACGGCCCACTTTGGAGGCGCATAGTTTTATCTGCTGATACGGTCTGGTTGCTATGATACGAAATATAAGCCTAGAGTAAAAAATGTCTACTGTCTGTGGAGTATTTGCTGTGGCTTTTACTCTGGATAAAGGGAAAGCTGATGCACGTATAGTGAGGTGCATTCAAAAGGGAGAAGCTGTGTTCATGAAGCGACATTCTGTAAAAAAGAATGCAATGGCCGCTCCAGTCTGACTAGAAAGAGGCTAAACATGACTGCCTCTTTTCTCATGTGTCCTTACCTTACCTCGTCAGTAAGTACAACATGCCAACCCTCTTTGAGTTTTATGCTAAATGTTGATCATCTGAACCTTGTAATCATGCGACGGATGTGTCACTTTGTCCATTTCATGCCTGATATTGTGTTTTAAACAAAACCACGCCCTGATCTATCCCCTAAGTTATTTCTCTGAAGTCTTTTCTCTAAGAGCTGTTTACCTTTTCTGTGAATGCTGTCTGAACTTTGAATGTTACTGGCATTTCTATCCTCCAGAATTTCCTTGGAAAGCTGCATTTTCTGTGAAGTGAAGTTGATTTTTGCTGCATTGTTAGATCCAGCCAGCTCTCACTCAACTGACACTACTGATTTGCAAAGCCGGCACTATGTAGTTGTCAGATTCCTCGACGATCTAACGTTGTATTGTAGGAGTTGTTTTTGTCAATATTCTGTTCTTTTTCCTTATCAGCCAGTGTGTGAGTTGTTAGCTTCCGAGCAAGCTAACAAGACGCCAGAACAATTGGTCGGGTGTGAGATCTGGAAACTCTTCTTAAGCGTGTGCCTATTAAAAAAATCAGAAAATCCAGGCTGTAGCTGAATATGGATTTTTATGTTGGAGACATTGGCTTTCGTTAGACTTTTTGTCAGATTTCATGATGTCAGCTCCAAAATAAAGTGATGGAATTCAGGTTCAAACTCGCTCTTTAATGTCACATTTCTGCTCTGACATGAACTGACAACCATGTGACAAATAAAGGCAGGTATTTGAGCATTATACCAGGCACGGATTTAAAGTTTTCATCGGTATACGTGCGGGAAAGTTTTCAAAAGTTGAATTGCATCAGTATGTGTCATTTCATGAGTTTGAATGCATTTTTCCTTTAATTTCAAAATGGTTGTAATTATTAATATTGTCCTTTCAAAAAGCTAATGTTGACAAAAAAAGATCTGCAATCTTTGTCCTAACAACTGAATACAAAGTATTGATTGCAATGGAAAAATGCAGGGCATCTATTTGACAAACATTGTGTGTGCTAGTGTTGAATAATGTGTGATGGATTTGGTAATAGGGTTGTGCCACGGAGAGAGAAATAAGAAAGCCCTGGAGTTCATTACCTTCACATTTGACAAGAATGACAATGCCTTGTTGCCGTTTTTTCTCTTTGAATTTGGAATCATTTGAAATCATCAGTGATGGGGAAGTGATCGCTTTGACTGAACCATCGCAGTACTACCAGATTTTAAATTTTCCTTTGAATATAATATCTACATAGAAGCCTTCAGGTCATAAACGCTCTGAAGCACAAACCCAAATCCCATGAAGTCCCAGCCCAATCCTAAATTATGAATTTGAAATGCTATGAACGCATATGTTCTACGGAGCCCTTTGGAGCTCTTATTATCTCGTGAATGGGGCAAAGTACAAGCCTACTGGGAGAGCGATCTGAATTATTTTCTTTAAAACTCTGTTATGCAAATTGTGAATCTATTCCCCTGAGCCTTTTGTTCCCATACAAAGCAAGAAGGCAGTAAGTAAGTCACCCAACAAGATACACCCTTTTGAATTCATCCTTTAAAAGGCCACTATCTTCGCTGGCACACTTTCTTTGATTTTCTTTTAAAACGATCATATATGATATCAAATATTATTTCCTCACTAGACTGATGTTGTTAATTGTTTATGTCAGGTAGCTTTTGATAACCTGCTTTCTCAGGAGGATTGTGTTAAGTATGGATAGTGAGGAAGCTGAGCAGAGGCACGCTGCTTAAAACAATTCTCACCTCGGCTTGTTTTGGAGGGGGTGGCTGGACAGTTGGTTTTGACCATACTTAGCTCTGTTTTTGTTTGTTTTTAACTTTTTATATTCTTGTGGTTAAACACTTGCCCTCCCTCCCAAGGTGTCTGTTTATTCCGTTATTTTAGGCTGTGCTTTCTTTAGTTATAAACCTTCTTTCTCTTAGTATTTTTTGAAGCGAATCTTCATCAATATTGTTTTCTTTCCCTTCTTCCTCCCGACCTTCGTGTCACCTTCGGCAGTAATGCCGCGGTTCACAGAGCAAGTGGAGTCTGCGGTGGAGGCCTTGAGTGCAAACCCCACTCTACCTGTGGATGAGAACGAGTTCATCGACGCGTCCCGTCTGGTTTATGATGGAATCCGCGACATTCGCAAGGCTGTGCTCATGATCAGAGTAAGTTGCACTGATTGTTTTCCGTTGGTTTTTAAGATTGATTTGTATTATCTTCCCCCTGTTGTGTATAACATCTGGATATAGCAAGAGGCAACTTTGACCTTTTCTTCACTAGACGAGGGACAGAGTTGAAACTGTCAGAAGTAAATAAATACTGTTCCACCTTATAGCATGTATAGAGCAATCTGCCTTTGGACACATTAAGAAGCTGTAACTCCTGAAAACCTGTTTAACGGTTCAATCAACGGCACTCATTTAATGATTTCTATCTTTTCCGGATTTTGTAGATAATAACATAAACATAGTAAGAGAAAATGTAATTAAAATAAAAGAAAGCAAACATTAAGAAACATTAATATATAATAAAATAAGCTGCATTAAAAAGAATGATAAATATTATTCCAAATACACACGAAAGGATGTACAAACTTAAATATAAATATTGGATAGAAAGAACTCGATTAGAAATGAATGAGCTCTATAGTTTATATATCATATAATGAATTACATTAAAAAGAATGATAAATACTATTCCAAATAAACACAAAAGCATCTACAAACATCATTAAATATAAATATTGGACTGAACAAACTAAAATAGAAATGAATGTTACACATAGATATAAATACTTACACATAGTTCTGTGGACCAGATGCTCTTTTTAATGGTATGAGAGAAACTGTATGTGCGTGCAGGAGCCAATGATTAACTTGTCTCATGCAAGAGCATACCTAATTGACCAGTCTTGCAATCCAGTGCAACGACAGCCTTAGTTGTCTGCGGGTTAATGGCCTTTGCTTGAGGGGAACTATAACTGAGACAGATGGTAGTTGGGTACCTAATTGACTGACAATGAGCTAACAACAAAACCCACTCCAGTTATAAAAAGAAATGGATAGTTCTTAAAGCTTTATAGTATAACTAGTTTGACTACTCAATAGAATTAGATCCGGTATATGTTGAAAGGTAAGTGGATTTGTTTTAACTGCATCTAATGTATCCAGCACCTAATTAGGTATTTACTTGGGTAAAATATAATGTGCTGCTTGGTTGTATTATGCCATCTTCCATTATTTTCAACACTTTAATCTTTTGAATTGGAATCATTAGTCTTGACAGCACATTTTCTGTTGACAATGGTGCTCAAAACGGTGCCCGAGCACCCATGAGTAATGCTGCTCAGACAGATAAAACCAAAGGAGAGGGGGACCATTATGCTGTATTTGCATTATAATAAGCAATTGATTTAAGATGGAGGTTTTAATTAGCATTCTTGAGTTGGACTGCAAGGCAGAGAACTACATTCACTTTCCCTCTGCCCCGGCTCCTCTCTTGTTATCCAGATTGATTAAGCTGTTAACATTGGGCCTGTGGGGCGGGCTGAGCTCAACCTGGTGGGTAGGAGTGTGTGAGTGCAGGCGTGCATGTGTGTTATAAATCTCAGAGGATTTCCCAAAGATCTTGCTTGCTTAGAATTAGGGTTGCAAAGGGGAGGAACATTTCCGGTACATTTCCATGGGAAATTAAGCTGGGGAATTTGGGAAATATTCCATATTGGAAACTTTCCATGGGAATTAATGGGAACTAACTGGGAATTGAGGGTAATGTAATCGAATTGTATCGTATCCAAGCATAAATATAAACATTTTGTTTTGTCATAAGAAAACATCCATGCAAAATGATACAATTTAAAAAAACATGACATTTCAACAGATTTATTTGTAAGTAGAACAGAACACGTTTTAATTATTTTATTAAACAATCATTTGTTCAAAAATGAACAAAAATGCCCCCCCCCCCATCCTGTAGGGGATGTGGTCTCAATAGCCATGCAGTAAGCAGTGTGCTATGTGCATGTGAGGAATGGCATGGATATTCAAGTGTACTTGAATGGCATCTGTTTGTTTTAGTCAAGATTATGCTAAAGTATACTTTCCCCAACTATATTTAAGTTCCCTATGAAGAGCCAACCTTCAATTTAGAAAATTCCCAGTTTATTCCCTTATATTCCCGTTTATTCCCATGGAAAATGTCCATCTTCGAAAATTCCCGGAATTTTGCAACCCTACTTAGAATTCATCCGTGAGATACATTCTGACATTGTTTGCTGAGCAAGAGATAGTGATGAGACTCAACTCAAACTTAAGCCACTATCATAAAAGAAAAAACAATACAGTTCCCCATGGGTTTGCCAAGGTTTTTGATCATGTGTGTGTGAGGTAATTATCCCAGATTGTGGTGTTTATTCCGAAGGAAGGGCCTCAGATGATCAGCTGGATAGTTGTGAACTTTGCTGCAGAATCTGCACAGAAGTCCACTTACGCTCTCCTACCTGCTGTTGTTTGTAATGAAGTTGGGCAAGTGTAGCAAAAACCATGATTCCTCTCGAGAAGAACCTTTTCCCGGCTGAACTACCCTTCAGTGGCACAGTTTATAGATGACTCTCGGAATGTTTCACTCTGAAATATGATATATCTTTATATGAAATATCACAAATCAGCTTTAGCACTACAAGGCAACTTCTGTAGAGGGCATGTCCACACACACAATTGCACATTCACTCTCTAGCCATCTCACTATAAAGCTCACATGCACGCGTGACACAGTGGCCCACTCTTAAATCAGAGCAGACAGTTGTGTGGTTGGGGCTGCTTAAGATGGACAAGTCTTTAACCTCTGTAAGTGGCGCCCAGGCGGCTCATGTTGGCCGTCCCCTGGATATGTGACAGGCGGGCAGAGCCCTCTCCCCACCTACAGCGACATCAGAGAATATGCCTCCCAGACATCAAACTGTCTTAAAGTCATTGAGCCGCTGACAGCGAGATGCGGGGGGGCAGCTGTCGCTACCTTATGATTTGTGCTGTGCATCACAGCCCAAGGTGAATTTTCTGGCTCAGTCCTTAAAATGAAACCTGCTCCTATCGCAGAGGCTACCAGAAGAATGTCACATAAAGAATTGTAAAAGACATTTTGACTGTTGAAGTGTCCCGTTCACATCAGCAAGCAGATATGATAGGAAATACTAGAGCCTTCTTTCAAGGGCTGTCGCAATGCTGTTATTACAGAACATTTCTCTTCTTCTCTATTACACTTCAGAAACAGGTTGAAATGAATATTTCAGCTTGCAGACAGACAGTGGAGGGTCTGAACATTCCAAAATTAAATATTGATTAGTGTTTAGCCACAACATGAAATATTGTATAATTTGCTTCAGCAGCAGTGCTACCTTTTCATAACCCCTTTTAATTAAAACGGTAGCCTGTTGTTGTCAAATCTCTCCAGTATTGTCCCATCGGGTGCTCACTATGAGCTATCGTTTCTGAGCATCCCACATTCACAGGTTATCTGTTGCACAGGCCACAGCAGGTGATATCTGCGCCCCACTGAGCAGCATTGTCTGGGTTGAAAGAGATGCCTATGAGTCACAGTTATAGCTTTGTATCTGAAACCCATACCCCCATTCCCCTGAGAACAACAGCATCTCTACATTTCATAAAGCAGTGTAAGGTTGTTCAGAGACCTTTAGCTATTTTTAGACGTGGGGGCTCCAAATCCATTACAGAAGGGAGGTATTGAGACAGCTGGATAAGCACAAGTAGCGGCACAGGCGTGATAATGCAACTATCTGTCCACATCATCTTCCCTGGGCCCGTATCACCACCAAATACATTTCCCTGTCAATCAGCATTGTATTTTGCCTCGAGCATGACCTGTCGAGATAGAAATCCTTGTGAATATTAATTGTTATGGGGGGAAATCTTGATGGTAGCCTGTTTTGCTTTCAAAGCTGGGGCAGAGGTGAAGGATCAGAGATGAAGTAGCAACACTCTTAAAGAACGGCTCATGCCTCACACGCCTTTCCACAGAGAGCAGCGACAGATGGGACTCAGGAGTATTTTGCCCCCAATATGTTTCATACCAGCTTGTACCTTCATTTTCTCTCTCCAAATGCATATGCTGCACATCACACTTGATTTACAAATGCATTTAGAGTTTACGGTTTCTTGTGACGAGCTATGTGGAAGAACACATTTATTTGATGCTGCCCTTGCTGCAGCGTCAAGGCTTTTCTCTTAGATGGTAATCAGGTTGGTTATTTGATAGTGCTCAAAAGGCTGTAGTGTGCCAATATTTTTTTATGTTCTCCCCTAAAAACGATCTGCTTTACTGACCTTTCCCTCTTGTTACTGCTCTTCTCCTCCCCCCCCCCCTCTCTCCTCTCTCTGTTGATCCATTACAGACTCCAGAGGAGCTGGACGACTCTGACTTTGAGACTGAAGACTTTGATGCTCGCAGCAGGACCAGCGTGCAGACGGAGGATGACCAGCTTATTGCCGGCCAGAGTGCACGGGTAAGATGTCCATCACTTCGTGTGGTATTAACAGACATTTATGGCTCTTATCTCCTGCCTCTAACATCATACACTTTCAAATAGCATCAATAATACCTGATTAGAAAGTACCGTAATTTTCGGACTATAAGCCGCACCTGAATATAAGCCGCAGCAGCGGCATACCACTCTCTGTTCCACTTTTACTTTTGCGCGCTACCTGTCTCACTCTTTTCCGGCCTCCAGCTTTTCCTGCTGGAACCCGCCGCTTAAAGGTGGGGGTCCGCGGACCGGCCATAGAGCCCATAGAGCCCATAGAGTTAAAGGTGTTGGCCATTAGCTGTAAAAATCCATAGATTAGCCGCACCGTTATATAAACCGCAGCGTCGAAAAATAGGGAAAAAGGCGCGGCTTATAGTCCGAAAATTACGGTAACTACATATGTGAAGAAAAAAAAACACCCATACATTTGATTTGAATTTACTAATGGACCATAGATGTACTCTCTCTCTTGCAATGTTCTTGTAATAGTAAATTAATATAGCTTGTTTAGATTAGAGGAAATATGTAATGACTCGCTTGGTACATACAAATATAGTTCAGAATACTATAATCACAGGAACAATTTATCACCAGGCTGTAGTTTTAGAAAATAATTGTACGCATTTCGAAAATTAGTCACACCGTTTATTGAGGGTCGTTTGTGATTGTAAGGTCATGTGAGCGCTTTCAGAGGCGCTGTTGTTCTCTAAAACACACCACCCTCATACTTGCTGTTAATTACGCAGAGTTGACTTAATGCCACCATAACTAAAGTTTTCCCTCATACAGCGCTTTTTTTTACCACCACCTCCGTTGTGTGGAAAACAGTTGCTACCCACAACTCACTGAAGCAAAATCAAGACTTCAAAAGATCCAACTCCAATCTTGTTGTTGTTGGAACCAGTCAATTTATGTTGCTGGTTGAATGTTGAGGTTACATTTTCCCGCAGCCTACCTTATAACAATACAAATTCATTCTGTTGTTGTTTGCCCTCTTTATAAAAGCTGGGGAAATAAAGTGTTTACAAAATAAAGAGTAATTAATTAATCTCAAAATTCCCTAATGGTGGAGCGATCCCTCAGTACATTTCCATTCTGTTTGTTTTGTTCTCCAAAGCTTATCCGGATGTTTTTTAGGTGTGGGCTTTTCATATTTGCTCTGCCCTGAACAGCTTTGTATAAGCTTAGGTGACTCTAGAGAGAGACTCCCATTTACCAGTAATGGAATGAACGCTAACGCCATGATATTCGATTTCCTGCTCTTTAGTGTCTGCCCACTTCGGCCTCACAAGCTCATTCATTGAATGTCTGATTGCCTGTTTGGAAACTGCCCTTTAACCGTCAAGCCCAAGAGGATTGATAGAAATGGCGCTAAACACATTTGCACATGATATTAAGTACCGCAAAACAAATGCCCTTATATTGATCTCCTTCTCTGGCCAGCAGGGCAAGGAGTTCAATAGATGTATATTTTTCCAGAAGCTGTCACGTAATATTACTTAGTGGCTGTGAACCTCCTTTTGAACCCAGAACAAATCCCCACTTAACCTGGGCCAATCAGGGAAATGTCTACTTGAGAGCATTGGTGATGACATTTATTTAAAGAAAAGAGAGCAATTTATGAGGTCATTTTTTTTTGTCTTAAGATGCAAACATGCCAAAAACAAGAGACATACGCTACACCTTTTTCATGACCACCAATTAAGTTGAATGCAGCCCAATTCAACAGCTGAGCTATTCATTCTGCATTTACAAATACAATGAAGTATTATCACAATTTCACCAAACTGTTGATCTACTAAGTTATATGGGAACAGTATGCCGGCTATACTCAATGCAAAATAGATAAATAACTCTTTACTCTTCACTTGTTCTTGGGCAACTGCACAAATCATTGAATTGCCTGATTTAAGCAAGTGTAGAAATGTAAGAATAGTAGTGTAGTGCACCATAGTGTCACAGCACCATGCTCTTCCCTGGCAAAAAAAACATGTGTGCATCCATGGAAACCATAGGAGATGATGTAGAACAAAATGCCCCGGAGACAGCAATGGCCTCCCTAACAGTATGCTAACCCTCTCCCCTTCCCATAATTCCTCCTCCAGGCTGTCATGGCCCAGTTGCCCCAGGAGCAGCGGGCGCAGATTGCCGAACAGGTGGCTAGCTTCCAGGAAGAGAAGAGCAAGCTGGACGCCGAGGTGTCCAAGTGGGATGACAACGGAAACGACATCATTGTGTTGGCTAAGCAGATGTGCATGGTCATGATGGAGATGACAGACTTCACCAGGTGAGTGCGGACAAACAAGCTTGGCTCACACCCAGGGCCTTTTTCTTTTTCCTAGCGGCTGATGGCCCATTTTTTAATTGTAGATATTTGTCCTGGCCTCAGCAGACATCCGAATGAGTGGTTTGTGTTATGGCTGCACATTTGTTTACATATGTCATCCCACAGTCCTCCCATTAATATTCCAATAGTAGTGCAATTCAAGCAGAATGCCTCCAGGACAAAATGCATGTTTAACTTAAGCCAAATACAATCACCCTGTAAGCCTACATTTTTTCCCTCAACATTCGCCCGTATCTCAATATTAATGCACCCACTTTAACACTACTGTTCATGCATCAACGCTCTTCATTTTCCCTAAGCAGCTCTGTAGTTAGAATTTTCTTTTCTTGATTATTTTCCCTTCCTCCCCTAATCTTAATATGCACAACCATAAGCAGTGCATCAAATCTCTCCCTCTCTGGTACACGAATAAATCCGGTGTGCACTGTAAATCTCACTCTGCAGAGCTGCTATAGGGTAGCCATATTCCCCCCTTCAATGGTTTGTTGGGACAATGGACATAGTAGAGAAATGAGTAAAAACAAAAACATCTTAGAAATCAGGATTTGCCAGATTGCTAAATTACATTTGGCAGTTATTACATTTTCTCAGCTTCTACTTAACAAAAGTGTAACAGTGTTTGAATCTGTGGTTACAAGCAACTTTCAAACGTTTCGGATTTCAGAAGTATTGATTTAGCAGAAATGCAGTTTGTTTGGCAACTCTTCCTAGTTTAACCAACTACTTGAGAGAGATGAAAAATGTATTTCTTAATCAACATCACATTGGCTTTACAACATCAAGGATCCAAATAAAAATGAAATCACGGAGCCACCACCGAAATAAAAACAGAATATTAGAAGCGATGTTTAACTCCAAAATGAATCAATACTCTCGCTCAGACAACATTTATGTAATTTCTTCTCATCTTGCTAAATGTTTTCTTCAAGAATCCTGCAGCAAAATCACAACAAGAAAGAAGAACTGATATAATTAAAAACCCCTAGCTCACACAGTGTGCGTGAGTTTGTGTGGAGGATGTGAGGAAACATTTGGACTGTATTTGCCCCTGACTGTATTTGTATGACTGTGCCTTTTTTAAATTCCAGTGAATTACTCATGAGTACATTTTGTGCCTAACTCTGAGTCACATCCGTAATGATGGGGAAATGCTGCCTCTCAATCTTCATCCTTTGAATGGCTCAAAGATCCCTCGGCCAAAGACATAGAATACTGGGAAACTGAAGCAGAGTTTCAAATAGTAGCACAGCAAGGGATCCGACTGAGGTCACACAGAACCCTGCCATTTTTCATTTGCTGCCTATTCATCTAAAGGACCAAGACAAATAAATGCTGCCACTGAAGACACACATGTCAACGGAATGCAAATCATGCTGATTCCAGAGTGCCAGCCATGTTTCTTTATTAGATGGCGTCAGCTGTGTGTATATATCTTAAAAGGTTATTGATTGAGGTGACACCTTTATATCAACATAAAGGCTGCTTCTCCCTCTGTTTTAGAGTATAAGGCAGACCAAAGGCATTCAAATTAAAAAGATCCTCAATTAGGATAAAGTCTGTTGATGCTTTCTTTATACTGCTCTTACTGGAACACATTTTCTACATGTGCACCATTCCAAGCCTTATGGCTTAGTATCAGCATTAAATGTTGCATAAATCTAAATATAGTTCAAAATCAGGTCTGTAGGACATTTCTGAAACAACAAAGCTACTACGCTGGTAAAACACAAACAATTATAAATCATTTTTTAGAATCCAACAAAGTATCTCAACACATCTTGGTCAGATTCTGGCTGCATATACATATCAAATATGTTGGTGCTAATCGAGTGTCCTTTTGCTAAATTGTGGTTGCGTTTCTCAATTGTTAGTTGAGTACTACTCAACAGTACACGAAACAATTCAAGAAGAGAAGTACTGCTTCATGTTGTTCTGCTGACGAGGCATTTCTTTTCACACTGACTGGATTTTAAACCCTAAAAAAGCCAAGCCTCTTATTTCCTACACATTTCATCTAGGATTTAGATCAATCAAACCTCCACTCTAAATCTGCTTGAAAGAACAGATGTGTTTTAATTTGGAATGCCATCCCAAAGTCGAATATCTTCAGCGGGAAAATAAAATCCAAATTAAATGTACATTTTAGAAATCCACCATGGCTAACCTTTGCAACTGTCACCTAGCAGCAGCAGCAGCATCAGCAGCAGCAACAACAATGTGATGTCCCAACTGGAGCTTAGGAGCCTTGGAGTGATTCTCCTGATTTGATGTTCACATCAAATCCAGTTTAGCATCTGGATTTGCATTATAATAAAACCTTTCCACGTTGGCTATTCATAAGTTACTTTATTTGTTCTTTAAATTATTAATGTTATCTGGGGTTGCCAAGTTCTGTATTTAGGGAGTATTTTGGGTCAAGCTTTAATGTCTATGACCTTAGCGATCAGTGTAATAAGTACTTTACATAATATATGTTCAGCGTTTGGCCATTAGAAATAGAGCTTTTAAAACAAAGCAATGGGAATGGCTTGTGTTCCTTTGTTGTTAATAGTGCTCAGTTTTGTTATTCATGGGATAATACCTCAATTTAGTATTGTGACTTATTTGCTGCCCTGAGCCTTTGGATTTAAGTCTGTATATAGTTTTATTGTCTGACGGAACACGCACAAATATGTGTCAGGATGGATATACATCTTCACAATATGCCTTGACTCTCTAGCACATAGAAGGTCAGTCACTGGCTAATTCAGCCACTGCCCAAAAATGATTGCTCCCTTACCTTGAGCTGGCACAAAGCCCTGCCAAGGTTAATGCTGTGTGCGGTAATTGTTCTGGACCTCTCTCCTGACAAATCTGCCCAGAGTGAGAGATATTCTCGTCGACTCCTGCATCGCTTATGGCTGTGTGGTGGCACTCATGAATAAGGCATGTGTGGCTTGCAAGATATTTGGTAGCCACCTGTCTTCGAGCATTCTGTGCTGCAAAGTGCTCGTCCCTATGTGGCTTACACCCATTTGGAGGCCTGCAGCTGTCACCAGACCCGAAGTCCCCCCGGTTTCTACTAAGTGTGCAAATCCACTACAAAAATGCCTCAAGTGTTTCTTCCTGTCAGGAATCTTTTTGTCTTTATCCGTCGACTCTTTGAGCTTTTCCCTATCGTTACATGGCGACCTACACAGCTGGAGAAGGTGAAGAAAATAAGCAGCTGGCACTTAATATCTCTGGGCTAAAGCAAATGATATTTTTAGGAAGGGAACAAGTGGTTAGGGAGAAATCAGTGGTTGCTGGGTTTTTGTAATGTGAAGTGTTTATATCGTGTCAAACTACAACACAATCAATCAATCAATCAATATAACAATCAATCAATCAATGTTTATCTATATAGCCCAATATCACAAATGTTACATTTGTCTCAGTGGACTTCACAGTTTGTACAGAATATCAGCATGACAATACCCTCTATCCTTAGACCCTCACATCGTACAAGGAAACACTCCCAGAGAAAAACCCCACAGTTTAAAGGGGAACATGGGAGAAACCTCAGGGAGAGCAACAGAGGAGGGATCCCTCTCCCAGGACGGACAGACGTGCAATAGATGCCGTGTGTAAACACTATACTAGCAACACTCTATTAAACATACTCATGCTGAGTCTTTTTCCCAGAAAAGCATCACAATGCCTCTAGCTCTGTCTCCAGGGGTTGACTGGTCCCCGGAGAGCTTCCAGCCTGATCTCTGAAGCGTGGCCTCTTCCACTTGGACCCTGACTAGCTTTACAGCAGAGCAGCAGAGGCAGTGCAAGAGAGGGGAGAGGGAGAAAGGGAGAGAACAGTACACAAAATTCCATCTGTTCTGGGTTGGATTGCTCATTTTTTAGCCTGGAGAGAGCAGCTTTGAATCCAATTTGTACCTCTCGCCAACTGTGTCCCAGAGTCCCTTGTGGGGAGAGAAAAACCCTCGCAAATGGCTGACAAGCTTAACAGTGGGTCAGGTCAGGGCCAGACTGACCTGTGTTGGGACGGGCTTAGCTTGGCTCCCAAATGGTCAGCGATGGATGTTTAACATTACCACAATGACCAGCCTTTAAATGGAATTGTAATCTCATCCGTCTACTTTCAATTATCTCCTTTTATTCTTTGGCTCTCTGTCTTTTGTCAGTTCTTGGACGAAAATAACCATACCAATGATGAGCTGCTGTGTGTAACGGTTTAAATGGCAACCAACTGTTCTCCTGGTAGACATCATGACAGAACGCACTGAAACCAGTCAGGTTTACGTCTTATCCTTTAATTAAACCTCTTGAACCTGCTTTCATAGAAGGTTCTGGGTAGATTGAACTGCTCACTTCCACTGTGATAGAAAACATACGGCACTGGTAAGCACTACAACATGATTGCCTATGAGGCCATCTTGTTGTAGTGCTTACAGGGTTTCTTCACAAATTATGAAAATATGAATAGAAAAAAATATGCTGCATGTTTCTTAAAGACATTTCACCAATGTATTATATCAATCGTATGCTGAAAACATGTGGGATAAAATGTGTATAACACCTGATTTTGATCGCGGGGTTATTGTGCTACAAAAGAGTGTCGTACAGCACCATGGGCCCAGTCTTTAAGGACGGCCCTGAGAGTGATGTGTGTGTGTGTGTGTGTGTGTGTGTGTGTGTGTGTGTGTGTGTGTGTGTGTGTGTGTGTGTGTGTGTGTGTGTGTGTGTGTGTGTGTGTGTGTGTGTGTGTGTGTGTGTGTGTGTGTGTGTGTGTGTGTGTGTGTGTGTACTTCTGTGATGATTCCCTGAACTATTCCCATAAATCACACTTCTCTATCCATCCTTGCCTCTGACTGAAAAAATAAAATGGAATAAAATCCTTCCAAAACAAACAGCCGCTTCATAACTGAGATGGTGCTCCTGCATATTGGATGAGATCAGAAACATTGACTGATCTTTCCACTTGTTTCTCCCCAGGGGGAAAGGTCCACTGAAGAATACGTCCGATGTCATCAGTGCTGCCAAGAAAATTGCCGAGGCAGGATCACGAATGGACAAGCTGGGCCGCACCATCGCTGACAATGTAAGTCGCTAATGAACCTCCGTCTCAAAGGATTTCATGCACACTACACCTTTGTGCTAGGGACTCCAATATATAATTGGAATTGTGCTACGTCGACACTGCCGGGCCACGATAAATTAGCAACTCGTGCGGCAACACATGGCACAAATGAAAGAAAAGTACTCATGTTTGTGGATGACATAACGCTAATGGCATGGCCATTGCAAAATCAAAAAGGCATGAAAGATGTTAAATTTGGAGCTACAAATTAAGTGATTTTCTTCTTGAAATGTTTCTCAGCATCATATTAAATATATTTCACTGGTATGCGGCCATGAATGTGCTCAAAGAATCAGACAGATGTGTAATTGATGTTTTGGACGATACATTCTTTATATTTCCCTAACCCTCCTCCTTTCAGCACAAATTACAACTGCGTTTCATCATTCTGATCGTCACTAATTAACCCCAAAGTTCCATTCATTATCTACGAAGTCATACATGTTCCGACTGCTGTACGCAAGTTGACAGCATGTTTGGAGTTGAGTAAAGTTTTTCATTACACAAATGCACAACTCGTTCTCCGCTCCCGTGTTGCTGAAGGAACTGACATTGTTGCGTGCTGTTGTGCTCGCGCAGGGTTTAAAAAAGCAAAGCTTTCATACTGATTGCATCTTGACACGGCTTCCTTGTGGTTTTTAAATGTTGTCCTTAATAGCGCTGCGTGTAAGTCACATTTAAAGACTCAGAGTAGGAGGAAACGTTTGTCCTGTGCTCATTACTTAAAGAGTTGTATACAAACATATACAAAACATCCTCAGTGCTCAAAGTTCAGTTTTGCCCATATGCCTTATATCACATTTTTTCTCATTTGCTCGTTTAGGAGCAAATTCCCCTCCCCCTCCCCCTCTCTCTCTCTCTCTCTCTCTCTCTCTCTCTCTCTCTCTCTCTCTCTCTAATTCTACCATCTCCCACTCCCCAATTCCCGATTCCATCATCTCTCCACATCTATCCCTTACCCTAGTGACCTTCCTAGGGTCCTTGACATTGGGAAACACACATTCAATTATCCATGGCCTCTTATTTCACCTAAATACTTCCACTGTACCTCTCCTCAGGGAGTCACTGTACATGATTTATCCCCCCAACTTATTCATTTGCCATCTCTTAGGCAGAGAATGATGGCCTCCGTGTCTGCAATATGTATACATTTTAGTGTTAAATCATAGAAGAGTTAAGTTGTGATGTTTGCAACAAGACATGGTTGTCAGGTTGAGGTCTTCTCTCGTAAAGACGTTGGTTTCTTCTGTGGTTTAGATGTAGCAGCTGTGGGTTTTTTCCATTTTTATCCGAGAACACACAGTCGCTCAGAAAAGCACACACTGGCTTTAGATGTTTGCTGTAGGATTCCAGTTTTTAAAACCTTGTCGCACTCTTTTGCTCTGGTTGTGTTGACATATCCACTGATATGTTGGCAAAACGTTGAAACAGCATGAAAAGTCTTTGTCAAGTCGGAGCAAGTCTAGTGTTTCAGGGCTGACTACAACACATGGATTTTTAATGATATGCTTGGGTCATTAGCCAATCTGTTTGAACCTATTTAGCAGCGTGATTAAATGTGTCTCCAAACAGTCCATTTGTAGATGATGTAGTTTTACATCATAGCTTTTTTTCCCCCACCGGCTGTTTGTGTGATGAGCAGAGCTGTGTGGAGGCTGCTGCGGCACTTGTGAAATAAATTCTGACATTTGGAACAAAAAAAAAACATTCCATGGTTCTAAAACATTTATTCCATACCTTATCACATTAAAACGAACGTTTGAGATGTATCAAGAACCTTTGTCTTTTTGATACAGGACAAGGGAATTCAATTATGCCAACACGTCATGGAAAGATCTGCATTTATATCTCTCGCTCTCATAGTCTCACCTGCCTGCACGTTTGACCTTTTATTTATGGTGACCTCGGATCTTTAATATTGCAGGAGTACGTCGATCACAAAGTAAAACTCTTATCTTTTGTGACCTAATTGCATCCGAATAATCTGAACAGGGAATAAGCCGTTCTGGAAAGTGACTTTTTTTTTATGCCTCACTGCTGCTTTTCAAGATGCTTATTCACTTTAATGAAAACAGTGTTATCCCCTAAAGAAAGTGTGTGTGTGTGTGTGTGTGTGTGTGTGTGTGTGTGTGTGTGTGTGTGTGTGTGTGTGTGTGTGTGTGTGTGTGTGTGTGTGTGTGTGTGTGTGTGTGTGTGTGTGTGTGTGTGTGTGTGTGTGTGTGTGTGTGTGTGTGTGTGTGTGTGTGTGTGTGTGTGTACTTTTAATACCGATTACATATTTATTGCAGAAGCAAGCATACAATACTTGGATTTGTGCATGTAGGATTTGTGTGACAATTTTTAATTCCTCGATCCTCTAAACTATTTGTACACTATCTTGTCCTCTGTGTGTTTGTTTTTTTGTGTACACTATTTGTTTTTTTTGAAGCACTCAAAGTATGAATAAATAAAGAGCTTTGGCTGTTGGAACAGAAGTCTTTGCCAGGAGAGAGGACCCCTCCAGCCTCTGAACCCATCCAGCTGTCCCTCTTAGCCTTCGCTCTCAGCAGAGCCACTAGCAGAGCAGGCGACACTCACCTGGAACACATCAGCCACGGCTCCCAGGGATGGACATTGAGCGGGGAGAAGGATGATGGAGAGATAGGAGAGGTAGAAAGAAGGGGGAAGTGTGTTTGTGTTGAGAACAGAACATCCCTCCTGAGAAATGCATCCATTAAGAGTGCTTCGCCTTTTAATTAGCAGTTTAATTGCCAGGTGGCAAAAAATTTTTTTATTTATTTACCCAGGCAGTTTATATTAAGGGCTATATCTCTAACAAAGCAGGATATGCCACAAGCCCTCTTACAGCAAAGGCATTGCATGTTGGAATGGTCTACTCCAGCAGCAGCAGTAGTTAAGGGAATCGGCACCAAGCTGCACACACACTGACAGTCAGAGCAGCAAAGACAATGCTGGGTCTGCTCATTAACCTAGGCATATTAATCGCTTGTGCTCTGTGCCTCTGTCTGGAGGGCCGATGAGGGTTTAGTCCTCATATAAAACACATTGGCAGATGGTCCCTGACTGATAGCACAGCATCTCAACACACATTTGCCTGCACAAGACCGTGTCATGACGTGTTTTCTTACAGGCAGATTGTGTTCAACTGGGATGTTTAGGTGGACAGGGTCTGGTTTGGGGTTTCTGAAAAACAGTTAAATATGTGTAATAGAGCCTTATTAAAGTTTAAAGAAATGAGTGTAGTGCAGAGATGAGCTGCAGGATTTAGGTCAGTGCCGTTCAAAGGTCTGCAATGCAGTTTATTAAGAATTTATGACCCTCCTCTGCAGGGCACCTTATGAGAATTCCATCTGAGCAGGCTGGTAAACAAATAATGCTATGTAATTGAGATTTATAATGCAAATGTGTTAGCCACTACGTTAGCCCATAAATTTCTGCTGCTTGTCTGCTCACCACATAAACACTTGCATGCACACATACAAACACATGCACATAAAATAAGGCTTGCATATTTAGAGAATGGGCATGTGCTTGCTGTTTGTGTGTTTGTTGTGCAAGCTTTCTTCTCATGATGTATACTGACATGCATAGTGTACTTTTCCAATTTGCATTCAATCAGTGGAGATTGATGGTGATCCATGGGCTCTGTTGCTGCTCACAGTCTAATCCCGGCTCTGGCCCTAGACGCTCTACGGCAGACAGGGCTGTAAATTACCTACTGCAGTGGAGGAGCAAAATTACCCCGATAGCCTACAAATTCTCAGCTCAGCAGTTCAAGGGTCAGCCCTCCGCCAACTGTAGTTCAGCCCAACCGAGGGAAGCCCACCTTGTGTGCTGTTTGAGAAAACGTATCAACTGCTGATTGATCAATTAGAAAGGCATTTACCAACAATAATTCAGTATTTTAATGATATGTCAATCCTGAAGGTCCAACATAGAGTTTGTATCAGTGTGGTTGTGAAATAGCATAACTGTTGAATTCATTGTTTTGTGCTGCCTTAGTTTAAGTCAACCTACAGTAGCATTTCTGATGCTGTGAAGCAGTCGGGAATCAAGTGAGCCGAAAAGCAGTCAAGGGTCAGGCCAAATAAAAGTCTGAATGAATGTATAAATGTTTTAGCATGCCTGTTAGCACTTATGGCCCGTCCACACACAGGCATGAAACAAATCTTGAAAAATCTTGATGCTGGGCGTGTCTGAAGCTTGGCGATTTTTTGCGAGCAACGCGACCAACAACCAATCACATGAATCTCCCGCCCCCGATATACAAAGCAATAGCAATGTTTAAACGAAGTAAACTGGATATAAACTCCCCAAACAGGTGAAAACCTACCAGTTTCACCCACTGTCTCTGCCACCTCCCTCCATGCCTGGTTCCTCCGGTTTGTATCCCGGTAAATAGTTCTGGTCGTAAAGAACCGGGTGATTTGTTACCGTAATTTCTCGTTTGGAATAGGAGGAAATGAACTGCGGTCTGTCTCTCCCAGCTTGCACGCGGTTTGATTGGCTAGCGCTTGTACTGGCGGGATTTGCATAAACGGGATTTGATTGGCTGATGCCAGCTTCGAAAGCATCGTGAGCATCAAAAGTTGAACATTGCTCAACTTTTGATGCTCACGATGCTTGCAAAGCCATGCGCCGCTCCCCAAAATGCAGTTCTGCGAAGATTAAAAATCTTCTACGTCACCCCATTTAAGTGAATGGGCGAAGCTTTGAAAGAATTTTTTCATGCCTGTGTGTGGACGGGCCGTTTACGGTAGCAGCCGTGTTAAGTTATAAGTTTTGCTTACAAGTACAACAGTGAAACGCCTGACTGACAGGTGCAGTCTGACCATTAAAAAATGATGAGGGACATTTAATTGGCGTGCCCCCAGCTTGATTTTCTCCTGTCATACCCAGACTCTGTCTGCTTCACTGTCACATTAACATTCCCGAGTGCCACTGTGATTGAATTGGCCCCACAGAAATAGGCAGCATCTTTTTAGCAGATGCAGTGCAGAGAGGGGAGGTCTGGCCATCATCATTCTGTTGAAATGGATCTTGATTGATATTGGTAAACCATGGCAGATTTATATTTAGCCATCAACGGTAACATAATCCGCACCAGACAGACTAAATCTAATGTACAGCACATTAACTGTAATGCCCATTAATTAGGCTGTGCACAAAAAACACCAGCACACTCAACTTCTTCAGAGTTCTGAAAGGAAGTCCAAGGTTTGATCCAGCGGTAAAACAGTTTTCACATTTTATATTCTGTTAGAAAAATGTTTTTATTTTATAGTGTGTTCATTTTGAAGCATGGCGGGATTAAAGGTTGGAATAGTTTCCTATCCCTGCATTGCCCATCCTCTTCTTCAGTTTCTGCCTAAAGTAACAGAATGGTCTTTCCAGTGCTTTGTTATCCTTATCTCCTCAAACTTTTCCTTATATCTCAGTCACACTATTTTGACTGCCACACTGTAACATATATATATACGTATATCTCTGCGTCCCTGCAACCCCTGTGGCAGTTTAGAGGTGTAATGGCAGATAAAGGTTCCCTGTGGCTTAACCTAAAGCTCTTTTCTCAGGCACTGTAGATTATCCATAACCCTGTACCGCACACACATGCACACAAATGTCTGTTTGACCCTTTCCCCCGGTAGATGTTTAGCATGTCAGAGCAGTAAAGCATCATCGTGCCGGCTGGTCTAAGGTTTTGGTTTCCCTTCAAGCTATAAAACAATCCAGCAACACATCAAAGTGAAGCTGGCCTGAATGAAGGTTTTTGTATTTGTTGGAGGTTTTCTTTTAACTTTGGCAGGAACCAAAATTGGGCTGTCACTAAGTTATTATATGGGGGGGATTTATACGGTGAAGGCATAGATATTGGTGAACTTGTGAAAATAAAACCATATATTTTTAGCTGTTAAGCTGTACTGCCTCTAGTTATCCAATAACCAGGCCAAGGTCTAGGATAAAGCAACAGGCATTGAATGTAAACACTAAGCAAAAACCCTCAAAATCACCTCAATGGGAACTGAGAGCAGTGGGTGTATCAATTCTCTCATGACGGGGAGGGACTGAAAAACTAAAGTTATTAGAAAAGGCCTCTGTGTTTACCGCCCTGGAGCACCAACCAACAGGTCGCCGGCAGTGGCACATTAGGAGGCTCCCTTGTCAGTAAATATTGGAAATTGGCATTTCCTCTGGGTGATCGCCCTGAAAGGTCAGTCCAGGCGGAAGCAGCAGCACAGTGGCTCTGCCTCTGTTTAATAGAATTCAGCGGAACTGCATGGCATTTCCAATGATGGGACCTGACCTTCCTGATCATCATTTAAATCATGCACATTACCCGGCACGTAGCACAGTGAAATCCTTTTGTTCAACATCCTGCTCCGTCATTGTTATTGCCTCATTTCCTTTTATTTTGTTGGGCGGTCTGATAAGTGAAAAATATGTTTTTGGTTCAGTCAGTGCTTCTCAAGAGCAGACGTTTGGAAAGTAACCCTAATGGTCTGAGTAGATCTGATGAAATACAATGACTTACTTTAAAGTCCAAATACAGTGTTTCTCAAAATGCCTTCAAGCCCAGTAGAGAGTAGCATACATGTTGTTTTTAATATCAAAACCAACTTTTATTTTAAATTCATACATTATCATATACATTGGTTGTTAGTTTGTTCCACAGTTCATATTGACCACAGTGAAAATGTTGCTTTGGAAGGCGAACAAATGAGTCGCAGCAGAATTATTCATTTCATAAACCTGTTATTTTAGAAATCTTTTTTAAAATGTTCTTAGGCGCTTTCACACCGCAGTACTTTTCCTACAAAGGTTCAGCAGAATTTAGTTCCTGAGAACTCATTAGTTCTCATGAACTAAGTACAGATCGCGTTCACACCGGAATAAATCCCTGGGGGTGGATTAGGCAAATGAAGCCGCTAACTTCACTTCTTCTTCTTCTTCTGCTTTGGGTTTACTGGCAGGCCGCAAACAACTTCACGGCGTATACTGCCGCCCAAAATCCCCGGCCGGAAGTCCCCGGAGTTGGGGACTGGCTTCAGTAGAAGCTGCTGGGACTCCCAGCAGCTTCTACTGAAGCCTTCCGAGTAAATCGCCAGAACGCCGACACCTCCTCCTCTCCAACGCTCCCATGTTTTCTTTTGTGTTGCCATAAGTTAGTCTCTCTGCGTTTGTGCGCGGGGCTAATGCTAATAATGCTAATGCGAGGATAATAAAATGACGGCTTCACAACACTTTTTGGGAGTGTTACGGGGCGTGGTTTACAAACCGCCCAGCCAATCAGACATAGGAACCTTTTTCTCCCACGAAAGTACCTGCTCTCTAGCAGGGACGGAAAAGGGGGTAAAAAAAGGTTCTCATCAACTAATAGTAGTTCTGGCTCTTTTTAGTGTGAACGCGACATTTCGGAACTAAAGTGGGAAAAGTACTGCGGTGTGAACGCACCTATTGACTATTCGACATTTCAATTGACTGTTATTTGTAATTTGGTTACTCTTAGCAGCACATTTACTCTTTTGTTCATTTGGGGAGTTTTCTTATATTAAGTAAGTGGTACTTAGTCTGAAGTGAGAAAAACAATGCTCTTAAGCAATAGCTTAAATGCCAAGAAATGCTAAATAGAACAAGAGCTACCCACACACAGCTAGAAGTAAAACCATCATGAATATAGAGCTGAAGACATTCAATTAACAAATAAGAATAATAATGAGCTACCCTTTGACTCAACTTTGATGTTTTTACATTTTTTTTTTTGAAAAGGCACTTAAAGTCAGCAGTGAAAAGGCAAGCTTAACAAGAAATGTTGACATTTATACCTTTTACTGCGGTCTGCTTTTGAAAGAAGGTGACTCACCTTCACAATTAGTTTAAAAGATATTCTGAGTCTTGTGTGGAAGTCTCCAGTGCCTCTCTCCCTGTTCTGCCATCTCTCAATAGTAGCTGACCAAGCAAGGTTAGCTGTCCCAGGCCATAAGTGGCCACACAGCATGTAGGGAGAAGCACAGGAGCTATATCATCAGGCCTCAGGAACATTTACAGCAGCAGCCAGTGACGACGGGGGAAAAAAATTACAATGATGGGCTCTAATGGTAGAAGTCACTATTAGAGGAGAGCATCGCTCACCGGGAACAAGAGCGATGCTCCTTCTCTTTTTCACACCAGAGCAAATTCTGCTTTGTGAAATGGAAATGAATTGTTTGAATAGTGGGGATAGATGTGATTTTCAACATGACTGCACGGCTATGGTGTTAGCACAACCGGCAGATGCATTAACATATAAGTTGAACAAATACACCCACATTATATGCCCCATTTATTATTTGCACTATTAATTATTCATGCCGTTGAGTATAAAAGCAGAGGAATAAAAAGGTTTTCTTTGTGCGATTTGAGTCACCTACTGAGACATCTGGTTTGGATCACAGCGCAGGTATCAGCTTGTGAACAGCACATGGCTTAATCACACGCAGTGCTTCTATTTGCATTACCCAAAACAATCCAAGGTGTTCTTGTCTCTTCTCTGGGCAACTTCTGTATTCACATGTCACACTCAGAGCAGCCTTTGCAGAGTTTCCTGAGTGCTGAGTGAAGCCAGCAGCTGAGCTGAGTACGAGCACAAGTGATGCTTTCACAGTGCCCTGCGCTCAGCCGTCTGAATACTTCCCCAAGCCCTCATTAGCATGGCTGCTGCATTCAGCCTCATCCCAGGTCTGTGCTACTGCTCCCGCTCTCTCTCACTTGCTTATACCCCCCCCCCCCCGACTACAGTTGAATCCTCCTGTCTACGTCCCGCTTCCCCAGTTGGATTTAGCCCCCTTATTTACTCCTCCATGCTGTTTCCCCTCTGGCTCATTCTTCATCCTCGTCTTTTTCTTCAACTACCTATTTTTCTCTGGTTCTTTCCTCTCTCTCTTTAAAAAAAAGAAAACACTTCCTCCCACTCCCATTTTCTCTAGTCTCTCAGCCATGTATGATGATCATCCCCTCCAGCTCTCTTTCCCCTCATCTCCTCTTGCATACCTTCTTTAATAGAATGTCAACTCTTACATTTCCCTCCTCTCTCCTCAGCCCATCCCTCTATTAATCAGCAGTAGACAGTAGTGACAGAGAAGACTTAAGGTCCATTTTATTAACACTGTCAGAGGACATCTTTAGAGCTCTCCATAAGGAAATACATCATTTTTAATGGTTTGAGTAGGATTTGTTTGTGACCTTTAAATATGTGCTTGAATACGTTGAAAGAATATTGCTTTATTTGTGCTTCACTTTCTCGTCCTCCTACTAAAGCCCCCCGCCGCTCTGAGGTATGATGTGTACAAAGGGGCACAGTTGTGCTGGCTGGGGAGAGTGTGTAGATGCATGCATGGCTGTGTTTCTGGGAGTGTGTGCACTGTATTCAGCAGAGCGCTCTACACACCCACCAGGGATACAGACGCGCTCAGCAGGATTAGAAGCATCATAAGTCCTAGACTCTTTGAAGTGTGGTACAATGTTGATAGCAAAGATATTTCGGTTTCCTCCGTTTGCATAGAGAAACAACATCTGGGGTTTCCTCGCCCTGTGTGGATTTAGTGCACGATAAAAGCGGTCATTTTTGAGAGATGTCAACTCTGTCATACGCTCCGTTATATCCAGACAAAAAGCCTCTTGAGTTTGTCTAGACTCATGCAAATACTTGTTTGTCAGCACTGACCTCAACATTTTCCTGTCTGCAGAGATTCCATCAATTAAAAGATTGGCTGCTATTACTTCCCTTTCACCTTTTCCTCTGCACTCAGAATTAAGCTCTGCCAAAGGACTCCTCCTTCAGACTGCCAAGCACCTGCAAATACTGGACTTTGGAGCCAGTATTTTCTCTTGGCTTGCTCACAGACATGGTCACCAAAGTGCTTTTCACAGGTAGAGTTAGTTTAGTGAGTGTGAAAAGCTGCCAGCCTCTGATTATCTGTAACGAAGTCCGTCTAATGTAATGATCATCGCTGATATATCCTTAGTGTCGTGTCTCTGAGATCTACAATCGGATGCAAAGCATCAGACACCCATCAATGTTTCCTAATCAACATGCTGGCAGGGGGCTTGCTTAGCAAACTAGGAAAGAGATTGGAAATGGTGTTTAAAGGCAGGGCTTGAGTCCTAATTATGATGAGATGAAATAATTCAAAAGGATTGCCAATGCTAAACGAAATACATTTGTGGAGCTTTTTGCATGCTGCCACTTTCAAGTGGGTTTTATAATAATTTATTGGGATTTCTTGAAGTTGATGGATTTTTTATGGCTCCAATGTATTTTGTTTTGATCTCAGCTGACTTTTTGCAATATTACAATGCATGGTTGGGAATAAGAGGCTTTTTGGACTACGTTTTAAGTCCATAGTCTCTGCTCTTTCACAATTTAAGCTCTGATCCGTTGCATTTTCCCTCCGAGTACTAGTTGTATTTATTGAAGCCGGTTAGAGTGCTTCTCCAATGCTGCGCGTTTAATTCACACCTTGTTGTCGGGTTGAAGGCAAGAACCCACATTAGTGACAGGAGGTGGGATGATGACTTTGTTACATTTTGAAAACATTACTCATCTGCGAACCAAGGTGCTGTTAACACTTCAGATCATGTATTTTTGTTTCTAAAAAAACTTCACACCAGATTAAAACTGTTACCCAAAGCTAATTGATTGACAGTCGTGTTTTCCTCCTAATAGAATTGGCATGCTGTGTGACTTGATTATGCTTAACCCTGTGAAGATGAGTTATCAATCTACCAAGTTGTGGGCGTGCGTTTGTCATTTTGGCTCTGAGCGCGGCCCTAATGTGGGTGTCTACATTACCTGTCACACTGCTACTAGCTCATCTTGATAAAGTGTGAGATCATGGCGTCTGTACAATCACATAAATATTCACATTGAGTAGTAGCAGCGAGTTCCAAAAATTTATTCATTGTACAACCAGCAAAAGCAGGTAGCATTGGAACCACAAACCTGTGTATGCTCACATACTAAGTGATGTGTTGACGCCTGTTCTCTCACCCCTCACAGTGCCCCGACTCCACCTGTAAGCAGGACCTGCTGGCCTACCTGCAGCGCATCGCCCTGTACTGCCACCAGCTCAACATCTGCAGCAAGGTCAAGGCCGAGGTGCAGAACCTGGGAGGAGAGCTGGTCGTCTCCGGGGTAAGTTCAACACCTTTTTTAAACTACTGAATTTCAACCAGTGTGCCGTAAGAGATCGCTTTGTGACACGTTCCAATTTTACTAAGTCAGTCCAAAAAAATATTATTTACTTGCTGCAAATAAAATCCAACAGTGCCATGTTCCCAAGGAAGCTTAATCGTCAACTGCAAACGAAACACCTGTCACTTCAAAAGAACAACACGGACCATTTTTTTTTTCTGCCTGCGTAAACAAACTGAGAAATGGGTATCTGTTACGAGAAAAAACACAAAGAGAGCTCTCAAAGCTAGTTACTTACCAGCTGAACTCGTAGCCACATTGAGAGACTTGTCATTAAATATAATTCTGCTGTATAAAGCTACTATGTGTCATTTTGTACCTTTTTGGGTTGTTCATATTCCGCAGGATTTATTTAATGTAAAAGATGAACCGTGGCTCTAAAAAGGTTGATAATCACTGAACTAAACCATGGACAGTATGTATGTGATCTTCATTGTAAAAATATCTTAAGTGTTCAAATGGAAGTGGGCTGGTAGCAGCAATTCAGCTTCAAAATTATTTGCAAAAAGGGGTTAAACTTTAATGTAAGTAGGAAATGCAGTCTGTTCCTGAAGGAAGGATACGCACAGAGTATTTTGGGTAAGAAGCAATGAGGTAAACAGGATTGTGATTGTTGACAAGGAAGTTTCTTGCAGAAACATAATTAAATCAATAGAATGCATTAGAATACTTTCTAAAGTTTTATTATCCGGCAATGCCCACATAAATTAAAAATACTAAGACTTAATGGCATTGGCTGTTGCTTGTGATTAGCTAATGATTCATTTTCGGCACTGTAATCAGCAGCTTATATTTTATATCAAATAAACAGATAACAGAAATAATGGCTTTCCTTGTGCTGGACTATTGTTGGCCAACTGTTTCTTAACCTTTTTGAGCTCTTAAGATAACACTGAACAAGGCCAGTGTTTACAGAACCCTGGAGCGTTAATGAACTTCTTACTTGCCACTCGGATCTTTAAAGATAGGTTACCTTTGTGTGAAGGAAATCATTATTTCCATCCTCTTTTCTGTAGGGCTGAAATGAGCCTATGCTTCCAACTCTTGAAGTCAAGTGTCACCGCTGTCTCTGGGGCTATTCAATTGTGGGGATTAAATTAGAGTGACCTTTTTCCATATTCTCAAATCTCTCACATCTGTTCTTAGTCCAGACCAACTCTGTGGTTGGTTGGTTGGTTCTTCCGTTAATCATAGTTTCTCATTAAATTGGAAAAAGGTTAAAAGGACAGAAACTTTTATTTTTAATTTGCGTTCATTCAAAAAGGTGTGAATAAAAGAAAAAATGCCAGGTTATTTTTACGATGTTCCAAGGCTAACCGTTTCTCTATCTTTTCCACAGTTGGACAGCGCCATGTCTCTAATTCAGGCCGCAAAGAATCTGATGAACACAGTCGTGTCCACTGTCAAGGCCTCCTACGTTGCCTCTACTAAGTACCAGAAGAACAAAAACATGGAGGCTCTGAATATGCCGGCCATTTCCTGGAAGATGAAAGCCCCCGAGAAGAAGCCCCTGGTGAAGAGAGAGAAGCAGGACGACCAGACCAACCGGGTGAAGAGGTCCTCTCAGAAGAAGCACATCAACCCCGTGCAGGCTCTCAGCGAGTTCAAGGCCATGGATAGCATCTAGACTCCCCTTTCAGTCAAGAGAACACACATATTGACCAATGAGTTTATATATAGATGGAGCTTGTCATTCTATCAAAAAGAAAGGTTTTTATTCTATTTGTTCCACTTTTGCATAGGCGGCCATTATATTCCTACACTGCCTCGTTTCTATTCCATACGTTTGGATTTGCTCTAGTCTGTAGCAATAACTGTCTCTCCTTTGGAAAATACAGATAGAGGGAAATCAAACGGACTAATGCATTTTGATGGAAGGAAGGTTTTTCACTACAATGTTTGATTAGGGCAAAATACCTTCTGTACTGCAAATATGTACTATGCAAATTCTGTTAGCTTTTTTTAACTTGAAGAATAACTGTAGTTCATTTGGATGTGCTAGGCTAACTGGTAATATTTTAAATGTGTTTTGGTTCAGGCATAAGGAACCAAAGTCACTATTTTTCCACGTGTACCTTTTTCTAACTTTATACGTACATTGTTATGCCACTATACATGCTTCAAATAAGTCTAAAGAAAACATTATATGTTCTGTGCTGAATGATTTATACCCCTGTACTGGTAAATGTCATTTCTTTATAATTTAAACATCTCAAATTCATTGTATTTTCAGTTTTTTGTTTTTATGTATCCTTGCAGCAAACCAAAGGCAACTGAGTATTTTCCCCCAACCTTCTGTTTTACTGCATAACTTGGTCAGACTTTGTTTATTGGCCTGGCCTCCTGAGAGACTGGGAGAACCCAGTGGGCTAAACAACGAGAAGACCCAGTCATTTCTTTCCAAAGCCGACAAGCTTCATTAAGTGTCAATAAAACCAAACACCTCCACGATTTAAGGTGTGTTCAAATTAAGGGATCAATATGTTTCTCTCCACTGCTTAGAGGTGCAAGGAAGGGAGGGGATTTCTTCTACTTTAAACTGCTTGTTTTTTTCCTTGCCCTTAAGCTTGAACACTAATCAAGGTATTATGTCGGGCACAATCTTTATAGAAAACTAGAATCAAGTTGCCAGGAGTTGGAGCTTTAAAATGAAACGGGAGAGAGTTTGTTTTCTTTTTAACTTCAGGTAAAAAGCAGGAGTTTTCCAGTCGTACATTGAGGTGCATTGTTGTTCAGAGGCTTTGAAACCCTGCTGTTCTGATCTCGGGCTGAAATTTGTTTTGCTCGTTTGACATCTGTGATCTTTGGCAGTAAAATATATGATTATCTGTTTGGTGGATTTTTTTTTTTTTTTTTTTTTACTGTAGAACTAAACATTTCGACAGTTTGTCTTTTGCTGTAATTGAGTTTGGATTTGAGTGATATCAACTATTTTGCTGTGGATTTTTTTGTTGAGAGCTGACTTATTAGTGCACACGTTTCTTATATTCATGTGCCTGCTTTATATCTTAATAAACAATTAAAAAGGAAACCACTGTTTTTCTCTTTATTTATCTGATGGGATTATCCGCAGACTGAAGTAATGTTTTTCTATCCTCCCTTGAACCTTCTTTTTATATGCTTTGTTTTGCCATTATACCAGATTTATGTTGTAATAACAAGGAGAGTGTAAGCCCTAAAGAATCATTTTCTCTCAAAAGTAAAATGAATTTTAGTACCCTCTGCAAATATGCTGCTGTGTATAATGAAGGCATTATATTATGTATACATGCCTCCCAAGACTGCGTTATTGACTTCAGGGCTATATACAGCATTTTCTTTTAAGTTATGTAATTGGGTTTCTTTACTTTTGTTAGTTATGTTCTAAAGAGACATAAGTGCAGCTTTTAAAATCAAACACATTCCTCACTCTTTAGGTGGTGTCTAACAATAGCCTGTGAACTAAGTGCCCTTATGACGATAAACATGTGAAGCAAGAAAGTATTTTGAACAAAGTGTGTATTTTTCCAAACTCACACATATTGACTTGGCTCTGAGGAGAAAAATCCTTCTTTAAATGTTTTGTTTTGATAAAAAGGCAGAGGCAGGTAAGCTTAAGTATAACATGTGTTTCTTTTTGATTGTTCTTTGAGCTGTCCTAACTAATCTACATACACTTTTGATTTAGATGTCTTAAATTTCCCAGAATAACTTTGAACGACCCACAGAAAATGCTTGGGAAATAGATGGATAGCAGTAGAGTGATAAGATTTCCAAATCCTGGCCTGGTGACTTTTGGCAATCAAACCGCTCATGGAACGCTGCCTTACTTCAGGATGTATTTTACAGAAAGAGTATAGGACACTCGTGTTACATTATAAAGATAGTGCTGTTGACCTGATCTTTGTTGCCCCCATTCTCCAAATTGTTTTAAATTGCACAATAGTAAAGGTCTTTTGCAAAAATGTAAAAAAAAAATCCTGGGTGAGTTTTACATGCAGGTCGTAACATCCCTTGTGACCCTTGTTTTGTTTGGCCTACAAAAAAGGTAATTTGTCTAAAATCAAAAAATTCAAAAAACAGGGATTACAGCTGCAGCAAAACATGAAAGTGAAATTGAAGGATGCAGTAGGAACGAATAACAAACATTTCTCCGCACATATATAATTTTTGCTGGCTTTATTGTTCTTCTCTTGTGTTGTGTATATATATATATGTATATATGTATATATGTATATATATATGTATATGTATATATGTATATGTATATGTAATGCTTGTTGTCACATGCAATGCTTGTTGTGATAGTATGTAATTATTGGGTATGTTGGAAATATTTGGACGGTTGCTGCCCACTTTTTAACTTGCTTTGACATTTATTTGTCAAACCACTTCCTCCCTCTAAGAGGCCCTTTGCCAGGCTGCCATTGTAAACAAGAATTCGTTTTTTAATGAGTTGCCTGCCTGAATAGAGGCTGAAAAAACATTGAAATTAAACATCAGTTATTTTAGCTTTCTGAGAGGAAGTAGGTACAGGAGGTGTGAAATGATGGAATTATTTTCTTCTGGTTGTGTGTTTTGAAACAATCACTTATCAGAGTTTGCATTTAGATATAACGATGTGTTTAAACTAATAGGAACAATTAGAAATAATTATAGAATCAACTGTTATCAACCTTTTTAATGGAATTATTTTTCAGTTGCAGGAAGAGCACGTGTGAATACAATAGCACGATTCGAATTAGCGTCCCAGTAAGTTTTATCAGTGAGTGAGCATGTAAAATAGTGTAGCGGTTGAACTAACCTCAGTATATGGAATGCAACCCTAATTAACGTTATCAACGTCACATGTGCTGCTGAATTACCCGCTAACTCAGAATGACTGCCATGAAAAGCGTCTGCTAATGAGAGAGAAACCGTCATAATACAGTTATATATACTTTTATTATTTTTGTTAACCAAAAGTTTTAACGTTGACGAGTTGTTGTAGCATCCGAGGAAACAAAAGGGAGACGGGTAAGGGAGTTAGCACAGTTTTAATGCAGCATTGTTAGCACAAGTGCTAGCATACGTTTCAGTGACGCTAACTCCCGGCTAGCTTCCATCCATACTAGCCGCTGCTTCTCCGAGGGAAGCATTGCGACTGACAGGACAACCAATGTAAGTGTAACCAGCCCGTTTCAATAAAAACGACAAGGTACCTTTCAATGAAGTAATTGAGCTATGGTAGTGACAGAAATTATGCAGCTAGTATTTTCACAGCTCAGTCGACCCAGCCAGCATGCCCCGACTTTGTACGTCTTATACTCACTTCACTTTCATGAAATGTTGTTTGGACTGGTAACAACATGTCATGTTCTACACCCTGGCCTGTAGGTGTAGGACCAATCCTGAACTGTTCATCCTGCTGACCTTTCAGAGAAACACGACCTACAAGTGCTGTGTGACAGTTCAAGAATGGATGGCTGTACTGAAATGGTTCAACACCTACGCTGCCCTCACAAACTGTAATGGTAAGCGACTACTTTTATAATTTTGGCTGGTTTTATTGTTCTTCTTCTCATGTGTTGTAAATCGTTTTTGAAAATTGCACACGGCAGCTACAGCCTGATTTTTCTATGTGCTGCTAATGGCTCAAAGACATGGATAACTTGTTTATACTACTTTCTGTGGTGTGCTGTCTTTTGATGTGGTTCTGTATAAGATTTGATCTCAAAACCCATTGATGGCCTTTGAGTCTGGTTGATTCTCTTTGTTCAGCGACCTTGTAGTCTACCGATACATGTTGTGACTTAGAATGGGATACTCATGGTTTGTGCATGTTAGTATACTGTGAAGTGGTATTTGAAAAGTGCTATGTATCTATGAGGTTGGATCCAAATGCAGCTCCAAGTAAAAGTTTGAACACAAGACTTATGATCCACAATTGTTATATTGTTTTTGTTACCATACTCGCTCCACCACAAAAAGTTGAAACTATCCTCTCACTCCAGAAATGTCACTGCCACCGGGTCTTGACATCTTCACTGAACTTTATGAAATGAATCAGTATGTGCATGTGGTACCATACTACCATGCACACGCTGTTGACTGAAAAGAAGCAACAAGAGAGATGGAGAGGAGGCCACTAGTTTCATAATTACCTTTCCAATATTACACATTCATTATCATGAAAATACTTTCAAAATGTAGATCTCCATATCACATCACTATTACCACTGGCCCTGTAAGGAAAAAATCTGCTCCCTACAATGTTAATAGATTCAGGGTGCTTTGAATTAGTCTGCCGTTAGGAAATAAGCACATTCTAAAAATGTAAAGGCCTCACACATAAGTTAATGATGATAAATCTCCCATATATTTCCGTAAGTCCTGTGTGTTGTGTAGTCTTTGACTTGGGTTGACAGGGTGTTTTTAGTGCGTGAAGAAAATGAACCAAAAGCAAGTAAACTTTACCTTTCACTCGACCATGCAAAGGTGGAATGTAGGTTACAAACATCATAGGACAATAAGCAAACGTTCCCAGAAAAGTGATTGATTTGTCTTGTTCGGAATAGTGATTGATTTGTCTTGTTCGGAATCACTCTTTGTTGTTCTCTGCCCCATCAGTGCCTGCCTAATCCACAAAGCCGTATCAAAAAGGTTGTTACCCCTTGGAAGTCACGATGGGAACTTTTAAAAATGCTTTTACATTTCATTGCTTTTTCCCTCCTTACTGTTTGCATGAAATAATAGCAGTTAACAATAATTTCATAGTTTTATAAAGGTATTTCTAAAATTCCATAAAGCAGAAATCCAGCTTTCCAAATGACAGTCATTTTTTAGATATATAGGCTCATAAAAGATGACATGTTTTAGGTTATTCAAAACCTAAACGTGTTCTCGTAGGGTTACATCAGTGCCAGATAAATAAAGCCATGTACTACATTTGTTTAACACTGTTGTTTCTATTTAATCGTGGGATTATAGTAAACCTTGCTCGAGGCGGAGCTGTCCAGTCTACTGCGGTGCTGATCACTATCTGAGCCCGTTTCCTTTTTATAAGTAAGGATTAGTTCGGCTCAGAGTCCAATGCACAACTTCAGCAACAGATGAAGTCTCAAAGATCTGTTGCTGAAATCCACTGATCTGTGAGGTCAGTGGAAGGTCAGCAGCCTGATCGATTAATCACCAGACATGCCACCCAGAAGCGTTTTCCATACAGTGCAAGCATCAGATGCTGAGTTTTGCACAGCAAGCAGGATGGCATTCTAGACAGTCACACAGTGAGCGCAAATGAAACACTGAAGTTGGGAGACCCGCCCACTGACTGATGTACATTTTGGTTTTCTTAAGTGTTGATAAAGATTATATGTACAGATATTTGCTTTATTGTAATTCTAAAATATTGGTTAGTTTGTGAACAGAAAAGTGCTCCAACACTAGAAGCATACCTATTTTGAAGGTAAAATATGTTATCTTATCCCTCATACATTGGTGACTTGTCAAGGTTAAAAATCTAATTGCACTATAAAAAATAAAATAAAGATAAAATCGAAGACCGCGTTCCTCCTAGGGGGAGTCGCATCGTTGTCACCTTTTTCATCCATGATAGTCTGCACGCCAGTTTAATATCTGGGTGTTATGTCATTGAGGACATAGAAGCAGATCGATGAGCAGAACCGGTTTGTGATGGTATTGGATTTTTTTCATGGGATTTTCCTAAGGTATTCAATTTACTTTATTAGCTAAAGACATACATTCCTACTGGTATGTTATCCATAAACTGTTTCTCAATCGATTGTCTATAAAACGTACTCTTATTACGATAGATATTGATATAGTGATATAAAATTACATACTGTGATAGAGGATTTTATTCATATGAACCACCCCTAGCTGAATGCTTTTTATACAGCTTCAGCTCTCACCATCTAATCTGTAGTATAATGTTTAAAAGCAAACACACAAAAAACATTTAGAGAAATCATACATTGCCTTAGGTTTTTCTAGAAAAATATAGTATGAGGGCGCTAATGTCACTTTTGGCCAAAATTACGGCCCGCCCACTTTCCGGCAACATTTAAGCATTAGAGCAAAGCCGAAAATCATTTCTTCATGTCTTAAAGCTGCTGAGTCATATATTGCACCTCAAACAACAAATAAAACCCAGAGTTACGGTTTTCTTTACTTCCTCTACAGAAAAAGGAAGTTCAGAAAACACAGTTGAAGAGTAAGCCTGCTGCCTGCCATTCGTCCACCGGCAGACCGACCGGACATCGATCCCCTATTCATTCGGAGCTCCGTTAAAAACAAAGCTACATTCCGTTTGTCGTCTATTCAACACGATTTTCAAATGTTTGTATTAATTATAAAATGTTTCACAAACAGAAATATTGTTTTCTGGCCTCAGTTACAAATGTTACGGGGAAAATCTGCATTTTGGTATGAGGGCGCTGTGCCCCTGTTACCCAGTTAAGCAAACCCTGATTGCAATGATGACGTGTGGTAGGCTGTGCATTGCAATACATATTTGCAAAACTTAGTATCACAGTCTATTATTTAAATCAATTTCTAACAGAGATACATTTTCCATGCTGCGTTTTCTCCTTCACAACTATTCAGGGAAAGTCATGTCGTGTAAGCGCCATGTTAGCAAAATGTTAGTCATGGATAGGGATGGTCCGATCGTTATCGGCCGATATTCACTCTCTGCCGATCGATCGGTGCCAAACTCATCCTGAGCACACACAAAGTCACAGCCGAAGTAAAAACAATAAATGTGGCTTGATATTGAGTAAGAAAAAGGTTGATAAACGCTGTGAGAATGGGTCTGCAGAGAGAATTTCGCCGCGATCCCAACTGTCTGTTATCAGCCTGCAGCCAGGGAGGAGAGATCAGCAGAGCTGCATGCACTGAGTGTTTGTGTGAGGAAGTCCGTGGATTGGTTAATTTGGACCAATCAGCGGGGGTTTAACGTAACGTAACGGCTCCACGGATTGGTCCATTTGGTTCCGGGAAACGCATGACATCATGAGTTACCCGGAAGAATCAATGGACAGTGACGTATCTCCAACGAGGCGTTTTGGGGAGGTATTTTCTGTGTTAGAGTTTTACTCGCTACAGGGTGTACTTTGAGGGTTTTGACTCTGCAGACCATTTACATGCATAAAAACCTTCATAACACACAAGGGGACGGGTAATAACCGGAAAAGCATGACATGGGAGCTTTAAGGTGTCAAAAAGGTGTCAATAAAATATCGGTATGCAACGTGTGTGAAACAGAAATCCTGCAGCTCCACCCGCTGTGACGGACCGGTGAGCGGAGCAAAACACACACTAAGAGTTAGACTTAACACACTTAACTATTTTATCTACCTCTGGAACCATTTTATCTTAACAAGCTAAACTAGTTATAAATATATTTATTCTTCACTGTTGGGTCACTCATCACTGGATCAGTGAGCTGCATGAGACGATACTGACAGGCTGTCAGGAGAGAGAGAGGGAGAGAGGAAAAGAGAGCGCTTCCGCTCATTTCTCCCGTGTTATTATCCAAAGTTAATGTAAACTTGAATAATGTACTTCATTTGAATTTAATAAGGATGTTGTTTGTGGAAGTGCCAGTGAATGAGCCCCATTAACTGAGTTTTAAACATCACTTTAAATGGAAGATCCCCAAAGGCCCCGCCCACTCGATCGGATCGGCGATCGGTATCAGCCGATACCGATTCCGGCGATCAGCCCCAAAATTGGCGATCGGAGCATCCCTAGTCATGGAAAACACAAATTGCATTAAAGTTGTCGGAAGCATGTCTAAATGTTAAGCATAGTTTATACGTGGCAATGGTTATAGATGTTAAACCTGGTTTAGTGTTTCATTGCACTTACATTACCTCATGTTTAAGCCTGAACCCACCCTAATGTCCCCAGTCGAATACACCTCCATAAATATGGCGGGTCCCCAGAGACTAGTCGAGTCCTGACATATAATAAGACGAAGGGTTCTCCTCTGCTGTAAAACAGGAGACCTAAAAAGGCTTAGTCGAGTAAAGTAATACAGTGGGGCTATATGAGACATTTAAATGCAGATATGATGCAAAGGTGACAGCACAGACCAGCCCTTATGTCAGCCCCCCTCCCGCTACTAGTTTCCTCCCATTTGTGTTTTGCTTTGTCACTCAAACTGCTGTCGTCGCTTGACATGTTCGAATGAAGTTTTATCAATCACAGTGGTCAAGCGTGACAGTTTAATCAATAGAGTAAGTCGACCAGAGATTCCCATTATTTTAAAATTAGAGGACCTAAGCTGGGGGGGATGCGGGGGCGGAGTGAGGGAGAGCAGATTGTTGAGGAAGAGGTGGGTGGGCTCAGTAGCTTTTGAGCTATGTTGTTCATAAACGGGAGTAGGGAGGCTTCTGAAGTATTAGCCCTGAACCATGTGTGGGGGATTGGCAATAAACACAGGCTGCTGGACTGGCAAATCTGTCAGTGCCAAGGTAGACGTCTCAGATAGATAGGCCCAGCACTGTTGAAGTATAAATGTTAAATATGACTGGTTGTAAGGACCAGTGAACCACAACATACAGATGCCAGAGTGCTGGCATGCCAAATAAGGTAGTCCTCACTAAAATGTCAATGGCATTACACAGGATCCAAGAGTCCTTTGAGTCCAGCAGGACACCAGGGAGACTGAGTTTTATTGCTCTTCAGCGCCCACAAACACATCACAGCGGCTCTCTTTTATCTGTTGTGCTTAGCTTCTTTGTTGTAGAATAATTTGACTGGTAAATGTTTCAGATGTCCAATATCAAAACGAGGTAATGGATAAGAGTCAGTTCTTTCAACTTAGTTGCTTAACAGTCACAGCACAGACTCCTATTTAAAAACACTAGAGGCAACTGGGAAGAGTAGAGACTTAGAAGTAAATTGGATGTCCTTAATCCAATTTGAAGGTCTTTATCAGTAACCCTCACCTTATGAGTTTAACCTTTGCAGGGTGTCATTAATAATGACATTCACATTATTAAAAATGGTTTTGCTTGGAGCAGTCTGGAGGAAAACGGGTTCCAGACATCCCTTAAAGCCACAGCTCCAGGCTGAGAATTTGGGAGAACATTAATTACATCATGGCCAGCACGAAAAAATGGTTAGTGTTGTAAGGTACTGAATTGTTCAGTATATTGGCCTGTGTCAGGTTTATAGTGGCCCAGTAACCCACTTATCAGGTTTAATGGAAGTATTGTCCTTTGGGGGATTTAATTTAGCTTTTCTCTGTAGAAGTGTAATTAGTGATGTGGTATGGGGCTTTCAATCTCCTCCCCGATCGTCTCATAAAGTTTGGAATTCTTCCCATGCATGCCGGTCAGAGACTTTTATTGTGACTGCTGAGTCTTACCGCCAGTCTCTTTATAGGCATGAGTCTGCCAATAGTGAGTCATGTAAGCTAAAGACATGAAGAGGTCTGTGCTGAGAGCACTACCATTCAGCCTCTCAGCACTGGATATAGTGGTAAACCATTGGGTGCTGCTATAGTCAAATTACATTTAGAACTAGACTTTTAAATGTTATGGTATTTGTAATAAAAATTAAGCATTGACTACAGGGTGAAAAGTAAAAATAAATAGTAAGCTAGATGTTGAAATGCCTATTCAAGTCATGAAAACATAGCTTTTTTTCTCTATAAAGAGTGTTGAGCACAATTGTATACCTTTTTTTCTTTTCATGGCACAGCCTTTGAGACCAATTACATCAAATCTATATCCCAAATCACCTCTTTCTAATGTGAGTGCAGGCTACTTATCCCCGGGGCTGTGGATCTGAAATAATCCATTGTAGAGTTGGATGGTATGTAATCCGGTGAAATGGTGCCAGCATTAAAAAGAGCACTATCTTTTCATTTGAAGACACTTTTTATAAGCAGCTCCCAAGGAATCACAAAAAAGGCAGTAAAAAGTAAGAATCCGTAGTGGCACAGACATGGGTAATTATATTAAAAACTCCTTTCTCAACACAAGCTTTGAACAAGTCTAATACTGTAAGCCCTGCAGTGAGGGCGGCTGTCATTGTATTGCAGATAAATGGCTGGGTGAACATGTGTGTGCTGTCCGGGATGATTTGTGTGATGTAATTAGATGTAAAATGCTTTTTAGCTGGCTCTTTAATTGACTTTAGGCTGGATTGATTTGTGGCTATCAGGTTTTCCCTCATGGCAGGGTGTTGTCTTCGGTCAAGGCCAGTGGATTATTTGCAAACACCTAAATCCAGTTTCTGGAGATGAACTTGTTCGATCAGCTCTTCAGCTCTCTGTTGTGTGGAGGTGATTTCTTCTTTGACCTTAAGGAAGAACTGCTTTTAATTGATATTCCTTATTCTAGGGGTTGTGATTCCCTCAGTGATATTCTCCGATGCTTTACTTGAAATACATCCTGACAGCTATTTAAATGGCCCTCCATATTAAACATTCAGTTGAATACCTTTGCATAAGGTAATCTAGTAGTGTCATCCAGCATTGCTGACTACCAATCATCTTATATGTATTCCGGGTACCCTGCACTGTATTTTAATGGCTGACATCTCAGGGCTGCAATTCAAGTGTGATTTATATTTTCTCAAGTCATCAGTTACAATCAGATCCAGGGATCTGACTGTGCGTGCTGGACAAGCATAGCTAATGCTCAGGGGTGGCCAAATAAAGAGATGTGTCACATTCCCCAATTTTTGTGAAAATTTGAATCAAAGGTGCCGCATGAGGGGTGGAGAAGGTTAGATGGAGAGAGTAAGGGAGGAGTGACGGTGCAACGCATTGGTAGGCAAGCCTGTGTCTCATCCTTAAACCAATTTCCTTCCTCAATACTCTGGGGAGTGGTCTGATGCACCGTTTCCTTTCTCTGAGTAAGTGTTTGTCCTGCTTTTACAATTAGATCTCGCTCCCAGCTGCAGCATTAATCAAATAGCCAGACATGTTCTCAGCATTTGAAAAGTGAAGGAATGTGTCCTACATGTCTCTGTGGTAACAGGCTGTGAAGCAGCACAGTTATTTGTTTAGTAAGCGTCTCACACATACTGTACACAGATTTGAGAGGTCAGGATGATTTCATTGAGCTCTGAAAAGGAACCAGATTGAAGGTTATTTATATATGGTACAGGTAAACATGCTTGTGGCCTATTGATTTGAATCTTATTTGCCTTGCTTTTAAGTATTTTGCAGTGTGTTTTCAACCATACAGAAGAGCAAAACTGTTATTTCCTGGAAATATTGTTTTGTAGAGCACACAGTGAGTGTTTTGGATGTCCTCAAAGTAGAACCTTGAAGGTAAAAAAAATACTTTGAGTTGTTTTTGAGAGGCATTGAGCTCAGCACTTCATAATAGTCATTTTGCAGAAAAAGCATGGTCCTCATAGTTCATGGTACCAGTATTGTGGAGTGTGTGTGTTTCTCTCTTCATAGCATAATGTCAATAGAAATCCACTACAATCACTTAATGTACTCTACTGCCCCACTCTACATATGGGCTTTAAATGCTTTAATCGAAGACCTGCTCATTTTTATTGGTGTTCTTTATAGGTAAGGTTAGTGATGATTTTAAAATGCACTCAGTGATTTGTGGCTAATTAGGGCGAGAGTTGGTTTGACCACAAAAAGGTATGTTTGCTCGGGGGCAGTGAGTTGGCTGGTGGTGAGGCAGGGGCGGAATGGGGAAAAAAAGTGGCCCGGAGATTAATTGAGACAGGCCCACTTAATGCGCGGCATGTATCGGCCGGCCGGCGACGAAAGTATGTTACTTAACAAAAAACCCTATGCATTTTATGTTATTTTGGACAATTATTCATATAGTAATCACATTACCTGAGCCCTTGAGTTGCCGAGAGCAAAATAGTTACAGCATATATTTAGTGATTTCAATGTTAACAGATCATTGATACAATAACATTTTGACCCAATTTGCCTGACTTGACACATGGAATAAAACATGGGTGTAGGAAGCATCCTCAATGTGGGTGAGACAATTTAATAGGGGGTATGGGCAGGTGGTGGACCTCACCACCTCTAGGGGGGTCCGGGGGTAAGATCCCCCGGGAAGATTTTTTTAAATGTTGAAGTTAAATGCATCAATCTAGTGCACTTTGAGAGCAAAATGAGGGACTAAATCTATGACAGTCAGTAGGGGCTTGGACTGTGAGCCGTAGGGTCGCCAGTTCAAGTCCCCAACCAGACTCCATTTGGAGTTTGGACTTCTACTTGGAGAGGTCCCGGTTCACCTCCTGCCCTGCCGTGGTGCCCTTGAGAAAGGCACCGGACATCCCCCTTCCCCCCTCACTCCCATTGCTCCCTGGGCGCTGTACAATAGCTGCCCACTGCTCTAGACTCCTGGTACTATAAATGGACGTAGGGTCCGTGACGTCCCCCATAGGATTCTGCAGAGTTGCCGAGAAGTCCTTAGTAGGCGGAGTCGGCCACTAACGGCTCGACAGTGACGTCAGAGTTCAACTCCCGCCTTCTCCAGCCTGCTCCAAATAAGGGCAAAGAGGCGGCCACCGAGCTGAAAGTTCCAGAGCTAGCAGAAGCTACCAAGCTAAGCTAACATGCTCCCCATCTGCACACTGCCGTGGCATTTTACGTTTCTAAGGTAAGCGGACATGAAACTATTCAGCAAAATATAAATAATAATCTAAGTTATTGAGTTTTTAGCATAATACTTCAGAATCTTAAAATCCCTTAACGTTTGCATGCAATTGTGCTAAATTCAACACTGGAATCAAGCAAATATTAATATGTTTGCATGACATTAGTTATTTATATTTTGATATCACTTAATTATACGTTTAATACATTTAAGTCAAGCTAAGGTACATGGGATGGTAGCTAGTTAGTGCTCTTACCTGTGAGGCCTCCTCCAAACAGCATAATAACCAGACTGTATCATTAAAACTAAGTAGTAGTAATCCTTGACTTTAGACAAACAATTCAAAAGACAACATGTATTTAAAGACCAATCTTTATTTGAATGTGCCTCTTAACCTGATATATTAGTTATACAGTAATAGTATTGACAATCTAAAAAAACTGAGCAACTCAACAGTCAACTTTATGTTTCTTATTGTCTAAAGCATTTGTTATTTTCATTTTCCCCCTCTCGTATTCAGTGTGGACGGATTGAGACAGCGTGGTGTCCAGAAAACTGCAGAGACTTCAGGGAGAAACCTCTGTGTGATGGACGTCCTGTCTGTTGGTTTGAAGAGGACTGAGGGTCTTTCCTCTGTGAGGAGGTCCAGGCCTGATGGAGGAGCCCATGCTGGGCAAAGCTGATACCAACTGAACAGGCCTAGTCTGTCACTTTATTTGACTAAATGTGTTTACTTTAATAGTTTTACACCTTCTGTCCATATGTGCTTTTTATTTAAAACATGTTTGATTAAGTTTTGGTTCACATTTCAATAAATTGTATTTGCACTCCTTTTGTCCATTATTCTTACTGAAAATGTTAGATTACACATTCACATCTGATTGAAGATTGACCCTATTTATTTGTGACGTTGCAAACTCTGCGGTACAAGGCACAAGTGATGTGAAGCTCATAAAGCGAGGCAAATAGAAATAATCAGCTGATGGAGTGTAGATGTGGAAATAGGTGCATTCGATCAGCTGACTGTTTTTACAATAAAAGTAGTTTCTTAGTGTACTGGTCTTAAAATCTCAACATCAGCTTTTAATGTTCCTCTTGGATGTTCTTCTTGACCCTCAGAGAAGGAGAAAATGTTGTGTCTTTCAGGCATGTCCTTTCCTAACAAAAATGACAGGAAACATAAAACATATTATTGCAGAACAAGTGTGTTATTTATGAAAGCGGTGTATTTGTGTGTTTAGGGGCTGTAGATATAATTATTTTGTAATTGTAATGTTTTTTTTTTATTTCAACAGTGAGCTACAAAGACAATCAGATTATGAATGAACAGTATGAAGTTCATCAACATTGAAATATATGTTATCAAAATAATATTGAACTGTTATCAAAACCTAGTGCAACTGTAGAAGCTTGCTCTGTTGTCTCACTGAAAGAATAACTTTTACCATGTTTTTTACAGACAATATTGAGAGATAAATAGTGGCAGTTCTCACTATGTGTTAAACATCTTTGCCTTTAATACATTAAATTAGAAAGCTGACAAAATCACATTGCTTGTTAACATCTAAATGTAACTTTTTGCACAGAAAAAACCCTCAACTTCACTGGTGTGTAGGTGATCTAGTATTGTTTAATGGAATGTATATCAGTGTATTAAAGTCAATACTTCATTTATTTAAACCAATATCTTTCTTGATTCTTTGTACAGTATGAAAAAAAGAGTCTTTGTACCTGAGCTGAAGTTCACTGCTGTGAGGAGTCCAGTTCTGTCTCTCACTCTCTGGTCCAGCCTGTCTGCATCACCTGGACACCTTAAAGACCCAGTGAAGTGCATGTTTTTGCACCAAAATGAAATGGCAGTTTCATTCCTTACATATCATTGTGCCTGTTCATGGCTAAAATAATTTTTAATAATTCATAATTAATGAATTAATGAATTATTAATTTTGCCGTCTGAGCCTAACGGAAGTTGCAGACGATAGTGGCTGTGACGTCACAAGATGTACCCAGTTGCGATTGTAAACATGGCGGAGACTTTGGAAAGTGATACTAGTGTGAGAGAAATGATTGATTTGGACAGCTTTTCGGACAGGATAGATGAGGAAAGTGATCAATTTGGTGCACTTTGAGGGCAACATTAAGAGATTTATGGATACAGCTCTCAACACTCATATGAAACATATATTTCAATAATCAAAAAACATTGGAAGGATTTCTTAACCTATTTTATACAACTAATATTACATAGATGGAAATATTTGTTTACATAGATGACCAAACCCACTGAGATAACTTAGGCTACAGTTTACCTCCCTGAGCTGACGTTATCTCTCTCAGTCCCACAGGAGAGCACTCTCCCTCTCCTTATTGTTGAAACAGCTAATCTCCGTTAGCTCCGAGCTAGCACCAGATGCTAACGACAACCCTGTAACTCTCTCAGTCTCTCTTTCTCTCTCTCTCGAATCGACCAGTGGCCTTTATTTATCATGATCAATCAAAGAATCTACGAAACAATGACACCAGCCAGGCTCACCTTCATCTTTTGGGAACAGAAACATCGCCACTTCGGCAGACTTGACATTACTACAGCCAGCGGCAATGCATCGTTTCCCCTGTGTTTTTCATCCCTCTTTCTTCACTGTCGCCTCCATTGTCAGGTTTTCTCGATTGGCAATCACTTCCAGTCGACTCCGACACACTTTCCAGGAAAATACTAGCTCAAAAACGTTGAGAAATTCGACTTTGAAAAAGAGAAAAAACGAACGGTGGTGAATGTAAACAGTGCGGCGGCGTCCATCTCGTGACGTCACGCAGTAGATCGCAAGCCACGACCACGAAGGCGAAGGTCGACTACAGATTTCCCCGGCAAATTCAAAACTCGTCAAATTCGTTGCTATTCCAACATCCTTTGATATGGGTTCCAATGGACAATTTTGCTCATTACTATACGTATTAGCATAACAGATCATGCACAGGTGCACACTTCACAGGGTCTTTAAACAAACAGATATATATGTAAAGTACCATGTGTACAAACAATATAACTGATTCTCTTCTGTTGAACATGTTGGATTGTGTATTGTCCGAGTCAGGGTCCTTTTTATTTCACTGTAACTTTGGAAGTTGTGTTACCAATGCTTACTGTTTATTTGATACCCATTTGGTAATGCAATTCATAAAAACAACAAGGTTTGGGTTTGTTCTTCAGATGACTGTGATGTTAACGTGTAAGCTCAATAATGAACTCCAGCTCAACCAACCATATTGTAATATCTAAGTAATCATCTTGAAATATGACATTAATAATTGTAATATACACACCTTGTTGTGAGGTTGATTTCACATACAATACTTCGACATTAGTTTGTCTACATACTTGAGCATAGCCAATTTAAATTAACCTTAGTGATGCATACAGTTCCTACCTACATAATAATCATCTCTCTAAGTTACAAGGATTACCTTATTTTATCAACCTCAAACAGAAGCTGTTTGTTCAACAGTATTATCCCACTTAAGGCTTAACACTTGTCTATTTCGTTTTAATCTTTATAAATATAGTCTATGATTTTAACTTGGAGGCTACTATTAGCATCGTTAGCACCGATGTAGCTACCACTCGCTTACACGCTAACCCAAGCGTAACATTCAGTACGTAGCTGATTTAAAATCATTAACACATAAATAAGTACTCAAATTTCACTTACCGCAAAACCGCATTCATGCACCTTCTGTTTCAACTGCAGAGCGAGTCACAATAGTCCGATATATAAGCATGAAGAACAAACAAACACGGCCGGGGGCAAGTTGTGTTCCCTGGATGAGCTGAACAGGCAGAGTGCCTGTAGCTTCACGGAGCAGCTAGCAGAGAAACAAGAAGCTAACAGCAGCAGTCACTTCACAGAGCGGTCACTCAATGTGACCACGCCCTAATTTATGCAATAACGTTAAGACCTAATATAAATAAAAGGGTCGTGTTAGAAAACAATTCACTCACAGATCCATAATCATGAAGGTGGAATCTAACTATATTCATAATAATATTTTTTGCATCCATGGGTAGAAACATGTTTTTTTCTGCTGTAAAGTTGGGCATTTTAACATGGGGGTCTATGGAAATTGCTCCTTTCTGCAGTCAGTCCCTATCGGCCAATATATGAACTGCAGTGTGTGCCACTTCCGTATTGGCGTCCCGGCTCTTCCACAGAGTTTGCCGCTTGTTTAAAAGCAGAGAACACATTTCACTGTGTTTGCTGTGTGCTCTGCATGTGTGACCATTAAAGAGGGTTTCATCCCTCCAAATTCTTCTTCTTCTTCTTCTTCTTCTTCTTCTTCTTCTTCTTCTTCTTCTTCTTCTTCTTCTTCTTCTTCTTCTTCTTCTTCTTCTTCTTCTTCTTCTTCACCCATATGAAACAGAACTGTAAACAGATTTACTTTTTCTTTCAACATTTATTTGAACAGCAAGTGGAGGCAAAAGTGACTGCACCCAAAACAATAAACCTGCTAGCTAACTAGCCTAAACTCAGTAACATAATGTGGGCAACACGTTCTTCTCCACAGCCGCTCGACCTCTGAGTCAGACGTCACTTCCCCCCCATTTCTATCCTACAGGTACAGCCGTACAGCCACTCCCCCTGAACCCCGGCCCACATTTGTAAGTGTTCCGGTGTCGGTACAATTTTTTTTTTTTTAAATGTTTAATTAAAAAAAATGTTGGCCCTCCGGCCCACACACAGCACCGGCCCACCGGGGAAACTCCCGGTATTCCCAATGGCCAGTCCGCCCCTGGGTGAGGGCCACAATACACGGCGGGACCACTGGGAGCCAAGGCTATATAATATACTGCTGATGAAAAGAGTAGCATGTGGTTATTACTAGGGCTGCTCGATTATGGCAAAAACCATAATCTCGATTATTTGGGTCAATAATTGTAATTGCGATTATTAAATGTGATTATTCATTGATTTTGAAAACATCCATTTATTGGAGAAAAAAGGCCCAGTGAAGTGTGCACCTGTGCATGATCTGTTATGCTAATACGTATAGTAATGACCAAAATTGTCCATTGGAACCCATATCAAAAAATGTTGGAATAGCAACAAATTTGACGAGTTTTGAATTTTCCGGGGAAATCTGCAGTCGACCTTCGCCTTCGTGGGCGTGGCTTGCGATCTACTGCGTGACGTCACGAGATGGACGCCGCTGCACTGTTTACATTCACCACCGTTCGTTTTTTCTCTTTTTCAAAGTCGAATTTCTCAACGTTTTTGAGCTAGTATTTTCCTGGAAAGTGTGTCGGAGTCGACTGGAAGTGATTGCCAATCGAGAAAACCTGACAATGGAGGCGACAGTGAAGAAAGAGGGATGAAAAACACAGGGGAAACGATGCATTGCCGCTGGCTGTAGTAATGTCAAGTCTGCCGAAGTGGCGATGTTTCTGTTCCCAAAAGATGAAGGTGAGCCTGGCTGGTGTCATTGTTTCGTAGATTATTTGATTGACCATGATAAATAAAGGCCAGTGGTCGATTCGAGAGAGAGAGAGAAAGAGAGACTGACAGAGTTACAGGGTTGTCGTTAGCATCTGGTGCTAGCTCGGAGCTAACGGAGATTAGCTGTTTCAACAATAAGGAGAGGGAGAGTGCTCTCCTGTGGGACTGAGAGAGATAACGTCAGCTCAGGGAGGTAAACTGTAGCCTAAGTTATCTCAGTGGGTTTGGTCATCTATGTAAACAAATATTTCCATCTATGTAATATTAGTTGTATAAAATAGGTTAAGAAATCATTCCAATGTTTTTTGATTATTGAAATATATGTTTCATATGAGTGTTGAGAGCTGTATCCATAAATCTCTTAATGTTGCCCTCAAAGTGCACCAGATTGATCACTTTCCTCATCTATCCTGTCCGAAAAGCTGTCCAAATCAATCATTTCTCTCACACTAGTATCACTTTCCAGAGTCTCCGCCATGTTTACAATCGCAACTGGGTACATCTTGTGACGTCACAGCCACTATCGTCTGCAACTTCCGTTAGGCTCAGACGGCAAAATTAATAATTCATTAATTCATTCATTATGAATTATTAAAAATTATTTTAGCCATGAACAGGCACAATGATATGTAAGGAATGAAACTGCCATTTCATTTTGGTGCAAAAACATGCACTTCACTGGGCCTTTAAGTATAATTCAACTGAAAAAAATAATCGTTTTATTTCGATTCCATTGTTTTTGTAATTGTTGCAAGCCATAATCATAATCGCGATTAATTAGTTATTACCATACCAGGAGGGAGAGCAGTATTGTGGTGTCACAAAGAGATGATCTACCCATCGAGCAGTTGCCTCTGTCACCATGGTTACTTGTGAAATATGTGACATTCAGACAGGAACGTGCATGACAACCAATTTATTAGTCTAAAATTATTTCTGATGGAGCCAGGATTAGAAATGTTAGAGTGGGATAGTGAAGATATAAATCCCTAATTGTTTTGTTTCCACCCGTACGTGCTGTTGGTGCTGGTGTCACATGTCAATCATGACCAGCCAAACCTGCAACAGCAAAGGATCTCAGTTTATTATTCACTACGTAATCCCCCCTCAGTTCTTTAAGTTATCTGCTGAGAAACCTGTCCCTTCTCACAAGAATCGTTTATTCTGTATTTTCCCCACTAAGAGTTATTTTCTGCCAACTATATGAGCAGCTATTTTGCTGTGTTGGTCTAAATTATCTGCATCCAAATGGAAGTGGCTAAAGCAGCCCTCAGGTGCGGAGTTAACACTTTATGTGTATTTCAATATTTAATGAGCTAAACGCCAATGCTTCCAAAAGAGTCTCGTAAAACTCTGTGAAGCAAATGAGTTCTCGCGGACAGGAATTTTATGAAAAGGATGTTCCCACACCACAAAGTGGATTATGGCAGGAACACAGATCGGACAATTCTTTTCCATCTGTGCGTCACGTGAAAGCTCTTATTCATGGTCAAGTGGAGGCAACCGCAACAACAACTGTGGTTAGTGTGCTTATTTGGTTTGTGCAACTGAACTTTATTTTCCCTATTATTGGCTTTTTCTGCTTCTATAAATTTAAATTTTGTGCCAGACTGATGCTATTCTATTTTTTCTTTGTAGATGTATTCTTTATGAATGTAAGCTCTTAAACTCAAGTCGATATGAGAACTAAGTTTCAGGTTACCGATATCCAGCATGATTCTATATATGCTTTAGCATTTATAACATTTGGCCAAGACAAATGTTAGCCTTGGGTCAATGTTGAATAACTAAATACAAAATCGGCCTCAGGCATGATTAAATAGTTATGGTACAAGCTGGGAGTAGATGAAAACATGCAGTGATTAAAATCTCCAACTGCACAACTGCCTGTTTTTTTAGTGCACTTTTTGTCAAACATCTGTAGTTATTATCTTATGCTGAAAAAAGTTTCTCCCCGATTGTTCATGGGGAATGATCATCCATACTAAACGAGACCAGACTGGTGCATTTTAAGAATGAATGAATTCCATGAAGGGCAAGTTTAACCTTTAGAAAACCAATGCATGCACTTCATGCTGCTTCTACTTGATATGGCTTTGTAGGGTAATTCAACCATTGCATTCCTAAGACCATTGCTATTATAGTGCCCATATTACTGCTATCATGTATGTTGTGATGTCTTTACGCCTGCAGTAAGCCCATTGAGCATGATGAGCAAAAACAGGCATAAACGCCACTGAACTGAAATGATCTCCAAATACACTGAGCAAATAAACCCTCCATTGTAATGAGCTGCTGTGTAGGCTGACTTAATTAAAAGTGATATTAAATCATTTCTCTGGTGATGGCGCCATGAACTTGGCTCAGCCTCACAGCGTGACCTGTTACTATTTCCTACGCCTGATTTCAGTTTTCATGCACACTTGACAAGCTGTATTCATCAGAAGGGGAGTATTTATCTTTCATAAAAAAAACAACCATTACATTGAGATTTGTTCATTTACCAGCCCCCACCCCTCTCTCTCTGGTAAACCTATACAGCGAGAGTGAATCGGGTTGATTGTGCGTATATTTGGTGAAGCAGGGTGCAGAACAGAAAAATGAGGCTCTGCTTTGGAAGAATGCCTCAGGAGTGTCTGCTTTCTTGCCTTGATCGCTCCGTGTTCCTCGAAGTCTGTGTAATATGGACGACAGTTCAATATAAAAGTGGTGGGAGGGAGTACCATTAAATCTGTCTAAGGGTTGAGTGAAATTGTCATGGCAACACGCGCGCACACACACCAACAGTCCTTTCGTGTTTCGCCTGGAGATTGATTCAGTTACACAGAAATAGGCTTAGGATGAAGTCGTATTACAACATGATTCAACCTCATTATCTCCACACTGCTCTGTGGGTGATGCTGTAGACATATCTTCCATTTAACCCCATGGAATTTATTTTCAATATGGTATGACAGACATGATGATATCAAGTCTTTCCGTCATGCAAGAGGATCAGTAAATGTTTGCAGGCTTCCCAGCAGCACCTTAGTCCTGTTGAACTCAACTGAAATGAAAAGGAAAGCAACACTTATTAAGAGATGCTGCAATTACCCTGTCAAATAAAATAGATAGAGAAATATCCCTTAATGTTAAGATGCTTGATTTAAAATGTAATTATTGTTGGAAGTGTATGATTTAATAATCCTAATCTTGTCATATCCTCAGTCAGCCAGCCCTTAAACAGCCCCAGCCCCCTTCAGCCCGTAGAACAGCAGAGTGCTGACAGTGCAGCCGCCGTCACACTGCTTTTATAATAGCATACATCAAGCCTTAAACGCTTCAGAGAAACACTCAAACATCTGCGTGCGGGTAATTTCTGTTGCCCTATAGATTCTGCCCAGACAGACAGAGTGCAAAGTAATAGGTGTGCAGCAAAATGAAGAGCACACACGGTTTCTAGCGGCAGCCAGTGATTTTTGAACGTAGAGAATCAGTGAGTCTGTGGCATCTGCAAAGCCTCCTGCTTTTGTTCTTGCCCCAGGCGGTGCAACTAACTTGAAGTGCTCCAGTATGTAGAATACTTTTCAATGTCTCAATGTAAATACTTCATAGCATGCTGAGTGGCTCTATGAATATGGGAAAAGGATACAGACACAAGTTTAAATTAAACGTTACTTGAAGCAACCATTTGCAATGCATAAATATGTATTTTACTTTAGACATAAAGTCACGCCCATTTGACAGTTTGTGAATAACAACAAACGGCTGGCTTCATCTTTGAATGCATTCCCTTTTATGCCACTTGGTTTTATCTATTTTAAATTAAGTTTTAGTGAGGCGTGGTAGTTTAGTTTGCAAATGTAATGTTTTCTAGCAGTCAGCCATAGCCAGCAAGTTGCCACCTGAACAGCACTGGTGTTCAGTGTGACAGCTGCACTGGCAGCCGCCGCTGCACATCATAACTGATGACATCACTGAACTCAGTGCCCATGACTGCAAACATCTCTGCTTAATGACCTGCAATAACAGCGGTCAGCCCATCTTTGCCTCCAAAATGGTGAAACAAGTCAATCAAATATAATATATATATCCTCAAAAGCTTCCGTTGTATCCTTAAAAATAAAATCCCGTAGAAGCACATGCATCGCCGTGATCATGTTTTCCTTGTAGTCACACTTGTTCGGTTGCTGGCAAAAAATCTTTGAAAACAAGCCTCTACCGGGGAAGAGTAATGCAGTACAACTCAAAAGCGTATTAGTTTGTCCCTCAATAAGCTTTGGTCTGAAAATTGAAATGGATGAGCGCCTTTAAGTTCTGTTGGTTGACATGACAACTGTGCCCTGAAATAAATACACATGGGTGCAGTCAATAATTAGATCGAGCTCCTTGTTAACACGACTCGCAGTGTTGAAGGTTGGTTGCTCCATCTCTGCAGCCAAAGTTGTACATTGTTGAAGTAATGGCTAATTCTGATTAACGACAGGACTCATCACTCAAAATCAAATGCTTTGTTTATTTGTGTTACACTCTTTACATTTTTTACAACACCTGGCAGTAGCTCAGTCAGTAGGGGCTTGGACTGTGAGCCGTAGGGTCGCCGGTTCAAGTCCCCGACCAGACCTAAAAATGGAGTGTGGACTGCTACTTGGAGAGGTCCCAGTTCACCTCCTGCCCTGCCGTGGTGCTCTTGAGCAAGGCACCGGACACCCCCCTTCCACCTTCACCCCCATTGCTCCCCGGGCGCTGTACAATAGCTGACTGCTCCTAGTAGACTCCTGGTTCTAGGATGGGTTAAATGCAGAGGCCACATTTCACTGTGTGTTCTGCATGTGAAATGTGTCATCCCTCCCAATATTATTATTATTATTAATATTATAAAGTGTTTGGTGCTCAGAGGATAGCAGTTGTATTAAAGTCCTGCTGAAGCGCCCAATGCACTTCATCACTGAGTATTTTTTAAATAAGGTCCATTGTGGGTAAGTGGCTTACATCATTTCCATGGACACTTTCATTTCTGCTTCTTCTCACTGCAGAGGATACATGCAAGCACCACTTAATGAAGGAGTTAAATCATGAACAGACTAGACTTAAAGCCCACTACTACTGGCCAATTAGCTTCTCCACCAGGGTGTGATCTGAGGCTTTGCACCACACTGCATCTGGCACTTCTCCCTCTCGTTCTGCTCAGAGAGTTTTGTGAAGTCCAGCGTATCACCCCATGTGACCTGGGTCTTACTCTTTGTAGCCTTCCAGTTGCAGACCGACAGTGATGCATTGGTGGCTTCTGGCAGAGATATAGAGATAAATACAAAGAAATCTGTAACACTCCAACCTAGAGTCCATGTCTCACTTATTGATTAGGTCATGCACCAGTAGATCCCCATTTGCCTTGACTAAAGTACATCATGCTTTCCTTGAGGATGACACTGAGGGTTTAGAGATATGAACTAAACCACCTCAAACTTTAAACTCATGGTGTTTACATAATGGCAACGCAAGATGAAAGATGTGAAACTGAAATACAATCTCCTTAGGAATTGTTCATGTAACCTTGTTCAGATATTTACTGTGCTTATTCATATGTATCCCTCTTGTGCTGAGCTCTCACAGAAAGGCAAGGCAAGTTTATTTATATAGCACCTTTCAACACAAGGCAATTCAAGGTGCTTTACAAAATTGAAATACATTTAGACAAAGGCATTTAAAAACAGTCATTAAAAAGAAAAAATAATAAAAGAAATATTTAAAAAAATTACATTAATAAAAAGTAAATGGATAAAAAGTTACAGTGCAGTTTAAGATAGTTCACACAGAAGTTCCACTTTACTGATGAACACAATGGTTCAGTTTCAATTAAAAGCAGCGGCAAAAAGAAAAGTCTTCAGCCTGGATTTAAAAGTAGTAAGAGTTGCAGTGGACCTGCAGGTTTCTGGAAGTTTGTTCCAGATGTTTGGAGCATAATAACTGAACGCTGCTTCTCCATGTTTAGTCTGGGGACAGAAAGCTGACTAGTCCCTGAAGACCTGAGAGATCTGGATGGTTCATAATTTAGCAATTGTGGGCCTAGGGAACAGAAAGACTTTTGTACTGTGGTAGTCATGTGACAATGTACAATGTCAAGTTGCTTTCATAGTAGCTTTGCTGCCAAAGCCCAGTAGTGTTTAAACTGGATCATAGCAGAGCAGCAGGGATTGATTCATGTTTAGAGCTGCTTTTTCACTGTGTGGTTATTACATTGCCATTGCGTCAAAAACATCCTTGGGGACATAAACTCTCACCTACCATTAAGTGAAATATAATGCTGGAGAGGATATTTCTACAGAAATGAAAAGAGTAAATTACAGAAGGACATAGCGAATGAAATGTAGGTCTTCATATGCACAACACGCATTGAGACTGTAATTCTCCTAAGGTACGGAAAGAGGGAAAAGGTAAGAGAAACTTGACATACAGAAGTGCTGAATGAGTCATCCTTTAGCGTTACCTGCCACTGTGTGCATCGACTTGTCCTCTATAAAATGAATTACACACTGAACCATACAGAATCACAAAACCGAAAGTGCATCTTTCAGCCCTTTGTGTTGCTGTTGCATCACATGGTGCTTTAATCTCTGCTAAATATATCAGCGCTGTGAACAGATCACTGCATTCTCACAGGCAGCTCAAAGCACAAACCTCTGCATCTTATCTGGAGGGTGCGCTCACTTTTTCACAGATTTAAGGACTTTGGACTCCTCATCTGCATTTATATAAGCAACCATAAAAGCTGGTTTCTGGTCTTTTCACTCCCTCTTCTTTGGACAGTCTTGAAGAACAGGAATGGAATTGAGATGCTGGCACTGGCGACTCACTTGACGGAGGCAGCAGCTGCATAAACAATGCTTTATTTCACATCCTCTTAATGTTTATTCACTGGCTCCCATTCGTACACTGATAGTGCTGAGTCACACCCTCATGAGCACACTCTCTAATTATTCTGTACCATAGCAACCGTAACTTGGCAATTGCTAAACCTCTTCCATTTGAGAGGTTTGGAAAAATGTCATTATTCTTTTTCTATTTATCCTTTCAAACTTAGGAAAGTATGAAAGTATAACCAGCAGTGGCTACATTATTATTATTTCCTATCTTGCAATCTCTCTGTAGACCCTACCCCACACAATCCCTTTTGTGATCTGCTCATTTAAAGTCTTTACAGATTAAGTTGAATCATTCATTGACTTGAGTGACTTGTAAAGGCCTTGTAATTTCATGTAAAATATATCGCGTACATTGTTTCATTAAGGTGTAGGCTATTAAAATGTTGTAAGAGACTGATATCTGATGTCCTTTCTGCACAGCCATGCAGCACTGTCTGGAAGAGAGCCACTTTGAGTTCTGGGCTCTCTGACAACTAGTGATACTCTCTCTCCACTGATGTGTCTTATACCACTAGGACACACAAAACTGTGAATAACACAGGATAAAAGACACTCATTCATAACAACATTATGCTTATAGGTAAATGCCAAGATCATTTTGAATTGTTGTCAGAAATGTCACTGCTAAACAAATCCGTTACTATACACAGCCTTGTGCCCAACTGTCTTATGTTACGGTGCCTGAAAGAAAGAAAAAAGGTTTGCTATTTGATCCCCTGATTATTCTGCTTTCAAAACTGTGCGTGGATTTACAGAGCACAGACCTTACTGTGGCTTTCAAGCTGTGAATAGTGAAATCTCCAGCAGAGGTGGTTGGAACTAGCTGAAGCTCTGCGATACAAATTGAATGTTCCCAACTAGTACAGAACCGCAGCCTAACCAAATACTATGGGTGCACCGAATGGGAAATTCTTGGCCGAAACCGATACCGAAAATAGGAAACAGTTGGCCGAAAACCGAATGGCGAAAGGCAGAAAATGATTAATAGAAATATATATATATTTTTTTTTTACCAATGTTGTTCAGCTACCTGATTATGGCAAAACTTAACTTAAATAATAATCACTATTATGGGTCCATAAAACATTTATTCAGCACTTTTTTGAATGCATACAGTACATTAATTCCAAGTCAAGTGCATTTTCTTTTCTCTGTAGGATAACTACAACAAAGTGCATTCAGAACAAAGCCAAGGTGCTTTAAAACTGCATAAACATCTAGGCCAGTAGGCCTGCAAGGAAATAGTGTAAATAAAGACTGTAACAGCCAGGCCTTCAACAACAACAAATGCACCAATAAGTTTGGTAACCTAACGTGTTGTTGTGATGACGTAATCAAAACGCGGCGACAAGCACGGCGCGCGACCATGCTCGCTGTCGCGGCTGGCTCACAGCCAACATGTCTGCCGCTTGGAGATATTTCTAAATATCAGAGAAATAGGCGCGGATTGCAATTTGTAAAACGTGTTCAGCTGACATTTCTCGAGGGGGTGTAACTGCAAAGACTTTCACCACTTCGGGATTACTCCACCACTTGAAATCAAAACACCCGGATAAATATGCGGAGTATGATCAACGTAACCTTGTTCTCTGACATTCAGTGATATTTTTTAACCATTTTCGGCCGATTATTTTCGGTGGCCGAATATTCGGTGCATCCCTACCAAATACCATACAGTTGTGGATTTGTTTGGTTGCTATTTTATTGCAGCTACTAACTAAAGCATAGTGTGCACCAGAAAAGCACTCCGTAGCACAGAAGAATTGGCTCACACATATAACAGCAGCCCAGCTGCCATAGCGGCTGTTATTGATGGGCCGTCGCTTCCTCTGCACACGACAATCATTGGGAACATGGACACCACTCATTAACAGCGTTTTCTTTTTTCTTATAAGTCTACTTTCACCATGCACATGTTTTTTGAACCACTGGACTGTTTTAAGTTACCATATCTATTTTTTTATAATACTACTATTCATATTAGTAATATGTAACCCATGTTAATCCTTTCATGCTAGTAAAAATGTCCAACAACTGTAGCTCTTCACTATTACTTATAAATCATAGGCTGCAAACACCTGGTTTAGAACAACGGAAAAGTGTTAACTTTATCATCTTTATTTGCTTAATTTGAGCTTCTATCCATCCGTGGGGTTCCTCTCTTTTTGTGTGTGTGTATTACAGGTCAACTTGCAATGTGTACAATGGGAATGAATTGTAACAGTAATTACATTAGTTTTTGTGTAGTAGCCATGAGTGAAAGCAATTGTCTCAGGGCATGCAAACCATTATTCAAGAGAGCAACACATAAGAGTGGCATTCAGAGTGGAACGTGTAAACATGGTTGTTTCCTGTATTGCAAGAGAACTGCCTGCGACGGAGGGCAAACTAAACAATTCGGATGTGGACTGCAATTAACCATTATTTTTATTATCAATTTAAATGCTAAATATTCTCTAGATTAATCAATTGATACTTTTGTGTATACAATGTCAGAAAGTAATTAAGTCTTTAAATATATATATTTTTCTCAATCAAGAACCTAGAGTTCTTCCATTTAATAAAATGGAAGAATAGAACAAATCCGGAATCTCCTTATTTGAGACGCCAAACCAGCACAGGAAATTTTCAGACTAAACTAGTTATTTGGTGAACACCAAATAATGGCCTTTTATAGACCTGGTCAAACAGCCAATTAGAAGGAAAAAACTCTCGAGAATTCAAGAAAATGCCCACAGAAGAGCTCGGTGTGAACATGCCCTCACGCCTTGTGTCTTAGAGTATCGCCTTGTCCGTCTCCAGGGCTTCCTCTTGTTAAAGATCCCTGAAAATGTCACTCTTTTTCCTTCACTGACTGTCTTATCTTGTTTGTCACTGCCCAGTCTCCGAGCTTGACTGTGTCCAATGCATTCTACACACACACACACGCACGCATATATATATATATATAGGCACAGATTCTGAGTCAGTCACATAACACTACACACAAACACACTCACTTTTCCTGTCCTGCCCTGGCTCGAGGGTTTAGTTTGATTCATGCCTTTTGTCAGAGTTTGAGTGGGTTTCAAAGAAATAATGGTGTGACTTGTGTGGAGAGTGGTGCCTTGCTTAATTGGTGATTTTTCTCGCATGTACATCACATTTGCCCTTGTTCACTTGAAATCACACATCAAAGGATCTAAAAACTTCTCTCCTGCAGTGTCCATTTCAAGTTCATACCACTGAGGTCCTGATAGGAGCTGCACATCCTAAAATATGAGGAAGGGGAGGAGGAAAGCAACAAATGATAGGCAGCCAGCATAACATCTACAGTAAACACGTAGTGTACACAACATCAATTCTAATCATTCCTTTGAGTTTATCTCCAAAAAGTTTGACATAAACAATGTCTTACATATGCATCAATACAGCATATTACTGTATAATTGTTTCGATACACAGGCACAAACAATGAATCGTTTACTATTGCAAATAAATATTAAATATTTTTGGTAACAATTTATTTCATAGGATTATATGATGTTTTTTCTGATATCAGGCGGATTTAAGGTAATTGGTCAAAACAAAGATGTAGATATCGGTGACAAAAATCTAAAACATTAATTCAAACATTTTATTGGCAAAAAAAGATGCATCATTTAAAGTTGAAAAAATATATGAAATTGCAATATGTACACACCGGCCACTTTATTAGGTACACCGGGTTAGACCCCCTTTTGCCTTAAGTCCTACTCCCATTCTTCGTGGCATAGACTCAACAAGGTGCTGGAAACCTTCCTCAGAGATTTTGCTCCATATTGACATGGTCGCATCACACAGTTGCTGCAGATTGGTCGGCTGCACATCCATGATGCGGATCTCCCGTTCAACCACATCCCAAAGGTGCTCCATAGGATTGAGAACTGATAACTGTTGAGGCCATTTGAGTACAGTGTCTCATTGTCATTTTCAAGAAACAAGTTAGAGATGATTAGAACTTTGTGACATGGTGCGTTATCCTGCTGGAAGTAGTCATCAGAAGATGGGTACATTGTGGTCATAAAGGGATGGATATGGTCTGCAACAATACTCGAGTAAGCTGTGGCGTTTAGAGAAAATATCCCCCACACCATTACACCACAACTACCACCAGCCTGAACCGTTGATACAAGGCAGGATGGATCCATGCTTTTTATGTTGTTCATGCCGAATTCTAACCCTATCGTCCGAATGTCGCAGCAGAAATTGAGAATCATCAGACCAGGCAACATTTTTCAAATCTTCTATTGTCCAGTTTATTGAGGCCATGCGAATTGTAGCCTCAGTTTCCTGTTCTTGGCTGATAAGAGTGGATCCCGGCGTGGTCTTCTGTTGCTCATATACTTCAAGGTTCGATGTGTTGTGCATTCAGAGATGCTCTTCTGCATGCCTTGGTTGTGTCGAATAGTTATTTGAGTTAATGTTGCCTTTCTATCATCTTTAACCAGTCTGGCCATTTTTCTCTGACCTCTGGCATCAACAAGACATTTTTGCCCAGAGAACTGCCGCTAACTGGATATTTTCCCTTTGTCAGACCATTCTCTGTAAACCCTAGAGATGGTTGTGTGTGAAAATCCCAGTAGATCAGCAGTTTCTGAAATACTTAGAACAGTCCCTCTGGCACAAACAACCATGCCACGTTCAAAGTCACTTACATCACCTTTCTTCCCCATTCTGATGCTCTGTTTGAGCTTCACCAGGTCATCTTGACCATGTCTACATGCCTAAATGCATTGAGTTGCTGCCATGTGATTGGCTGATAAGATTTAGCATTATCAAGCAGTTAAACAGATTAACCTAATAAAATGGCCTTGGAGTGAATACCAATACATAGTATCACGATACTCAAAATGATGCACATTTTCTTTCAAATCGTTGAAAGTAGCAAAGTATAATTGTGTGCATGAAGTATGACAGCTTGGCATCATGAGGCCTCTGTAAAAGTCCTGCTCACGGTTTTGAAATGTTATAACTGCAATGACACGAACAATAGTTTTTTGCTTATTTTAAAAGAAGGTCCTTGTTTTAAGGTGATTTTACCTCATGAAACTAGGTTAGGAGCCCCTCTATAAACACACTGTAGCAAAACAGGATGTCATGGGATCACACTAAACTGTGTGCTAAACACAAAAGATGTTGTTAGGAAGACAATTAATCATAAATAATTGAATAGATAATCATAATGAAATAAATGTAATGTACACAGCTGGTGCAATCACTGTCTTGAATGAAGGGGAACATATGACTCATACACGGTGGTTGAATTAAAACGGAGAGGTTTTCTCTGTCTCTAGCAAACAGGAACGGTCATGTTTTTATCCACTCAGGTGTGAAATTGCTGCTGTATTTGGCAGGCCTGTGTGGGTTAATGGACTCTCTGAGGTCCCACTTCTTATCCCTATGCTCTACCCTGGCTAGCATGAGCAGTCCGTATCACACAAGGTGTGGTGGCTTCACAGCGGCCACTTTGGCGATAACAAAAGATTTGTGAGAGTGCTTGTGTGCAGGAATGTGTTCAAATGCGTTCAAACATGGAGGCAAACTGCCCTGATGGATTTGCCCAAATGGCCGTAACTCCTCGATGGTCACACTGGCTCATTTACTGGATCTTCCAAATGAGGACTAGACAGTGTTCCCCCCCACACTCAGAATGATAGAACTGGCTGTTTAATGGCCGGTTGTTTTAGGGGAAAGGGGCCGGGAGGCATTAAAATAGCTCTGTCTGCACCTGCCCGTTCTGCAGGGCTCACATCTCACTCTGCTCTGCACTCAAACGTCCAGGTTGGAGTCGCTGGGTTGCCAGTCTCATCTGTGCATTGATCGCTCTGTTTTGGTTCCTCTTTCATCTATAAATAATGTAGTCATCTGCAGAGTGTGCTCCCCCTGTTACCAGCACCGGTGAGGCAATCAGCCCTACCAGGCATGTCACGCCTGTCGGGGATAATTGTTTTATGGACGCCACTCTCACTTTCTCTCCCATCCTTAGCTCTATATCTCAGGCAGATTATTGCACATATACTACCGTTGAGGGCTCAGTCCTCCTGCATCTGAAATCCCCTCATACCTACCCCGTGACGGTGTTCAGAAGATCACTAACACCGCATCAAAGGCCACTGCTGATATCCAACTCCACTAGAGGGGTAAATAAAAACAAGAGTTGACTCTCTTGTCTCGTACTTGCTAGAATATTGCCCAAGTAACACTTGCTAACTCTCCCTTACTCACTCTCTCTCTCTCATTATCAATGCTTGGTTGCATGTCTTACCCAGTGTACTGTAAATGCTTTCAATAGCAATCTGGGAGGGCTGAGAGTGTTGTGATTTCCATTCTGTTGCACATTTCTCTCTGCTGGTCTCCAGAGAGAGTCGGGGGATTGCCGGGGCTCCCCTGAGGTTGGACACCAAGCTCCAGGCAGTGTGAACAGATTAAGTCCAAGATGGAAATTCACATTTCTTCACTTTTTCAACTTGATATAATCCATACTGTTGTGTGTGTATGCCATGGGGCAGGAAGGGTGATTGCTTTGTCAATTTACAGCACATAGTAAATAACTGTAAATAGAAATGCTGTCATTCATGACATGTGCTCACATGCAATGTCTAGTGGAGTTATCTTGAGACATTAAATGTTATGTAATGGTAAAGTTCTTACACTGGCACTAATTCAAATTAAAGTGTGCAAATGATGCAGGAATTGCATAGCTGCCATGACTGCTCAGAGATGTTGCAGCATTTCTGTTATTGTAAGCATTGGACAGCCTTTACAGAGCACCTGGCACATTTGGTATACCACTGTTTAAATTCTTCAGAAGCCCTACGTTTTAATCCAGTTAAATCTGGTTCTTAGACTATTCACAAGCCAAAGAACTGTGTGAATATCACATCAAAAAGCAGGATTTATCCTTTAATCTTTCCCTTCATTGCAGTGCCACTTGACATGGACCATATCCCATTAAGTGGCTTTGTTGTTAGGATTAGGGGCATGGTTCTTACTAATGAAATGTGATATCTTAAGTAAGACAGAACAAAGTACAATAATGATTGAAGCAATAAGAAGAATTGCTTGGACTCGCGTGTTTGTATCAGCAAGTATGGATTGACTATTTTTTAACATTACAATTTAACATACTGCCAGTTTACAAAATATTGCCAGAAATTAGAATATGCTTCAACAAAAACGGTATGGGGCTGGATTCCCAGTGTTACACACACACGCACACGCACACGCACACGCACACGCACACACACACACACACGCACACACGCACACACACAGTGTGACCAGACTAGACCTCTCTAATCTCCTGACATTTCTGCTGCCGGTACCACAGTTTCTTTGCTCTGGAGCGTATCTCTGCGAGAGTACTGCTGCAGACTACAAACTGATAAATAATTTTGTCGAGGTTTTAAAGACATGCTTGGCTTAATGGCTGCCAATAAACAAGACTCTGTGGAACCAAATCACCTCTGCAATCATCCTGCTGCTATCACAGTTCTTGAAGACAGGTACGAATCACTGTAGCATTTGCTTCTCGCACAGCTGAATACGAAAATAGTGAGACAACTGCAAATGCTAGGGCTGCCTTCTAACAACCCAATCTGTGGATGACATGTGGTGCCTGCTGTTGAAACATTTTATACTTACAAGTGGCGCTTTATGTTGATTTTGATTTTTTTACACTATAATACATGAAGGCTGAAAGCATGAGATGTGATAAATAAAATATCATCTATTTTGTCATTCCTGCGTGCACTAGCGGAAAACTAGCTTTGCTTTGAAGGTGTTCTGATGTGCAACTTACACATTGATCTCTACTTTAAGCTACAATTTATCAACGGCACCTTTACCTTCAAATCGGCTCATTTTGTTTCTAAAATGGTTGAATCAAAGGGTAATTTAATCCCTCGTGGTATCCAACATTGCAGAGAGTTTGTGCTAGATCTTTTATTTTTAAAAGTTCTACTATATGATCACACATTCAGGAAGGAGAAAAAAGCATTTATTAATACCTTAAGGGTACATTTCTTTCACTCTTGTTTTTGAACAAATAGCCCCCAAAAAACAATATTCAATAATGTATGGAGAGATGTCAGAGCGAGGGGTTAACCTCACAGTGTGGCACCCAGAGCAGTTTAAGGTGCTGTGCCTTGCTCAAGGGCACAACAGCAGCAGCCAGGAGGTGAATTGGCACCTCTCCAGTGACTAGTCCACAGTTGGTCTGAGCTAGACCCTGCAGTTAGAAAGCCAAGTACCCACGACTGAGCTGCTGCCTTCCATAAAGCAGCTGTGAACACAGCAGGAAACACCAACAACTATTATTTATCTGCATTAAAACCAAGAAACTGGAATTCATAATAGTAATTAAAAATAAATAATCTTAGGCTGTTGATGGTATTATCTTAAATAAGCCGTCAATGACATTTGTGAGGTTGTTTATAATATAACACTATATTCTATTTTTAAGGAAAATGTCATGTTCAGTACAGGTGTGCAAGGGATCTGTTTTTTTATCCACAACACTTTGTCGTAACAATAACAACTGATTGCAAGGGGATGTAAACCAGCAAGTCCAATTACTTAAATAAAATGGGTATCAAACATTAATATTTTTTATTACTCTACTTAGTTCACGAATAGTTAAAAGTCTGTACTGCTATAACACTTGCATCATTATTACTAGTTAGAAGACTGTCTGTCAGGAGTAGCCTTTATGATCTAAATGGAATTTTTATGAAGTTGCATCGTTTTTATTGCCTAATGCAATAGATCTGAAATGTTGTGATAGCTAGAAGCTTTAAAAGCACAATAGTGTTAATACATTTCAAAATCTCCACGGCATATTCTAAATATTTAATAATATTGCAGGAAAAACTCAAAATGATCGTCTGGAGAGGCTGTTTCTGTTCATCACTTTGGAGCCCCTCCTTTCTTTAAACATATTTTTCTTATAGCGGCAAAAGAAAATAAACTTTTTTTTATTTTAAAGACTTCAAAACCATTGGCAGCCAGAAACACAGGGACAAATTGTTCAGTTCGATCTGTAAAAAATGTTTATGTTCACATTCATGACAAATATCATGATGATTGGGGCTGTAGTGTAAGCAGCAGCAGCAGCAGCAACAGCACCAGCAGCAGCAGCCAGGCTTTCAAGCCACAACTGTAAACTACAGAAACATGCAGTTTTGCCCTGCTGCAAGTGGACCGGGTCGACAAACAGTCTGACACTCTAAAACAGCATATTAATACACAAGATTAAAATACTGACATTTTGCTAGTGCAAAACAAATATCAAAGAGAAAAAAGAAGAGAGGGGTTAGGATTTAATAGCCGCTGGATAAATTGTGCTTAATAGTGTAAAAACCTTTAAAATTAATTGAGCAGCCAAATGTTACTTCATTTTTCTCATGCATGCTTGCAGCTATGGAGACGACTCCTGCAAATGGAAAAGGCTTTGTCCTCAGTCTGCGAGCCGGGGAATGTGTGGACATCATATCTATCACATTATTCTTTTTTATTAGGGCCCTTGATAATAATGTTTCAACATGAATGGTAGGTTGTGGCAGACAATAAATTGCATGCTGACATATTTTACTGTGAACATGTGATACACCAACAATCAGTAATAGTACAGCAATCAGCAGCTATTAACTAGATATGGATTTGCATAAAGGGCAGATCCTACATGATCAGACTACACCACAATTCATCATCAAAGGCTGAACCTTCTTGCCAGGGTAGGATTTTCACAGCGGCCATGACGGCCATGGCCGTCGTTGCCCCTCGGTGTGGCCGTGAGGCCCCACACATAATTGTACGTCCTACGGCCACCATGGCCTTTGTGCCCCTCATACTGTTAAAATCTCAAAGTTGCTTTTAAAAGCGTAAGAGCAGTTGTCCCCTCGAGTAAGTCACACGTTCTCTGATGCTTGTCTCTATATTATTAATTTGGCTGCTGCACAAGGAGTGTCCTGACCTGGCTGTGTGTGAGCCCTGCCCCTCACAGTGCGCCGGGCTGGCAGCCAAAGCCACCGGGCTAAAATGCTGGTCACATCCTTATGTAAACAAACACGCATGTAAACGGCAATTTATAGAGCTCAGAAAAGTTATCGAGTCCATTTTTATTTATCGTACGATAAATCAATTGATTGATTATCGCGACAGGCCTACTGAGATACTCACTGCTGGTTGGCTACCACGAGAACGCGTCGTGCAAATTTGAGGCTCGAGTTGAAAATTGTTATTAAAGAGACTCACACACACACACACACACACACACACACACACACACACACACACTCATACAGTTGAATGTTGGAGCTTCACTGTGCGCTGCTGAATGATGTATGTGCAGAGTTTGACCCTTAGAGGTTATTTATTCTGCTCTGAAATAGAGTATATTTATTACATATTAATAGATTTGATTTCGAATTTGTGAATGGGAGAAGTAGTAGATAGAAAACATGCCAAACACTAAGTATTCAAAGTAGAGTATTTTATTTTATATATGGTAATACTAAGGAGGCATAGGCCTATATGATTATAATGTTTGACATTATTGATATTCAAAAAAGTGATTTTGTTTTCCATGTCATTCGTGTCTTTTTCTTATCAGGAAGTGAAGTTATTTATTTGTAAGCTCCAAATCCAAATGTTTCCCTCAATAGCCTTTGTGCCCTGGCACGTGGCCTTCGTGCCCTAAAGAAAATGGTGACACCAAAGGCCAATTGGCCTTGCCCCTAAAATGACGAAATTCCAAGCCTGCTTCTTGCCTTTTTTCACCATGAGCTGTTTAAGCAATGCACAGACATGCATAGCAAAACTTTTCAAGTGGCAGCACACCAGTCCATTTGAAAAAAAATTATTGCAAAAAGGGAATTTGACCTTTTACGTACATTGAAAGCCAACAAGAAGACAACTTGGGGGTCAGTGCTCTGGAGCAGTGTGGAGTCGCAAAAAGATTCAGTCCAATGTTTTCAATTATATCTCATCTCAGTTTTCTGGACAGTAGGTGTGGGCCAATATGAAACTCAGGCCACTGTATCTATGTGGTCTGAGATTGTTAGCTGACCCAGTATTCAGCCAGGGCTTCATGCTTCACAGAGCCTCTGTGCAATCTACTCTACTGTAGCACCCAAGAAAGTAGCATTGATACATTTCATTTTTGCTCAGAGGGCAAGTCTTTCTCATGCAATCACAGTGGTGAGTGTCCTGCAAAAAATCGCTATGAATCGTGCTAGGTCGTTGGGGTTTGATAGGCTTTTCCCTGGCCAGCAACAATTATTCCATTGCTTTGAATGCGTGCACAGGTGTGCCACATGAACATCCTCCACAATATGAACACATCAACTGCTGATTACAAACATTTAAACCTCTAAACAAATAATGTACACACTGCTGTCAGATGGCCTTGCTGCAGTCATCATGTTACCTTTGATAATGTCTTAGGAAAAACAGGGACAGTGTTGTACCTGAATCCACAAATGTGTGAAATGACACTGATAAAAATCTCAGCTCTGATGAAACATCGTACAGTCACAGAGTCATAAAGATGTGTATTCGTCAATGACAACACTGAAATTGCAGTGCTGTGCAGTGGCTAGGACCTCAGCAAATCTACATGGTGTGTCCCCAGAAGCTGCCGGCTTCATCCTCTTCCATCTTAACTCAACGAGTAGGTATCGTGGATACAGCTTAGATAAATCATATTGGTTTGAATTGAGCAATGATCTAATTTTTGTAGTGCTGAGGGACAAGAGGGGAGGGGAAAACACTGATCCTACAAAATGCAATTGTACGACTCCTCCTGTCACATCTACTTGCTTTGTCAATTTAGCGCAAACACTACTGCCTTGGGGCCTCAGCATGGAGATGTGTGTAGATGTACCAGCCTCAGTTGCGTCAACCGCTGGAGCGTGCAAGAGTGGACTTCACATTTCTCACAATATACAGTTAGTTCAGAAGGCCAGGCATGGGGAAAACTATTATTAACTGTTAATCCATGAAAATAATATGTTTCTCAGAATAAAGAATTTTAAAACTATAAAATTGTAGGACCAGGGCGGGGTTTTATTTATCCCATAGTGGGAAGGGAAAGCCACCATAGCTCATTATTTTGCCATTGTTGTCAGTCAGTTGCTCACTAGGGACTTGTGCATAGTTGACAGTGTGTGAGAGAGAATACTTTGTTTAAAAGCTGCCAGGCTTGCACCTTGCTGAATCAGTTACATCTCTAGGCAGAAGAGGCACATTCATTCCCTTATGGCCTTTTTACTACAGTGTTGTTGATATTAAGTCTGTTGCCAGTTGACGTACACATCAAAACAAGCCAAACTACTGTTTGTATCTGGGCAGTATAGGAATATGAATACCAAACAAAATTATTTTCCATATTTATGGTCTAATCTAAAATGTGGACAAATGGTTTTGACAATTATTTTTGTCTGTTTGACCTTCAAACGTGCATCGAGTCTTTGACTTATACATTTCAAACATGTGTACAAATGTTACAGTTTATATCATAGATATGAATATATAAAAATTGGTTCCTGGCTATTAAGGTTTAGCACAACAGTACGTTTTTAATCGCCACAAGAGAGGAATGCACTTCTTATGCATAGTCCTCCAGGAATTCAAAACCAAATTGCTCAAGATCTGACGCATTTGTATTTTGTTGGCTTTCTGAAATATTCAGACATTCTGGACAAAGTTTTCCGATGTGATGTAAGAACCAAATGGAGATTTGGAAAGGGACAAACAATGGGCAACTTTCATGATCCACTTCCGCTTACATCCTTGTTTAAGACGCATCAGGACGCAATATATAAACTGTCAAAGAAGTACTCAAATGTGTCCGATAGACAAACTCAGCAAGTGGATTGAGTGTTCAGATCCAAATGTATCTTGGTCCTTTACACTTCTTGTTTGCACTGCCTAACAATTGTTGGCACTGCCCAATTGTAATCCGATTACACCCAAGTGTAAACAAATGAATACAGCAACAAGTCCTGTTATGGTGGAATGATTCAGTTAGGGTTGTCTCTGTCTCCTCTTCAGCCAGTAGTTCCTTATGTTGCTGCTACTCAATATGTGAAGTGAGTAGCAGGAGCAGGCTCCTCATAGCCATAGCTGTTTAATGTAATACAGATGGTTGATATCCAGTAATGCCCGAGTCTGCCCAAGCTCCAGGCTTGATGTCACAAAGTGCCTTCACAGGATTCAGCAGCAGGCCCTGGATAGGGACTATTTAATATTGACTGTGACATCTTAACCTTTGTGATGAATTTTCCAGATTAACATTACTTGCTCTCCTGTGTTTGCGTACCGGTCGGGGCTCAACATGCGCGCAGGAAGAGTTCAATAGAGAGGAGAAATAATCTGCTTAGAAATGGTGGATGAGAAGCCTTCATCTCCTATGTGCTCTGTAGAGGTGTCTGTGGCCTTGACAACAACATTACATGCTCACCAGGTGAGCTGTATGACCCCCACCGACATCGCCACTCCCTTTTCTCCAAATACACACTGTACATACCCCGCCATGCAAAGGCTTATCCTCACAAGTGTTATCTTTACTGAAGCCCTTTAGAGAATCTAATCATGAGAGCCTGTGTGGAAACCTGAGTGCAGTTTATTCTGCTGAGCTGTACTCCTAGATAGCACTCCGATACACTCTTTCTCACACAGGCCACACGCCAGTATTAAGTCCTCACTTCAGACAGATGACGCACGTCAAATGGAGAACACAACGCGCTGCTGCAAACACGCAGAGATAACATGGTATTGTCACATTTTTTGTAATAGAATCATTGCTCTTGTGGCTCTGACTAAAAATGGGCTATAGTGTGATTGCCTCACAGAGCAGAGATTCTCCAGTGAAGAGTATTCAAACAGCAGCAGGAGGGGCCTCATATCCCCGGGGGACAGACGGAACCTAGCCATGCCTACAAATTGGAGCCCTCTGGGAGGCAGAGAGGCTGGGAACCCTCCTGGGAGAGCAAATGCACATTGGTTCACAAACCCTACAGACATTGTTTTTGCCCATGATTGTTTCTATATACTTAACAGAGAACAAGCTTGGATATCTTATTTCTCTCTCTGCCTCTGTCCTCAACAGAAGCTGAGACAAGATGTATGCATGCTAAATTGGTTGCTCCTTGGTCACGGTGACATTTGAGTTGCTAATTATTATGTTCTCTCATGCACTGCTCTACCACTGAGTCTAAATCACTCCTGGAAAATCTCAGGTCAGGAGCCAGCTTTTTTACAAAGACATTGGAGTCAATTATGAATCAGAATGCAGTCTAGTAATCTTAAACATGTAATAAACTGCCAATTGTATAACCAGAAATGTAATTTAGAAATGTAGATCTTTATTTTCATTTGAAAAGGACAATTTTGTACTGATATTAAGTCTACTGTTCCTTTTTTAAGTTGCTTTAAGAAGGGAAATCCAGACACACCAGGTGTAATAAATGTACAGAAACTCCCTATACACCTTCACCTTGCTCTCATCCTGCCTGCCACGCACTGAAGACAACATGAGAGAAGATTACACATACAATGATTTCGGTCCTCCAGAGAGTTCCTTATCTTTCTAAAGGATCTGTATTCATGTCAGAGGTGCAGGACACAGGTCTATGCTATCCAGATACTTCTTTAGTTCTTTTTTCTATTTTAGCTTTAATCTGTTTTTTTTCGGAGGCCACTGCTTCTGAAACTAGCTCTATCAGACAAGGGCAAAATCTGGTCGAATACCTTGATCCTCTATGTTTTGAAGAATGTCTTTATTCACAGACATCCATCTATTCACTTGACCTGCATCTTTATATGTTGTCCTTCGACCCTGTAATCCTTATCCACTTTCAGAACAGAGTCTCTGTGTCTGACCCAGTGTTGCTGTCTGACCGCGGGAAGTCCCTGTAGTGCACCCCGACAGGCAGCCCCCACTGGGACTTATCCACTTCTTTCACTGGAAGAGGATTTTTTTGTATCTTCAAAGGATGCTAATTTGGCCTTAAAACCTCACAGACATGTTTCACAGCACGCAATATAGAGCTTGCTCAAAAATATTCCATTCCAAATAACTAACTTCAGAAAGAATGTTTATTTAATATCTTAAGACGCCTCATTAAGGAATAGTGAGAGGTGTGCAGGACAAATTCACTGCATGATATCGACTATACGATATATATATATATATATAAGAGAATTTGCAGGAATTCTCTCAGATCTTCAGATTAGGGCAACGTGACACGATCAACAACATATGAAACATTGTGCTTCTTTCGTGAATGGGCATATATCTTAATCTACTTTTTAAAGTGTCAGTGCATACACAAATTTCCTTTTATTAGGATTTAATCAAATGCATGCAAGACTCTTACTCTGATATAACTTGTATTAAATGTTCCTTTTTTAATTATCAATACATTTGTCTTCAAATATTCACATACACATATATCAGAAGAAAACAGTTTGCATCACCTGTTAATCGTACTACCGTTTAATTGTCAGTAGTTTTCCCTACATCTATACTGTAGTAACATTCATAGATTTTCAAAACTGGGTGAGGTAGGAATTGACATTATACAAGTGTCTCTAATTTAAATTGGAGTATGTATAAAGCAACATTGGGAAGGATGTAAAAGATGATTGACTGCAGCCCTTTGATGGATTCCTCCTGCGTGCAGGATTTGTCCCAGACGTGCTTCACCTCCTTGATGTATGTCAGGACTGCAGGTGTGAGCTTCTTGGACAGCGTAAGGTAGGGCTGCTCGATTATGGCAAAAATCATAATCTCAATTATTTGGGTCAATAATTGTAATTGCGATTATTAAATGTGATTATTCATTGACTTTGAAAACATCAATTTATTGGAGAAAAAAAATGTGAACAGCATGTTTTTAACAGTTGATTACCCTGAAATTTAAGTATAATTCAACTGAAAAACCAAAAAATAAAAAGATTATTAAAAAAATAAAAAGTAATAATAATAATAAAAAATCGTTTTATTTTGATTACGTTGTTTTCGTAATCGTTGCAAGCCATAATCGTAATCGCGATTTTAAAATACGATTTTAACTGAGCAGCCCTAACGTAAGGAAGAGTGAGAATAAAAATGTCCCTCAAAGTCCCATCGCCACTGAAGTCCTCTGCTTTTGAGAGTGGCTAATACATTCCCTGCTTGATCACTGCCAGTTAGCACCTATAACTATCTGTTGGGCTGAATATTGTCCCTCCACTGTTGCTGGACTATCCTTTTTGTTTTTGGGTCATTTCTATTTTATACTCTAGTAGTTAGATTGTTGGGCTCTAATGATGTGAATATTGGCTGGTTCCAACCACTTTGGTAACATGCGCAGTATAAGCAGCATTACTGGCTCTAGGGGCCACGAACAGGCTTTGGACTTAAACGCTTTTTCAGAAGATTGGAGGTTTTACTCTCCATCAACCCGTTAACCATTGGGGGGAATCAACTGCGTTCTTGCCGTCAACTCTATCCGGCTGACCTACATTCCACATTACCCACAGGCCAATTTTGATTGGACAATTTGCCTATTTGAATATTATCAATGTAGACCCTTCCCATAAAATATAGAATGATAGTCACATTGCATTAAGGTTGATATGCATTGAAAATAATACACAATATTCTCAAAGATCATTTGACGTAAGGCATCAATGATTGAAAAGGGGCCCCTTAAAGAAATGGTATGGACCCACTGATCTAACACACCACTCGATAATTAATTATAAAAAAAAGTCTGATTCCAACCTGGGCCAAGGTGCTCCAAATGAGCCTGGCCACGAAATGACCACTCTTGACATTTCACACTCAACTGTGGTCTTGCCGTGACACTGGGTTCACCAATACAGAGCTCTCTGTGTCCTCTTGTGTTCACACAGTAACTAACCCACTATCATTTCGTATAGGTTAAGATATATAAACAATCCTGTGCGAAGAGAAAGTTCTGACACCTGAGCCTGTGCTTGTTAGTATATAATTATATAATATATATGTTAAATATTTTTTACCGATGCAGCTGAGGTTGTTGCAGCTCTAAATATATTCAATCACGTTTATCCTGCTGTTATATTATTTCCACAGAAGGTTTAGATTTAATCAGAAAGTGACACTTAAACTGTAATCTGTCACATCAACGTATCCATAGCAGCCCCCTCCCCTGCTAAATGATGTTCCTGCATGCATGAACTGAGATATCAGAGTTTAATCATGTATTATTACTTTATACGCAATAGGATGTTTGTTAGTGGCTTTTAAAGCTCACTGGGGTCCTGTAAACTGTAATGTGGCTTTAAATTACAAATCTAATGACACACTTTTCGCACTGAAAAGTGATTTTTAGATGGTTCACAAGGTTGAGAAATATGATTAAGCAATTCACTTGTTTTAAACACGTCAAGTATTGCACTAAGAAATCAAACTGGTGCTTTTGTTGGAAAAAACAATTAACAAGTTGCTCACCAGGGAATTGCCTTTTGTGGCCAACCCTTGTGATCCTTATTGCATTTAGAATATACATTAACATGCCTGCATTTTTTTATTGATGTAATTTATTCAAGAGTGTGTCATCTTAATGTGAATAGCATGAACAGCTCCTGCATAAAGAAATCTATACAGGAAGATAATGGACTGCAAAGGTTGGCAATGACAAAAGTTAATTTCTTATTCTATACTTACCAGAACATCAGGTGGAGCCAGAATTAATCATTGTAATTTACAACAAAATCCATTTGGATGTTTCAGTTTCAGGGTCCTGGTATTGTGCATGCTGTTTCATGGCCGCATGGTCATGGCTTATTGGGACACCATTTTCTTACTATGAGCAGCCAACATCTGTGCTCAACACCCCTCCAAAGCTTCAGTGGTTACACAGCTGCCAAAGCTGGACAAATCAATCTTGAGTGTTCTTAGGCAATGTTTTCTTCTGTATATATGTTTTACTATATTTAGTATTTCCATTCCGTGAGTGGTGCAGGAACGAGTCCTAAAACCCGGAAGTGAGTTAGCATTTTACCACTTCGGGTTCCCTCGTCTCAGTCAATGGGATTTTTGAACAAGTTTTTGGAAAATAGCTGGAAATAAGGACTGTGGTTGACACACATTGAAGAGACGGATCACGTTTTGTTCTACGACATTGAATACATCAACGGTGACCTGACACTGGTGACAATTTGCCAATATTGATTTTTCCCGATCCGATCTTTATGCAATGCATTAAGAGAAAAAAAAGAAAAAAAGCATTCAAGTTGTCCCTTAAGGTTATTTTTTTTATTTAAATTGGATATTCTATCCAACATGGATATAGCTTCTTTCTTTCACAGCAGCATTGGATCAGTTCAGTTGTGCAGCATTGGATCAAAACAAAATCAAGCTTTCAGTACTCGTTAGCTTACTGCTACAATTAGACACTGCACCCTGCCCACTCTGTTGCCAGATTTGAGAGAAATAAGCAACCAGGTCTATGAAAACAAGCCCCAAAGAAGCAACACATACATAATGTTGTGTAATTTGAAACCAAAACTAAGGCCTCAGGATGACTTTAAGATTTGAACATGGTCATTTTTGTTTTGTAACATTGAATACAAAAAAAAAAAAAAGTATTTATTAAAAAAAAGAAATCCCGATCCACGATTTTTTTCTCCCGATTCCGATCTTTTGAAAATCACGTGATCGGCTCCGATCCCCGATCAAGTGATCGGATCGGGACATCTCTACCGAAAATGATTAATAGAAATATATATATATATATATATATATATAATGTATACATTTTTTACCAATGTTGTTCAGCTGCCTGATCATGGAAAAATAAATGATTATGGCAAAACTTAACTTAAATAATAATCACTATTATGGGTCCATAAAACATTTATTCAGCACTTTTGAATGCATACAGTACATTAATTCCAAGTCAAGTGCATTTTCTTTTCTCTGTAGGATAACTACAACAAAGTGCATTCAGAACAAAGCCAAGGTGCTTTAAAACTGCATAAACATCTAGGCCAGTAGGCCTACAACAAAATAGTGTAAATAAAGACTGTAGCAACCAGGCCTTCAACAACAACAAATGCACTTATAAGTGCATGCATACAAATGTGCAAACTGGATAAATCCACATGAATGTAGCTATTTAGAAATGAAATTACAATTGAATTTCAAGAATCTGTAAATAAGGCTGTCTGTCCTCATAAGCAAAGTAGTAAACATTGTATAAAGATACATAAAGTGAAAACTGGATACAAAATCCACAATCAATTACAAATTAAATTACAATTTCAAGAATTTGCAAATAAGGTGGTCTGTTCTCATGAGCAATGTAAACAACATTGTATCATTTAGATACCGAAAGTACAATATATTGAACACTGTGCTGCTGTCATTTCCCCCTAATGATAACCTGAGATGGTGAATTATAACTCACAATGAAAATTGTTCAGGAAAGTGGGTATAGAGTAGACATGTAGAACTAGATAAGCTTATGATAAGCCAGCCTTGTCTACTTATTAAGGAAAAGTGGGAGGTTCTTTTTAATGAACATTAGCTTCTCTGCTTTATCAGCCATAAGTCTGTTCCTCTTCTCATCAAGCACATGAGAGGCAGCGCTGAACAGTCTCTCGCTGTCAGTGCTTGTGATTTGATCTTACTCCGCATATTTGTCCGGGTGTTTTGATTTCAAGTAGTGGAGTAATCCCGAAGTGGTGAAAGTCTTTGCAGTTACACCCCCTCGAGAAATGTCAGCTGAATACGTTTTACAAATCGCAATCCGCGCCTTTTTCTCTGATATTTTTAAATATCTCCAAGCGGCAGACATGTTGACTGTGAGCCAGCCGCGAGCATGGTCGCGCGCCGTGGTTGTCGCCGCGTTTTGATTACGTCATCACAACAACACGTTAGCTTACCAACGTAACCCTGTTCTCTGACATTCGGTGATATTTTTTTGGTGCTAGAACCCTTTCGGCCGAAAGCGGAAAGGGCCTTTTTAACCATTTTCGGCCGATAATTTTCGGCGGCCGAATATTCGGTGCATCCCTAGTCAAGACACTTTCCATCTGATGAAGGCAAATGCCTTCCCAGATGTAAAAAAGTAGAAAACATTACATTCAGTTATAACTGCCAAAACAAACATTATTTGCACTATTATGACCCCTGTTAAAAATGTTTGTAATGTTATCTACTGTAAGTTGGTCGAACGAATGCCTCCTCATCCAGAAGCTGACCGAGCAGACCCGAGCAGCAGTCGAGAGGAGCCGAGCGCATCCGCGAAGCACACAAAATGGCTACGTCAGAGTTCCCTTTAGCCGGCAAATCTAAATCTCTTCTGTCAAAATAATTTCCCTTTAGCGCCACTTATGTGACAGACAAGAAGAGTATGTGACAGACAAGTATAGTTAATTCTAATGTCTAACACTTAATGTGGAGAAAGAGATGTCCTGTATGGGTTGATTGTGCGTTGATCTGTTGGTAATGCCTCGGGGTTCCGGTGGGCATGTAAACAAATGCATAATGCTGCGCTATACTTTGTGGCCTCACCCAGTTGCATAGCGACGCTTATTGTTTAGGTGTCTTTTAATAAGCAGGTAGTCCTATCATTAGCTAGAACTAGCTGGATCTGATCAATATGGACATAAACGCGAGTGAAGTCTAAACTGGCGGGAGAGAGAGAGAGATCAGCTGCTGCTGACGAGTCGACACGCAGCTCCGCATGATCACATGCAGCAGTGAGCGGACAAAACATACACTTCAGGTTAGAATATCACACGTAGCTATTTTAATTACCTCTCAAACTACCTAAACTAGTTATAGATATGTTTAGTTTTGCTGTCGGGTAACTCATTACTGGATCCGCGAGCTGCATGATACTAGCATAATAGATTGCCCGATCGGGCAACCAGCAGTTGAGGCTTCATTGCCCGAGCTAAATACTAGATGGCCCCGGGCCATCGGGCAGTCCTTAATGTCGAGCCCTGTTAATTAATACCCGAATTAGACCCGAATCAATAACAAAACTGCAAGCCTGCACGCACGACGCTACGCTTCTGAAACGCTTCTGGGACGCGTCCGGTGGGTTATGGCGCTAGACCAAAACCGCAGCGCGGCACAGCGCGGAGCAGCGCGGCGCAGACGGACCCAGTGGAAACTGGGGGTAAGAAGCAAAGCCAGATGCTTGTCCTTGACATGCCTTCAACATGTGAGATACAAGCCATGACCTTACATCTTGTGAAGAGATGCTGCACTGGCCTCCTCACCTTCATACAGATGTAGCGATTCATTTCAGACAGTTTGAAACGCGATGGCCGTGATTGGTACGTGATCTGCCCTCGCTCAAGGGAAAACCTCCAGCTTGACTTGAGACCGCCCCCGTGATAGATAAATGTAATTATAATTAAGCCAGCTGCAATGGATCATTGATCCACCAGGGGGTGCAGTGGGGCTCCACACTGGAGCTCATGTGAAATAAAGTCAGAAACAGTACGCTGGATGTACAGCGGAACTTTGTTAAGATCCATATGTCACGGATATCATACTCTGTGCTAAATAAGAGACATGTAATCATTTACAAAACATCACCATGTTGTTATTTAACAAAATAATGTTGTTTGTCGAAAAAAACGAACGGGATGAAATGCCCGGCTCTCGATTTTTAATCCTAATTTAATCATCATCTTCACCACGATCATTTATGTTTATGTTCGCCGAATTGACATGAAATCACTGACACATATGAATATACTGTATTCAACTTCATTAAAACGTTATTAACGTGTCTAAACTCAGTAATTCACAAATAATATTTATATTTTAATGGAGCCTCGTCGGCAGATCAGGATCCCAAAGCGTAGCGGAGGGATCCTGATCTGAATGACGGGTGTTATTTTCCCCATAAGGAACAAGTCGCTGCAAATTATCCCGCTTATTACATGGCCACATTCTCAACAAAGTAACGATATGACTCCCAATATTAATTTAAATGCTTTTATGGATTTAGAAAATGATTTTATTGATTTAAAAAATAGTTGTATTGATTTAAATTGACATGCATCCGCTAAGAAAAATAGTCTGTTGTTACCGTTTTTTAAACAGTGTGAATGAAACGGCAGCTCTCAGCTGTGTAGTTACACAACTAATGGCCCATCAACCACAGCTCTCTCCCCCCTCCCCCCCTGATCTTTCTTCTCAAGCAGCTAAATTAACAGTAGGTTACTCTGAGTGACAAGCTTACAGTTAGACACAACACTGTCATTGCAAGTGACCCTCAGTTAGTTGACTTTTATGTTCAACTGCTAAATTCGTTACTGATAAAAAAGGGCTTCTACTGTACCTAATTACCTTAACACTAGAACCGCCAGAGGTTTTTGTATAGGCCTACCTAAAACCGTCAAATCCCGCTATTAGAATGCAATTTTTAACAACATAGGGTGCTACATAACACACTTTCAGGAAAAGTCACGGACTGGGAGACTTTAATATTTTATTGAAAAAAAGTTACATTGCACACACACAACAACACATCACACAAATTGACCCGATTGGCAGTTCTAGTGTTAAATAAACTCACTAATTAATGAAACCAGTTCAATACGCATTACTCTTATTCTTATCATTCTTTATGAGCGCAGAAATAGTCTTAAAATCAGATCTGTTTTTTAAATGAAGTCTGACGGCAGGCAGTTAGCTCTGATCACCTATGATAAATGCGCCACACCTAATCGCTGGCCATTCAGCCACAGAGCTCCCTCTATACAAATCAGGCTGTAGACGGTGTGAAAGCACCTATTGTTTTAAATAATGGTCGGAATGTGAGCTGTGAGCCTTCTGAATTACCGTGGGACAGCACACTCTAAACTAAAATGTTCAATCAATAAAGTAACATCTTATCTTATCTTAATAATATCTTCATATTAATAATAATAATAAATCATACAGTATGTGTCCGAAAGGGAGCAGGAGGAAGCAAACACAAAAATATACAAAGAATATACTGCATATTAAAGCAAACGATTGTAAAGGTAAAAGTATGAGCATAACAAATAAAGAAGTGTAATATAAACATTTACATTATTATTATTATGATTATTTAATATATAAAGACTATATATTATTGAATTACAAGATTAGATATACTTTAGTTGATCTAAAATATTGATGTGTTCAAATGCTCTTCAAAACACAACTGCAAGTCCATGAAACTTGTCTTTCTGTATTTGTGAATGAAGCGCCATCTCCTGGTTAAAACCTGAAATTGAAAATCTGGCAACGCCCTCTTGGAAAATAGTGGAAGGGCTTAACATTCCTCTATACTGGTTTTAGGCAGGTCATAGGCAGGAAGCTGTAAGCTGGAGTCTGAAATTAAGTGCTACATCTGTAGGTCATCCCAACTGAGCCTCACACAGCTCCATAAGTAGGCTAACACTAGAACCCCCACCATCATAAATCCTCCTGGTTATCGTGTGGTAGGTTGGACTGCAAGTTTCAACTGTTCCTTGTAGTTCAGGACTTTCTTCAAGAAACCTTGAATCTACCCTCACAATTACCTGTACCAATAAAACTAAATCCAGATGCATGTAATTCACTACTGCAAAATCTACAAAATCTATTATCCATGCCCGAGTGACTGACCCTTCAAAGCCAGAAGTGGGCAGTTTGTTATCACATCACATTTTGGTAAGGGGTTTCAAGCATGATTGTATTTCCTTGCATTGGCTAAGTGTGTTTTTCTGACTCAAAATTGGCTTTCTTTAAATGCCTCTGTCACAATGTCGGAAGTCTTATCCAAATTACAGCTTTTTATATTCCAGGACACAAGATAAATGGAGGAGGCAGAATTGGCTTTTCTTTCTCGTATAATATTACCTGCCGTTTTTGTGACTCTTTTGAAGATGTGGCTGCTGTAACTAGCAGAACAGTTTGTACTGAGGGTGACTGTTTGCATGTGTGCGTGTTTTAATGCCATTTCTGTCTACATCAAATAACCCTGATATTAGAGCTATAGCTACATTTAAACATGTTGTGTTTACTCTTCTGCCTTACAGTGATTCAGTTGATAACCTTGAACATTTTAATAATAACCTAAAGTTCTTAGCGGATGCTAATGTCCTGCATAAAAAGAATTAAGTAAAATTCATTATAGAACATTCTAAAAGAGTAAAAGAAGGACAAGGTTTAACAGTTGTCTTTATAGGGGCCAGTAAGGCTTGTGTGGACGTAACAGCCCCAGGATATGTCTCTGTCCATGAACCGCCACCTAGAATGTCATTAGACAATATGATGACAGCAGATGCAATCAGTGTTGCAATTAGCGGCATGAAGTCATCCGCTTGTATTCTTGAACCTATTCCTGCCAAGCTGTTTAAAGCCAGTTTCCAGTGCCTCTCTCAGGAAACAACCATTCAAATAAAGTGTTCTTTAAGTTCAGGCCTCTTCCCAGAAGCTTTCAAAATAGCCATGGTAAAATCTCTGCTTACAGTCCCACAGACCCACCACTAATCCTCCTGTTCTTAGTAAACTCCTATTTTATGAATGGCGTTTTGAACCAAATACATTATGATTTAAATATATAAAAGGTTCATTAGACAAGTCTAATTACAAATGCTTGCTATAGTATAACCGGTAAGGCTGTCTGAAAAAGGTCTGCTCTGTTGTTCTTTTCGAGTAGTTTTCCTTTGATCTGATATTACATTTAGAATAATAGATTGCTATTTTCACATGCATTCATCTATGCCAGTGTTATTTCACATGTAATGTTTTTATTTACTTAGGAGCTGCAGAACAACATGCATTAAACATATTTAAAAAATATTCTATTAAATTGTTATAATAAAGTGCTAACGAACAAAGGCCCATTTGCACATGTAGCAGATGTGAGACAACATCACATGTTATTTAGAAAGGTTTCTTCAGCCTACAAATGAAGGTTATATGTGGAAGTGCCTCAAACTGCCATTATCTCTTATATTTAACTGGGAGAGACTCCACTGGTTGCAAAGTGAAGTCAGTTTGATGTCTGAGAAAATGCCTCTATCTCACTGGATTTCTCATGATTTGAGGTTTACTGTGGGAACAATCTCGCTCATTGCAGCTAAATGCGACTTACACAAACAAGACATGGTGGTAAACAAAGCTATGATATCTTAAGAGATGCCAAAAAGCTGACGGGTACTCCAAACTTGATACAATATAGGTTCTGCAGCTTTCAAATATAATGTATGCAATTAAATACACATTTCATAATAATTAAGTAACATAAATGTAAAGCTAGTTTCAAAGCAAGTGTCATTATAATGTGTATTTGAATCTATATTAAGGTACATAATGTATGAGGAGTAGTCTCCAACAGACCATGAAGATCCATCATGTTTTATCAGCTCAGTTGGCCTCTATGACGGAAAGTGCTATGCTTTTCAATATACTCACTTTACCATAGCATCTAATCCCCTCTGGGGTTCAGTCTTTAGGTCTCAGATTATAGGTTGGCATACATACAGCACTCCATGGTTCAAAAGAATGAAATATGTTTGGCTCGCACTGAATTTAATCTTTTTATTGAAGTAAAGTCCCTACAAAAATACTTCTCTCTCCCACGGTCTTGGTTCTGCACTCATGCCAGTGTCTCCAACAGAGATAATAGATTCTAGGCAGGCACAAACCAATTCTTCATATCTGCAATTTGATATATGTAGTTCATAGGTGGAGTTTGACATTTGCGCTTGGGGGAGCAAACTTTTTTTACTGACGTCAGTACACAGTCCCAACTATTGCGTGGGGTGCTACGGATACAGTAGCAATAAAACCAGCGCTCACCGCACTGAGTATGACTTTTCCACATACGAACACAACTCGTCCCGTCATGCACGCCTCATGCTGCCGTACACACACACTCATATGGAAGGGGCGGTCTCTCCCCCCAACAACAGTGCATTACATAACTGTAAAACTGATCATAACTGTGCACATCTTATACTTATTTGATAACTACTATATCCCTTGGCTACTTGAACACGCTACAATATTATTAACCAGTGTCCTACCTTATTAAAATATTGATATACAAAATATTTGTATTGGAACACTTTTCGACGTAGTAATGCTGTAACATATTTCAGACACTAGACACTTGCCCCCCCGCAAAATCCGCCTATGATGTAGTTGAGAAATTGCTGAGCGACAAATTGATCAGTGTTTGGGCTAGACTTTGATTGTGCAAACATTTTTAAGTGAATGATAGAGAAGACGAGTTGTGAATATGAGGCCTTTTGTTGCTTACGTTTGTGGAATATAATTGATGGTGCAGAAGGAGTGGAAAGACGACCAGAACAGAAAGTAGAGTTATGATGTCCTCATATTTTTAGACATGTGCAGTCAGAGCATGTTCTCCTAGTCAGAAATCCCCAAAAACAAAAAACAAAAAACAATGGATAATTCAATAGCATTCATGGCATTTGCTCGTCTGCTTCACATCTCCAAAAGCTGCATTTTGTTGTTATACTCAATCAAATTAGCTTGATCATCAGACTCATTAAAATGTGTTTTTATATTTCAATCAATTTGTCCATGCCTCAGTAAAAAGGCTGCTGCACAGTCTTAGCTATGGGCAGCACAACTCCATCCCTCTGAAGTTTGAACCGCCTTCTTGTTGGGAAACAGTTCCACGCAAGCCCCGACACATCATTTACTTTTACTTGTTGAGTACTTAATAGTACAGTATTTTATGTAGCCCATGTAAGTTTGCCATTGTAATTTAATGGCCAGCCATTGAAAGTCCTCTGCGCTTTTGAGATACAATATAAAATAAAAACTCTTGATAGATTTATATGCTTAGAGCAAATAATAAATCTAAAGCAGATATGTAATTCAATAAATCTGGATTATATTAAGAGAAATGCATTTGAGATTCAATTTAGGACTTATGAGGCTTGAATTATGAAAGACGATTACTGTCTGCCTGCTGCCATGGCTGCATGAGAACTCGAACTGAGAGAAGCGTTTTATCAAAACCCTCTGACACTTAATATAAGTCAGTTTTATAAATAAACTGCAGTAAATGACTATTAGGGGAGATGAGCATTTTGAGGAGATGATGGTTTGCTTTACAGACTTAAAAGCCAATTGAGGTCACCATTATGGGTTTTTTATTTTCAACAGTTGCAGCTGTTCTTTAGCGATTAGATTGACGCACCGTGTGGTGTGTACAAAGTGCTACCAGGCTAACAGACGAGTCAAAAGTAGAGGACCAGAGCCTCGTAATGGGATTTTCAGTGGAATACTTTTTCCCCCTTTATGATTCCCTGCTCCAGTCTCAGAGGGTGCAAGTGAAAAGTAAAGTATCCTCCCTTAAAATTCTCAACGGAAAGTGATTTGCATTGTATTATTCAAATTGCAGTTAAGTGCATAATACGCTCTAATTACATGCTACAGTACTGAGTGCGTTTTGAATTCATGCTTTTAATTTTTCAGGCAGACTAACCAGAGTGAATCACACAAAATGAATAATGGAAGCAGGCTATTGTACGGATGTAAAATTGTTTTTGGTACTATTTGCAAGTAAATATTTAATCCCATGTGCGCATACATATACATGTTTCTGCTGTCATTCTGAATGTGTGTAGCATATACAGGAGAGAAACCTGTTTGTTAGGGAGACTGGTCAAGTATCATTTGCGTATGAATTCTCAGCACTTTACACAGACCAGATTGCCATTGTTTGTCTATAGGCCATTGAGGAAGGATACTTGATTTTCAATTATCTATATTTCAGAGAACTATGGTCTTAATTGCCTTGATATGGTAATCCCACTTCATTTTGTATGCTAAGCAGGTTGGAATAAACGGTAATTGTTAGATTTTAGGCCTCCTTTGTTTGTATGTGCGCCGGGGGGAGTATCTCAGATCTGCTCACACTCAGTTAAAGCTGGAGTGAGTCAAATGTTTACCGTCACATCTCACAGAATGACCATAATATACCTGTAAGTGATGTACGTTTCAAAAGCAATTAGTCGTTAAGTATTTACCATGGGTTTAGACTGAAAACACAAGAGGCCGTGTTGGTGGGGTTGTGTAGTTTGAGGGAGATGATGAAATACACAACAGGAAAACTGCTTTGAATATTGGATTCATGAAGATTGATGCTTATCAGATGTAATAATGTTGCACAGCATTCTGTTATACCATCTGGAAGGGTTTGACAACCCTGAAAGGTTTTCAGTGAGAATCAATTTTATGTGTTTTGCAACAATTGCCAGGTAACAGTAGAAATAAGCTGCTCTTATTCAAAGAAGCTACCTATTCCTCTGCAGTCAGTAAATGAGATGTCCAAGTTGTTCATGCAGTACTAAAGTTGCTCTGAACAAAGCGTTGAGTAGCAGTGTTATCCTTTTGTGAATATGAAATATGATCATGCATGCAGGATTGTATTTAGTGCAGCCCAGCCTAAATATTCCCTCTTTCAAATATTTTGAACATGAAAGTGTTAAACAAGTAGTATGTTCTTTTAATTTAAAAATATTATTTATTCATACAAAAAAAGTATCACAGCTGTTGAATATTTAGAACTACAAGCCCAGCCTCAACGACAAGTTTTAAACTCCCCACCAAATATGAGGTCTTCTTACTTTGTGGTGTATTATTCATCAGATTAGTATTGATGCATGATGTTTTAAATACAGTCGGATGTCAGATCTGTCTGGCCAACAGAATCATCACCGGTGGGCACTTTACTGCACAGAGCGTTGCTTTTATCTCTGCCTACCTGGAGTGGGAGTTGGGTTATAGCTGCTCTGTGCTCACACGAGGACGTGAGTAGAAACACAACCGGCAAACAAAGGAATACCAAAAGGAAATAGTGTGAGACCAGTGTGAGCTGGCAGAAATAGCACCATTAACTCTGCTTGCTACTGCTAACCAACACTGTGAGCAGAAAAGATGGCATGACACAGTGATGGCAGGAAATCAAGGTATAATATTATCTACAGTATGTTGATCCATAACACTTTCCATTTATTTCATACAGTCATAGTGGAAAACACACAGGGATTGCTAAAAACATTGACGATCTAAAGGGGCAACATTATTATTTTTACTTTCTAAGGAGGGGGCCCTTAAGTGAGACTAAAACTGTTATTTAGACACAGGGTCCTTAAAGGAATATTCATACAAAAATTATGTAAAGCGAAAGTGCCGTTGTACAAATCCAAAATGTAAGTGCAAAAAAAAAATGAGTTCACCTTTTAACATGCACACCCTCTCAAGTGTGAGCAATTATATATTTAGGCTACTGTATGTGTACAATTATCTTTGTGTGACATGTTAAGCTGAAGTGTGTTGCTGATCTGGTTCACATGCCAACTCAATATATAATAACAATATAAGGCTCTTTACCAACTCTAATTAGACACCTTCCTCATGCAACAGCAACCATGTGTGTTTGTGATGTCTTCAACTCAATGGCATTACTTATATAGCCGCCTTGATTTATTCTGCATATAAAAATACTTCCACCGTCTTCGCTGTAAACTTCTCACAGCTGTAGAGGAATGACAACATTCAAAAAGTTATATTTTCTAGCTTGAAGCCCAGAACGGCGGCCTCTTTACTGCCAGGAAAATGAGTCATTTGCAGCAATGGCTTCCTAGAACTCCTCTTACATCAGCATGAGTGTAAAGGAGGATGAGTGGCAAGCCACCAGGATGTTATAGTGCTGCTTTCACAGCTCAACAGGAGCTGCCATCTTTTCCACGGGAGTGAAACCACAAGCAAAAATGTTCTCCAACTGTGGATTTGGAAACGGAGATATCTCACACACATCCACAGGCCTTAAAGTGCTACAGTATACATGCGCTCACTTAACTCTTAATTATCATGGATGCTCCATTCATCCATTATTAAGGACACTCTAGGCGTTGCTAATGGTATTTTAGGAGAGGAAGCTTTATCTACTGTAAGAAGGTAGATGTCTAGTTGGGAGTCTGTGAAATAATTTATTGTGACCCCACAGGCAGTTTAAATGCTGTCTGTATTTAAATCAACTTCAATGTCTCAGCAAGTTTGGGTGGTTTTGTCTGACTTTTATACCATTCAGATTGCAATTACTTTCTAGCTGGCACGCAAGGCATCTTCAATATTTTCAGATAAATATAGATGTTACAGTTACAGCACAGCGCAGGGACTAATCTGCAGTCTATTGTATTACACCATGGTTTCATCAGTACTCTTGTCATATTTCTTTTTTACTAAAGGGAGATTATGATATTCTGAATCATGCGTTATGTAAATGACCTAACATTCAGACGGGACATCTTGGCATTTGGATTCATACTGTATGACGAGTTATAAGGATGGCAGGTTGATTGAAAGAAATTCATATTACAGCAGATGGCTGCAGAGTCTGAGGGCAACGGCTGACATTTGAGGGAAACGGAATATCTGTGTGGATGTACTGTAAGACATCGTATCCAGAAAAATAAAACACCTCAATATCACGGTACTGTGATAGGGCTGGAAATTCACCTCTCAGCTTTAAAACAAATGCTTTCAATTTGGGACAATCCAAGCATCACCAACGTGAGACATCGTGCTGGGTAAAGTGGGGATACTGTATTTGAGAGGGAGAAAGAGACACAGAAAGGCTTTGTCGGTGAAATAAGCGGTGTTGCTTGTCAGCTTCTCCATAATGGAAAATGTATTTAAAATGGGGTCTACTGGATCTCATTTTACGAATCATTAATAATAAATTGCTGCCATCAATCCTAATGATGACGTGTGCCCTATTATCAGGCCAGCGTTTGGGACATTTCTGTTGACTTGGATCAATTGATTCCCCTTCACTCTTTATACATAAAACATCTGTTTTTGTTTCTTGAAAAACAGCGTTGCATAAACAAAGGTCCTTGCGGTCTGTAGCCTAGCTGGTTGGATGGATGACCTATTGAACCTCTGTTTGCTGTTGCCGATGACTGCTGATACCAAGAGACAGAGAGCAGGGGATGCTAAGCTCAAGGCAATGGTCACATTCAGTATAGGAGGGGGAAAAAGGCTAAACCTACAATAGCAGAGTTAAAGATCCATGACTGTACACGCTCCAGCCATATGAACACACTAATAGAAGAGATTATTTGGAGTACTAGGGGCATTATGGTTAGATGATCATGGATATGCCCTTGAACAACATCCATCACTCATATTACCTCCTTCGCCTCATGCCATGTTTATGAGCACGCCTTGATATGCAATCATTATGAGGATTTACTTTCACATACACAGCATGCAGGTAGGTCACTGCAAATAAGCACAGGTTATCTCAGAGAAACATAAAACAGGGGCCATTTATTAACTGTAAACCACTTTCACTACAGCTTTATTTTAATTTCTCATGACAAACACGGGCCAGCTTCCAAAATTGGGAAATGTTGAAATCGGTGCACACGTCAGAACATTTATCCAGCAGGATGTTTCATAGGAATGTTTATGGGCCTCTGTGGTACTAATGATGTATTGCCAAGCTCTAACTCTGAAAAGTAAGCAACTGAAAGAGTGTTGATTTAATTATAGTAAAGCTGCTATTAAATAGCAACCCTTCCTACAGCCAAAACACTGTGTGTGCTGAATGCTTGTTTTACATTAGAATTAGACAAATGATCTGAACTGGAATCATGATATCTCTGCCTATTTCATTTAATCAACAGTGGACTTGTGCAATTTTGTAATGTCCCATTACTTCCTGGAGTGTCAAAATCCCAGTGCAAAATTTGATTGCAGTCCAACATTAGAAATGTACTGAATGACTGAGACGTGTGCCAATACTGTAGGAGCCTGCAGAGCCCTGACTGAGATTTGCCAGGCTCAGCAGTCTGCAATACACACCATGACAAACGGCACCACACACCTTGCTGCACATTTAACAATTGTGACGGCCCCTAGGCCTTAAACTCAGGTCCCTGGTTAGCCACTCCCCAAACCAGGAGAGATTGCTAACACCTGATTTTAGTTGACTGCTCTCTACAAGTATGGGTGCCTGAGCAGTCAGTCTCTCTCTCCTCTTGGGTTACTTGGCTCTACTGAACCTGGGTTTGTTTGTTTTTGCTTTATATACTGATGCATGTTCACACACCCACACACATTACTGATTAACTCACTTCATAGTTTCTTTAAATAAATGCACTTTAATTGGAGATGAATCATGTGTGGTCTCCTTCTTTTGTCCGTCCTTGAGCCAGGGCGTGACAGAATGCTACCTGTGTGTGCAGTCAGTGATTGTGAAGTTATCAGCAGGAGCCTTCAACCTGATGCAAGTAATGCATTGGTAGCTTACACTACTCCCTGCACCCTGTCTCAAAACTCCTCCCTGTGTGTTCGGTTTTACTCCCACCGAAAGGGTTGGACAACACGGGGCGTGACTACTTAGCTTAGTGTAGAATTGCTCTTTTATTTAATGTGTTCTTCTCCATTCAAAGTAGCACATGGAATCACAAAGTTAGCTTCCTCCATACAAAGTTAGCTCTTCTTCATACAAATCCATTCAAAGTTAGGTTATCAACCTAAAAGAAAACAAATGATACACAAATTACATAAAGCATACACAACAAAAGTCTGTCACCATAAACACATTTAATCCAAAACACTCACTGGCTGGCCGTGTGCCCTGTGGCTGGTGACTGACAAACATTTCACTGGCCCTTTTTAAGATGGCTGACGGTCCCTCATCAAATGAGTCCCAAGGGAAACAAAATACTGGAACCAAGGTTCCCTCCCAACTGAGACCTATTTTTCATGACAACCTGCACAGCTAAACAAGTAGCTTAATGATGGAAATAAATAAATGAATAAGCAACCAAAATGAACTCCCAAAACCAGAGTCTCTTGAAGTGGGGTGTCTTTTTTCAAGCCAAGGAGGGACGTCCTGCCCTCCTAGCCAAGCGAGACGGGTCCTACCGTCTCCATACAACCGGAGCCGGAACCGGTCGGCCACTGCAACCGTTCACAGCCCTGATGAACTTTCAGGACAGGTCCCCGGCCTCTACTGCTCCTCCACGGGGAGCAGTACCACCAGCCTCCGTACGTCCCTGCAGAGGACGGTGGTTGGGGCTGGGACTGTCCGTCTCTTCTGGGATCCAGCAGTGAGGGGGGCAGGAAGGCCCACACAGGTCCGAATATCAGTGTCCCGGACGATTCCTCTTCTGTCTGGATAGGCTTTTACAATTCGGCCTAGTCAAAACTAACCTATTAAGGTGTTCTGGTCCGCGATCCAGACCAGGTCTCCCACCTGGACATTCCTGGCAGCTCTGTGCCATCTGGGTCGGAGGAACAGGTCTGGGCCTGCCAATTCACTCCTTGTCAAGAACTGATCTACTATGGCCTGGATAGCCTTTAACCTGTGCCAAGAGCGGCCTTCCAAGCTGATCCCCTCCTGGAAGGCGGACTTTCGTTCCTCCATGGCCAGCACAGGCCTTTTCTGTCTCACATCCAAGACCTTCACCTCCCACTTTGCTTGACCCAAGGCCTGATGCTTTTTGGTCATCCACATCTCTGCGGCCTGTCGAACCCAGGCTGTGACTCCACATAGTCTCAACAGGGTACTGAACTGTTCAGGTTCCACAAGGCTGAAAAGCGCTGCACCCCAGGGCATCCTCTTCGGTTTCTCCACCACTTGAACCGGCCCTTGGATTTCCACCGGTGACTGTGGCTCTACAGAACTACCGTCCCCTGATGCTCCTGTATCAGTGCCATGTCATTCTTGCTTGGGTCAGAGGTCTTCTTCAACTGAGTTCTTGTGACCACCGCTGAGAATACTTTCCTTTGAAGTCTTGTAACATCATCGCTGATGCTAGTTGCTACAACGCTGGCTGACTTCACTGGCCATTCAGCCTCCTGCCTTCTCAGAAATTCAGGGCCTATTTGCCACTCTGACTCCCCGTCAAGCTCCTCTGGAGTAGCTCCGCTTGTGACCATCTCGTTGACATGCTCTGCATAAGCCGTCTTCCACTCCGGATTTTTCTCAAGGCGCTTTTCGGTTCTTTGGAACGTTGCCTCCACTCCTCACTTGTTGTTTGGAAGCAGCACAGGATCCACCCTCCACGGGTATGCTGCATCCTAGTGAGGGTGTGAAATTATGAATAAAGATTCTTGGTGTATACAAGTCTGGCCTAAATCGTCTGTCAGAGAGATTGCAGCAATCCAGGGGGTGTAGATATCCAAACTTTAATTGTTCACAGGAGTTATCGTGTTACAGGATGTTCGTTTGTTATGTTGTGGTTATTTAGGAAATATAAGTAAACAGAGTAGATCAAATTAGTGAATGACAATATTAATCCTAATAGTTGCATTACGATTTCCTGCTAGGAACAGTACATACACATAAATGCTGGAATAGTCAGCTGCATGGTAAACAATACCAGAGATGCCTGCAAGAGGGCTCACTTGACCGCAACAAGTGCAAGTGTTTTAACACGTGATAATGGCAGCTTACAGGGGGATAACGTTGTACATACGGTAATGGCGGCTGACAGAGGCATAACGTTATACACAGCTCACCGCAATAGCACAAGACCGGACATATATGGCGATCGTACATACCAAATACAATTATATCAACAGTCACAGTGGACAGAAAGTGAAACTACTGAACATTTAACAGGCAGTCACACTTACGGCAAACAAGTACTGTAAACAATATATATACTACGCCTATTATTGTCTGTAAACTGTTATTTACATACAAAATGCAAACATATACAGTGGGGCAAAAAAGTATTTAGTCAGCCACCAATTGTGCCATTTCTCCCACTTAAAAAGATGAGAGAGGCCTGTAATTTTCATCCTAGGTATACCTCAACTATGAGAGAAAGAATGGGGGGAAAGAATCGCGGAAATCACATTGTAGGATTTTTAATGAATTAATTGGTAAATTCCTCGGTAAAATAAGTATTCGGTCACCTACAAACAAACAAGATGTCTGGCTCTCACAGACCTGTAACTTCTTCTTTAAGAGCATCCTCTGTCCTCCACTTGTTAACTGTATTAATGGCACCTGTTTGAACTCGTTATCAGTATAAAAGACACCTGTCCACAACCTCAAACAGTCACACTCCAAACTCCACTATGGCCAAGACCAAAGAGCTGTCAAAGGACACCAGAAACAAAATTGTAGACCTGCACCAGGCTGGGAAGACTGAATCTGCAATAGGTAAGCAGCTTGGTGTGAAGAAATCAACTGTGGGAGCAATTATTAGAAAATGGAAGACATAGAAGACCACTGATAATCTCCCTCGATCTGGGGCTCCACGCAAGATCTCACCCCGTGGGGGTCAAAACGGTGAGCAAAAATCCTAGAACCACACAGGGGGACCTAGTCAATGACTTGCAGAGAGCTGGGACCAAAGTAACAAAGGCTACCATCAGTAACACACTACGCCGCCATAGGGCTGGGCGATATATCGAGTTTACACGATACATCGTGGATTGCACTACATGCGATGTCGTAAATGACCACATCGTGAACATCGAGTTTTATGTTGTCAAATCAATTTCCCGCCGCGGCCAAAATGAGCTTTCCTTTCTCCCTCATAGACACAGTAACACACGCAGGCACACACGCAGGCACACACGCAGGCCCCGTCTAACTTGCACACAAACATTACACACATGCACAGTGACAGAGAGACGGGCTCGACATTATAAATGGCCCGCTGGCTCGGAAGCACTATTTAGACACCCCAGGCCAGCATAACGTACTTTCCAAATGCCCGCTCGGGCCACTAAAAATATTGCTTAAAAAAAATAAAATTGTCCTGTGGTATAGGTATTTTGACAAGCAATGTTGTTAAATTGTTTCGTTTATTAACGCTACAACATAGCGTTTCGTGAGGCGGTTGTCGTTGTTGGGTGAAAAGCAAACAGCTGTTTGCTGTGGAGCCAGCGCGAGCAGGCTCCCATTTGCCCGTGAGCGCCGGGCAAAAAACTATCTTCAAATAAAAGAAAGTCACCGGAGGAGTTAAAGGAGAGTGACAGGTAGCATGAGAAGAAGACGGAGAGAAAGTTTCAGCCAGCTTGATTGATGGAGTTGGCTTCTAGTGGTGCAGTGACGCGTCCTAAAACCCTTTTATAATCTATCGATTAGATTTATGATTCGAAAATTATAAAAGTAGGGTAGACATGTGGATATTATCCGGCTGAACAAAACGTGCATTTATCAAACAGGTTTGTTTTCCACAGACCTTATTTCCAGCTATTTTCCAAAACCCTATGGAGAAATCCCATTGCTTTTTTGTCGAGGGAACCAGCAGCTTACTTGCTGGTTTTATGACGCGTCATTGCACCTCTCAATATGATGCCAATATAAACAAGGTCTTCTGTCGGCTCTGTACATCAATGCCGACCTATGCTGACAAGTAAGTGAAGAGTAGAAAATATAAAAAGTATTGGCTATAGGGAAATGTCCCAGCAATTTAGGAGAATGAAGGTTCTAATCTAATCTAATACATAGCCATTACATGTCTGATAATGACAGGAAGACAGAAAGCGCATTATACTAATAATAATAATAATACTACTCATAATAATAGCAGACATTTTTGAACAATGACCACAATATCATTATTTTAATAAACCAAATATGAACAATTGAGGAAAATGAGGAAGAACTGATGATTCAAATGTTGTAGTACAAGTAGTAATGTAGTTAGTGCATAAATGACTATTGCAACAAATGTGTTAATTTTCTTCATTATTAGTCGATTTTTTTTATGCAGACATATGTTGCAGGGAGTACTAGAATCATCATATTGGCGTTACTGTAAACATCAAGGGGTTAAATAAAAAAAATGTATGTGTTTTAGAGGACATTTCAGAATATCGCGATATATATCGTATATAGTCATAAAATATAGTCAGAGATATAGTCAGTAAATATCGCGATATCATTTAGAGACCATATCGCCCAGCCCTACGCCGCCAGGGACTCAAATCCTGCAGTGCCAGACGTGTCCCCCTGCTTAAGCCAGTACATGTCCAGGCCCGTCTGAAGTTTGCTAAAGAGCATTTAGATGATCCAGAAGAGGATTGGGAGATTGTCATATGGTCAGATGAAACCAAAATAGAACTTTTTGGTAAAAACTCAACTAGACGTGTTTGGAGGAGAAAGAACACCATACCTACTGTGAAACATGGGGGTGGAAACATCATGCTTTGGGGCTGTTTTTCTGCAAAGGGACCAGGACGACTGATCCGTGTAAAGGAAATAATTAATGGGGCCATGTATCGTGAGATTTTGAGTGACAACCTCCTTCCATCAGCAAGGGCATTGAAGATGAAACGTGGATGGGTCTTTCAGCATGACAATGATCCCAAACACACCGCCCGGGCAACGAAGGAGTGGCTTCGTAAGAAGCATTTCAAGGTCCTGGAGTGGCCTAGCCAGTCTCCAGATCTCAACCCCATAGAAAATCTTTGGAGGGAGTTGAAAGTCCGTGTTGCCCAGCGACAGCCCCAAAACATCACTGCTCTAGAGGAGATCTGCATGGAGGAATGGGCCAAAATACCAGCAACAGTGTGTGAAAATCTTGTGAAGACTTACAGAAAACGTTTGACCTCTGTCATTGCCAACAAAGGGTATATAACAAAGTATTGAGATGAACTTTTGTTATTGACCAAATACTTATTTTCCACCATAATTTGCAAATAAATTCTTTAAAAATCAGACAATGTGATTTGCTGGATTTATTTTCCCCTCATTTTGTCTCTCATAGTTGAGGTATACCTAGGATGAAAATTACAGGCCTCTCTCATCTTTTTAAGTGGTAGAACTTGCACAATTGGTGGCTGACTAAATACTTTTTTGCCCCACTCTAGATACTAACAGGTGCTTATGCCACAGTAACAACACTTACAGTTTCATGCACGCACAACGCGGAACACACAACGACCCGTTCACTCGCTGAAAGTCTGTTTATGACCGGTCGCGCGCTGCGCGTGACTAATGACGTTACAGTGTGAGGGGTGCGTCCGGTAAATGTCTCTGGACTGCCTGGGGGGCGTCCCAAAGCAGGGAAGTTTGCAGAGAGGGGATGTGCTGTGCTCGTCTTCTGTCGCATAAGTGAGGCCCTACTTGATTTTCTTGAGCTATTTTTCTTCTGCTAGGGTCATCTCTTTCCCTCCTGGTTGGCATCCACTGCACCGACATCCACCACATTTGGGTTTGCAGGCCGCACTGATGCTGTCCAACTTCCACCAGTCGAGTATCTTCTTACTGGCTACAGCTGTAGTCCGGAGCACTTCCCCTTCTTTGTCGTGCCGCTCCTGATGGGTTTTTCCGGAGTTCTCCGGGTCCACGGGGGTCTCTCTGTACGACACTACGGCCGTTCTCAACGATCTCGCTAAGTGGGTTCTGGACTTGTGTCCTCCGCCAACAGTTTTTTCCAGTGGACTGTCCCACAGAACGAGGTCTCCTATCACCCTGGTCTTCTGTGGGGCGAGACGTACTTCTCTGTGGCTTATCAGAAGCTCAAACTGTTTTGGGCAGGCCAGCTCCTCAGTCGCGACTTCTGGGAAAAACCTCTTGAGCTGCTGCGGGGTGACTGCATGGTGTACTCGCATGGCTATCCTCTTCAAGCCATAGCAGAGAAGCTCATGAGCCCTTTCTTTACCCTCTGGGGTTTTCACCCTTACTCTCAGGGTGTACTTCTTGGTAGCGACCTTCATCGTCATCTCTCCAACTCCCTAGATGACCAACGTGATGTCCTCACCCCTTAGCTAGAGACGTCTGGCGCCTTTGTGGGTGATATAGTTTGTGTCCGAGGCAAGGTCTATCAAGGTGCCGATCTTCTGTCCGGCGTTTGCGGTCACCATCATCAGCATCATGATGACTGGGTGCTCCTTTGGTCCACTCTCCATCAGCCTGTTCTCATCTGTGCTGGTGCGCATCGTCGCTGTTGCTTTGTTGGTGAAGGCCTTCTTGTACTTTTCCAGCAAATCCCGAGGCAGATCGGTCAATAACTTTTCTTGCTCCTCAATCAGCCTGGCTTCTCCTCTAATTCTTTCTGCCCTTCCACTGCCCTCCTCGGTTCTTCTTATCTTTGGGCAGATGAGGTAATGGTGATCCGAGGAATCCCCTTTCAGACAGCCTTCTTTTGTACAGAGGAACCTCTGGGCACATTTGCTGTCTTCACCATGAGAGCCTAAGCACTTTGTACATGCTCCTGCCTTCTTCAAGAGAGCCTTTTTTCCTGGCTGGTCAAGCCCTCGGAACTCCTTGCAGGCAAACAGCCTTCCTCCGTGCACGCACCCTTTGAGGCTTCTCCTTTTGTGGCCTTTGTGAAGACTTTCCTCTTCTCCTTCCTGTTAGACTGCTCAGGAGAGTCCACGGTCGACAGTTGCTCCATCCTCTCGAGGACTTCCTCTTGCTTCTTCAGAAACCATAGGAGACAGTCAAAGTGGTTGCTTGGTGTTATACCGTTCATAGGGTCACTCACTTGAAAGAGCCAGTCCCGCTTCATGTTATCTGGAAGCTTGCTCTCAATGGACTTCATCACTAGACGGTTCTTTATAGCATCCTTCTTTCCCAGGTCTATAAGGTCAAACAGTGCTCTCTCCACAGCCTGAATAAGGTCAATTGTTTTCCTTGGCTGGTTTCCTTTGATAGCAGGAAACTTGTCCACTTCAAGGATCTGCCATGCAATTGTCCCTTTGTTTCCATATCGGTTATGCCTGCTGTTCCCGGCGGCACGCTAGCTGAACCGGGTTGTGCGCTGCGTTCTGTGCTGGCTGGTGGTTTACCGCTGGGGTTGGGTGGAGTGTTGACTGAGTCTTTGCTCCTAGTAGCAGTCTCCCATTCAGCCACGTTAGCAGTGCGTCAGTCCTCCGCTCTACTCTTTGAGTCACTAAACTCTTGCTCCCACTGGAGCCATAACGACTCTCTCCGGTCTGTCAGGCTCATTACATGCTCTCCTAGCTCACTTGCATGAGCTGCAGGGATCCAGGCCTTCCATGTGGCCAGTTTCTCGTTGGTCTTTTCTTTTTTTTTGATCACATTTTTTTATTCACACACATTTAGTAAATTACAAAGTACAATCACAACGCAAATTACAAAAAATACAGAAAAACAAATAACAACAATCTGACAAGAGGACAAAACTAAGAAAAAAATAAAATAAACCCTCCCACCCCAATCCCAGGACCTCTCAGGACCAATGACTGCAAACAAATACATCGGTTAAGATAGCTAGATCCGCTCCGTCAATTTTTCAGTTGTCGACACCCATAAACCGATATTGGACTCCTTAACTCCAATCACGCGTGTAGTAGACGGTTCCATGTAGACTACGTCAACAAACATTAGTAACCAGCAGGTCACTGAGAGCTTGTCGGGTTGTTTCCACCCCATAGCAACCAATTTCTTGGCAGCCGTAAGGCCAGCATAGAGAGGTCTTTTCTGGTACCCAGTAGCCGGCAGCTGAGATAAGTCATTTAAAAGAAAAACAGACACAGATACAGGTACAGTCAAAGAAAATATGTTGGACAAATTAGAGGAGACCCCGTTCCAAAAGCGAGCAACAGGCAGGCATTCCCAGAACATATGGAGAAATGTACCAGGAGCCCCCATGGAGCACAGGGTACACCGAGCATCTGCCAGAAGACCCATCATATGCAGCCGTCTGGGTGTCAGGTAAGTTCTATGCGCATAGTTCAGGTGGATTTGTTGGTGGTCGGGATTGCGAGACGCCTGACCAATGTTAGCTCAGACTGAATCCCAGTTAAAATCAGGTCTCAATTCTGGGACATCCTTCCTCCACAGTCTATCTAAGGGAAGGTCACCATAAGAGGACTCAAGTAGGTAAGTATAAAACATAGAGACAAAGCCCCTGGATGTTCTTCTATCAGTGATGAGTATGTGGAATGGATGCCGTGCTAGTTGTTGATCCCACGGGACCCCATAAGCCTTAAGGGCTGTCCTAAGCTGAAGGTCATAACAGCCTTTAAGATCATGAAAAGAGTGGAGACCACTGTCACTGTAAATATCTCCCAAGGTGTGAAGACCCTTCCTCCCCCATTGGGAATAATTAATAGGCCTCCTCCCTATGAGTAATTGGTTGTTAGGGGCATTGAATAGCGCATCATTTCTGTGCATTTCGCCAAGTCTGAATTACATGAGTGCCAAAACTAAGCTGACATTGTTTGATAGATATGTTTGTGTAAATTATGTCCTGAAGTCTCCATGGGGAGACTAACTTCACTTCTAAAGCCCGCCATGAAACCACAGCTTGGGGGTCAAACCAATTAATCAAAGATCTTAATGAAAAGGACCAGAAGTACAATTTAAAATGTGGTACTGCCAGCCCCCAATCAAGCCTCCTTCGTTGAGTAGTGGACATTTTGAGTCTAGGCCGCTTGTTGTTCCAAATACATTTTTAAATTGCAGACTGTAGTTTCTGCCAACGACTATTGGGGGGCGATAAAGGAAGCATTGAACTGATAAAATGAACTCTAGGTAGTATATTCATTTTAATTATTGAAGTTCTGGCTTGTAGTGAGTTGGGCTGGCTCGAGCACCTATTGAGGTCCTGGAGAACCTTGTTGTACATGTCTGTATAATTATTCTTTATAGTCTTGTTAAGGTTTGGGAATATTTCAATACCAGGATATTTGAAATGTTCTACCACAGGAATGTTTGCACGGAGAATAGCTGATTTGGCAGCGTCGTTGAGAGGCAAAAAGGCAGACTTGGGCCAATTAATCTTAAAACCTGATAGGTTGCCAAATTCCTCTATTACACTAAGCAAACGAGTTGTAGACGTTGAGAGTTTCCGCATAAAAATCAGTACATCCGCATACAGGGCAATGTGATGAAGCGAGCCTTGGATAGAAATGGGGATAATATTCTGTGATTGTCTAATAAATTGGGCCAGTGGCTTGAGCGAGAGGGCGAAGAGCCCTGGACTCAAGGGGCAGCCCTGTCTGGATGACCTTGCTACAGAAAAAAGTGACGAGATAGTTTTGCCTGTTAAAATCATTGCTGAAGGGGCAGAATAAAGTACTTTGATCATATGGATGAACCCCTTACCTAATCCCATAGACTCTAGAACAGCCCATAGGTATGACCATTCTAACCTATCAAAAGCCTTCATAGCATCCAGAGATAATACAGCCGCTGGTGTTTTATCATCTTTGCTAGCGTCAATGATGTGCAGCAATCGCCTGAGATTGTCCGAGGCTAGGCGACCTTTTATGAAACCGGTTTGGTAACAGTGAACTAGAGATGTCATAAAGTTCTGTAGGCGACGAGCCAGGACCTTCGCGTACATTTTAAGATCGGCACCAAGTAGGCTTAAGGGCCTGTAGCTGCTACAATCAGATGGATCTTTATCCTTTTTTAGAAGTAAAGAGACAAGAGCTGTGTTAACATCTCTGGCAAAACTACCCCGTTCTATTGAAAATTCACTCATGGAAAGCAACAGCGAGCCCAAAAGGTCCCAGAAGGTCAAATAGAGTTCTGGGAGGATGCCGTCCCACCCAGGCGCCTTACCCTTTTGCATGTCGAGGACCGCTGCTTTAAGTTCCTCCAAGGTAATAGCCTCAGCCAATTGTTTGGAATCATCCTCTGTTAAGCATGGTAATTCCAGTTTATTAAGAAAAGCCTCATATTTAGTTTTATCAAAAGTGACTTCAGATCTATATAATTCCGAATGAAAGGATTGGAATGCATCATTAATCCGCTTAGGGTCGGTGGTTATCTCCCCTTGCTGGGTTTTGATAGAAGGGATGTCAGCAAAGTGTTCATCAGCACGAATTTTCATAGCCAGCAGGTGACTAGGCCTAGAGCCATGGAAGTAATAGTGTTGTCTTGTCCTGTGCATCAAAAATTCGGATCGCTGTCTAAGAATTGAGTTGATTTCTTTCCTAACTACCTTTAACCTTAAATTAAGCTGTTCAGTGTAATTCAATTGAAGTGAAGCGTTCAGATTAGCGTACACATTTTCTAATATTTCCAATTTGGAGAGTCGAGCCTTTCGCAGATTAGATGCAAATAGTGTTGAATTGCTCCTGATAAATCCCTTAATTGAGTCCCACAATACTCTAGGATCTTCGACAGATCCTACATTAAACTAAAAAAAAATTCGGTGAGTTTTGCATTAAATTGTTTACAGAAATTCATCATTTTTAAGCAAAGTTGTGTTAAATCGCCACCTAGGGGCCCGGGAAGAGAGTCTTCTTAGTGAGGCCAAGAGTAAGATGCCTTTGTGATCGGAGAGCGCTATTGGCAGCATGGAAACATCAGTGCTGTCAAAGAGATGGGGTGAGGCGAACAAGTAGTCGATTCTAGAAAATGTCTTATGTCTGGAGGAGAAGAAAGAAAAGTCTTTCGAAGAGGGGCTAATCAGGCGCCATTGGTCCACTAGCCCTGTTTCGTGAGCCCACGCACGCAGGGCGGAAGAAGCCCTCCTTTGGTCTGTTGTCTCAGAGGCTCCTGATCTATCTATAGCTGGGTCCCATACAGCATTAAAATCGGCCCCTACTATAAACGAGTAGTCTGTCAACTCTAACATGGCGGCAGTGAGTACATTATAGAAACCTCCCTCAAATGAGTTAGGAGCATATGCTGAGACCAGCGCAATTTTCCTATTAGAACATTCGACTTTTCGATAGTTATCCGGCCTGTTGTGTCTGCCCATACATCTAAAACTTTTATATTTAAATTGCGCTTAGCCACTATGGTCACTCCCCGGATTTTAGTACTTGCAGAAGAAGATGCTATGACATGATAGAATTTGTCAGCCAGTCTTCCCGCGTCATTCTTCAGAAGTTGAGTTTCACTCAGTAATGCCAAATCCACCTTTTTCCTCCTCAACCAGCCTAGGACACTTGTGCGTTTATGTGGAGCGTTAAGGCCCCCCGTATTCCAAACCAATATGTTTAAATTAGCCATTTATAAAGGTGAGCAGTGTGTACCAGTATAATAATAAAAGGAATGCACAGAAATTGTCGAAAGGACCTGAGGTATCCCGCCCACCCGCAAAAAACCCATGAGCAAAAAGGTAAAAACAAAAACAAAAACATGCACACATATGACAAAACAAAAGAGAGGCCATTACACCCCAACCGGCCCTCCCACAAAAAGAACCAAACAGTCCGCAACCAGAATAAGAACCAAGGGCTATACAGAATTGAGCCCAACAACATCCCATGTTAACATCAACCCAAAAAATGTGCTATGTTAACATCAACCCGAAAAATGTGCTAGTGGGAAGCCATAAAATCTAACTAGCAGGTCTCACAAATTTAAAATGGATAGCAAAAGCTGCTAAAGATGTGTAATAACATCTAATAATAGTGCGTATATAAAAATAATGAAATTAAATCTATATATCCTCAAATATACATATCCTTACATGCTCATAAAAAACTATGTAAATGTACAGCCAGGGATCTACGAATCATTAAATGATTAATGTAGTAACTCAACTAGCAGACCGACAGTAACCTAACCCCAAGAACATATCAAAAATAAATGTAGCAGATATAACTGAATTTACCAAGTCAAGTGTACTTATGCAGTAGTTGCCCGTTAACCGGGCGTAACGTTACCGACAAAGCTAATAAAGATTACTGCATTTAACAAGGAAGTGTGCCAAAGCTACAGTCCCAAAAGAACAGAGAGGGGAAAAAAGAATCCCTTGTAGATAGATTAAGCCGGCCCACTAACGGAGCTAACATAGCTAGCCACACATAGTCAACACAGTATTGCTACAGGCCCAGAATAGCCTGCTTCGTGTGTACAGGTTCATTATAAAACATGTGAAACCGGGTGTGCTAAAGGCGCTAATACAGCTAGCCGCATATAGCTTCCATGGATAGTCACAAAACAGTAGTCAGTTTACAGCCACAGGGCTTGGGCGATCTTGATGTGCAAACCTGTTACTCATTGCCAACATGAGGGTTGCTATGATCCGGTGAAATGGTCATCGGTGCAGCTTGCTCCTCTCCCAGCTCCGCCGGGACGTCAACGAGGCGACCAGGAGAAGGGCGCTTCTCCAAAAACCGCTCCGCATCCACGGCTGAAGCGAAGAGATGAGTGGAGTAACCCATTTTAATCTTGAGAGTGGCAGGGTAAATCAAGAAAGCATCAGTTCCCTTTTCCCGTGACAAAGCCATAACCCGTGAGAATGCTCTTCGGCGTTTAGCTGTATAATCGCTGAAGTCAGCAGCGAAGCGGAGAGCTCTGTTGCCGATTGAAGGGGGGTGTTTCCTTGCCTCACGGAGGATAGCTTGGCGTGTGGAGAAGCGTAGACAGCAGAAGATAAAAGCCCGTGGCCGTTCTCCCTCCGTAGGGGGACCGCCGCGGAAGATTCTGTGGGCACGCTCTATTTCAGGTTTAAGTTGCTTCAAAGCGGGGAACCAAGTGGGTATCATGCGCTCCAGAAACTGCACCGGGGCGTCACCCTCCGCGTCCTCGCATAGACCATAAACCCGAATGTTGCACCTCCTATTACGGTCCTCAAGATCCGCTATCTTCTGTTCGAAACCCAGCATCTTTTGTTGAATGGTGGAAAGGACGGTAGAATCTTTCTTGGAGCTATTTTTCAAAGCATCCAGCTCTCCTTCAGCTGAAGTAATCCTTGTCGTTACAGTTGCTAGCTCTGAGTGCATAGCATTAATCTTGTTAGCTACTCGATCGAGGCTAGCATCTATCTCCTCACGTAGCAAGGTCCTCACCACTTCGGCGATGGATTTAATATCTTCATCTTTAAACGTTTTAATAAATGTTCCCTTTGCATCCGGCATTCTTATAGCTTTCCAACAGATAATTCGGCGTGAAATGACTTAATGTGTAATAATAGTGGGATGTTGTCGGGGAGCTCAAGACTTACGCAGCCATTTCGTTCCCGCGGTCAACCGGAAGCCCTCTCGTTGGTCTTTTCTATAGACTCCCTCAGGTAGTTGTTTTGCCTTTCACAGAGCCCGAAGGTTTCATGCTTCACCTCGATCCTCTCTGCTTGGTCCATGGCTCTCTCAGCTCGCCTAGCGAGAGGAGCTAGTTCAAGCAAAGCGAATCTGGACCAGAGAGACGACTTCACTTCCTGTTCAACCTCGGCAAACCTTTGGTCGCAATCCTTGGCCATCTTCCCGACGTTGTTCGCTTGCTGCCTGCTGGCTTTCGTGTCTGCCTCAGACAGTGCTTCGCTGTAGTCGGTGTTGGCTGAAATTATGTTGCAGTATTCGCTACCAAACTTGTCCCATTCAGCCTTCAGCTTTTCTTCTGTGGACGAGTTGGCGGTTTGGGTGAGGATATTTGCTTTTCTGGTGAATGCTGATTGAGCTCCAGATCACTTTCTTTTGAGCTCTCCAAGCTTCTCCTCCTCTTCTGCCAATTTGGCACTGGACTCTGTCTTCTCTTTGTCGCCAGCCATTCTGTTGTCCAACGTCCACTGCTACTAGCTTCTTCTTTGAGCTTCCTGAAGCTGTGATGGTTCTTCTTCCTACAAGCTTTAGCTTGAGCCAGGGCTAGCCATTCACTTCCTCAGTGTGTAAACTTGTTCTAGTTAGGCTTAGGCTTCAGCTCAGTTGCTTCAGTCAGATAGCCTAACTTGCTAGCTTCAAGAGAATAGTCTAGCTTGCCTAGCTAGCCTAGCTTGTTAGCTTCATGAGCATAGCTCAGTTGCTTCGGTCTGGTAGCCTAGCTTAGCCTAGCTAGCCTAGCTTGTTAGCTTCAGGAGGATAGCTCAGTTGCTTTGGTCTGGTAGCCTAGCTTAGCCTAGGTAGCCTAGCTTCAGGAGGATAGTCTAGCTTGCCTAGCTTAGCACTTGTTAGCACTCTGCTGCTAGCTAGCATCAGGCACATGGAGCATTCACAATCTTTTTCCCAGCTGACCGTCGTCTTGGGATTCCCCTCAGGTCCTTGCTGGTTGTTTTGTCATTTGTCTTGTTATCCCACGCCACCCGACTTCTTTTCTTACAGGTGAGCACCGGTTGATAACTCCCACCGAAAGGGTTGGGCAACACGGGGTGTTACTACTCAGCTTAGTGTAGAATTGCTCTTTTATTTAATGTGTTCTTCTCCATTCAAAGCAGAACATGGTATCACAAAGTTAGCTTCCTCTATACAAAGTTAGCTCTTCTTCATACAAATCCATTCAAAGTTAATTATTAAAAGAAAAACACATGATACACAAATTACATAAAGCATACACAACAAAAGTCTGTCACCATAAACACATATTTAATCCAAAACACTCACTGGCTGCCTGTGTGCCCTGTGGCTGGTGACTGACAAACATTTCACTGGCCCTTTTTAAGATGGCTGACGGTCCCTCATCAAATGAGTCCCAAGGGAAACAAAATACTGGAACCAAGGTTCCCTCCCAACTGAGGCCTATTTTTCATGACAACCTGCACAACTAAACAAGTAGCTTAATGATTGAAAGAAATACATTGAAAATAAATGAATAAACAACCAAAATTAACTCCACACTGCGAGGCAATAACTGAAGCCATGAGGCGTTTTATTTACTACATGTGCTCCTATATTATTGTTGAAAATGCCACATTTGGATGGGGATGGCATTGACCCTGTAACCAAGGTAAATAATACTCCAGTCAGCAACATTTCAGTGACAACTTTCTCCTTAGCTGGCTAAAAAGATACCCAGTGTACCAAATCATTGTCAGTGTTTACTACTGCTGGTGAGGACCTTATGTTCTGTAGTATTTCTGTTTCAGTACTTGCAATAAAAACTGATGACGTATCTTCTTTTATATTTATTTTCTCAAAACTGATAAAATTCATGAGCTGGGAAAAATATAGAAATCCTATTAAATCTTTGCTGAATCAATTTATAATCACAGCTGAATTAAATTGTGTCAAATTGACTTAGAATTGCAGCATATCACATCTTTATACATTTATCTGTTTCTATATATTTTAAAAGCTCAAGGCTTTTCACAGAGATGGTACCCCATGCTCACTTCTGCTGAAATAGCATACACACATGCCACCCTTATTAAACAAGCAATCCATGAATACATATGAATATTGAATGAAATAATATTGGCCTCTTTTGCCTGAGAATAGAAGAACATTAAAAAGGAACAACTCTTCTTGAACCCCTATTGTTGATGCAGATTAAATTGTCTTAGGTTGTAGACTGATGTGCATACCCACTATGCATTCTCAGAATAAAGCATCACTGCTCCTCCCCTCACCAACCCATCATCCTCTTTGTCCCCAGCAAAGACTGTCATGTGTGTTTACAGTAATCTCTTCATCTCATAAGATAAGGATAAGTTGTTCCCGCATAATCCTTAAGGTTGCCCTTTAAAGCTTTTAAAGACCATATCTAACTGTATATAAATATGCAAACAATTGCCACTTCTTTAGCGTTGGCTTGTCGGACTAAAACATTATGTTGGATTTTAAATTCTTCTGAGTAATGTGTTTTTTAGGCCAGCTGTGTTCTTTCCCATTAGACCAACGTACTGACCTTATTGGTACATTTATCTGACAATAATGTTTTAGCAACATACAGTGGGGCAAAAAAGTATTTAGTCAGCCACCAATTGTGCAAGTTCTCGCACTTAAAAAGATGAGAGAGGCCTGTAATTTTCATCCTACGTATACCTCAAATATGAGACACAAAATGAGAAAAAAAAATCCAGAAAATCACTGTCTGATTTTTAAAGAATTTATTTGCAAATTATGGTGGAAAATTAAGTATTTGGTCACCTACAAACAAACAAGATTTCTGGCTCTCACAGATCTGTAACTTCTTCTTTAAGAGCCTCCTCTGTCCTCCACTTGTTAACTGTATTCATGGCACCTGTTTGAACTCGTTATCAGTATAAAAGACACCTGTCCACAACCTCAAACAGTCACACTCCAAACTCCACTATGGCCAAGACCAAAGAGCTGTCAAAGGACACCAGAAACAAAATTGTAGACCTGCACCAGGCTGGGAAGACTGAATCTGCAATAGGTAAGCAGCTTGGTGTGAAGAAATCAACTGTGGGAGCAATTATTAGAAAATGGAAGACATACAAGCCCACTGATAATCTCCCTCGATCTGGGGCTCCACGCAAGATCTCACCCCGTGGGGGTCAAAAATTATCACAAGAACGGTGAGCAAAAATCCCAGAACCACACGGGGGGACCTAGTCAATGACCTGCAGAGAGCTGGGACCAAAGTAACAAAGGCTACCATCAGTAACATACTACGCCGCCAGGGACTCAAATCCTGCAGTGCCAGACGTGTCCCCCTGCTTAAGCCAGTACATGTCCAGGCCCGTCTGAAGTTTGCTAGAGAGCATTTAGATGATCCAGAAGAGGATTGGGAGAATGTCATATGGTCAGATGAAACCGAAATATAACTTTTTGGTAAAAACTCAACTAGACGTGTTTGGAGGAGAAAGAATGCTGAGTTGCATCCAAAGAACACCATACCTACTGTGAAACATGGGGGTGGAAACATCATGCTTTGGGGCTGTTTTTCTGCAAAGGGACCAGGACGACTGATCCGTGTAAAGGAAAGAATGAATGGGGCCATGTATCGTGAGATTTTGAGTGACAACCTCCTTCCATCAGCAAGGGCATTGAAGATGAAAGGTGGCTGGGTCTTTCAGCATGACAATGATCCCAAACACACCGCCTGGGCAACGAAGGAGTGGCTTCGTAAGAAGCATTTCAAGGTCCTGGAGTGGCCTAGCCAGTCTCCAGATCTCAACCCCATAGAAAATCTTTGGAGGGAGTTGAAAGTCTGTGTTGCCCAGCGACAGCCCCAAAACATCACTGCTCTAGAGGAGATCTGCATGGAGGAATGGGCCAAAATACCAGCAACAGTGTGTGAAAACCTTGTGAAGACTTACAGAAAACGTTTGACCTCTGTCATTGCCAACAAAGGGTATATAACAAAGTATTGAGATGAACTTTTGGTATTGACCAAATACTTATTTTCCACCATAATTTGCAAATAAAGTCTTTAAATATCAGACAATGTGATTTTCTGGAATTTTTTTTCTCATTTTGTCTCTCATAGTTGAGGTATACCTAGGATGAAAATTACAGGCCTCTCTCATCTTTTTAAGGGGGAGAACTTGCAGAATTGGTGGCTGACTAAATACTTTTTTGCCCAACTGTATGTTGTTTGTTAGCTTCAGCAAGCATTATCTTTGAAAACGGTTAAACTCCATGCCCCTTGTCTCAGTTGTTGATGTGCTCTGACTCACAGACAAAGTGATACAGTACACTTTGAAATTCAGATTGTTGTTCTCAGCAAGTTGATAAAAGATTTTGTTTTGTTGCCATGTAGTCAGTTTATCTGCTGTACACACCAAAGGGTCAGCCACGATGCTGCATGTCAGATACCAAACTACAGTAAGACATGCCTTACATTATTTATAATGTGACAGTTTGCAAATATAGAAACCTGCAGGTCTTTAGCAACATGGTCAAACTAGAAACTTCTCAGTCCCTGACATTTTATCAGATGATTGATTTTATTTTATTTGTTTTATGAATTGTGTAGGGCACATGTTAAGTTAAGTTATTATCTTCTAGCCCATGCATTTAAACTTGTATCCCTTTTATGTTTGTTCGTATGTTTTCATAATTGTTAGTTAGCATGACTCCACAAAACTGATTTTGGAGAAATGCAGGCCATGCTTCAAAGATGAGTAGATTACAGTATGTACTACATTTGATTTATCTCTGATACAAATTAAGACATGTTCTAAATCATTTGAAAGAACATTGTTTCCATTTATTACCACATCTACCATCTCTGGTGGTATATATTGGTCACAAATGATGAACCATACCGACTTGGTTGATTCCCTGACTGTTGGCATCTTCAAATAATCACCAATAGAGACAATGTTGTTGCAGGGTTGAGCAATAACACTTCTTCAAACAGACTGGCTATGTGCGTCATGGTGCAGACTAAATGAGCCACTTCATTTTCATATTTATTAGTTTTTTTTAAGCCACGTTCAGCTCTAATCAGACTGAGCACCAAAAACCTGAGTTGAAGATGCTTTTAAAATATTTCTCAGAAAAAAAGATAATTACCTCTTTTCATTTGTAAATGGTAAAATAGTGTTTTCTGCCATTAAATAAGTTATTGAGTGTTAACACTGTGGCAGTGATCGCAAAACCACCACAGGATGTGCTGCTTTCCATTTTTCTTTTGGACATTGGAACTGCACGCTCAAGTTTAAGATAGAACATGTTATTCCCACTTTGGCCCAACACTGCTGATTGTTAAAGAGCATCTTGCAGGGTTTTTTTTTTTCTACATTTATGCTTAAACTTGCTTGAAAATTACAATTAAAAAAGTGAGTTTAGGATTTGATATGTTTTACGAGACATAAGGGCAGGAATTCAGAGGGAAAGGAGCAATTTTGAGCTCTGCTCTTAAAAACGGCTTTTTTTTAAGGTCTAACGCGTCATATTACATAACAAAGGGGAAACATCTCTGCTCTCTGACCGCGGGTATAGTTAATAGTTGCGTTGAGTTGAGCGGTTGTGTTTTAGTGAGCTGGTATTTTTCGGTAGTTTTACATTGTATTTCACCATTTGTAATCATGGTGCAGTATTGTGTTTGTGCAGGTTGCACAAATACCAGCCTGTCAGGACATCGAGTCCACAGTAAAAAGGACCGGAGCTAGCGTTCGTTCCTGGGTGCATTGTGCATCCACCTCCCTGCAGCACATACTCTCCACAGCTTTATCAGGAAACCGTATTACTTCTCCCTCCACCCCCTTCGCTGCTCTCTCTCTCTCCCCTCTGGTACATGGCACCGTAAGACATAGTGTGGAGTTGCATTAGGTAACGCTGTGGTGGCTGTACTGCTCCAGCCGTCTCCTTTGTGTTTGTTCGTTTCCCCCTGTCTGTGTTGTTTGTGTGTGCGTGGTGGCTGTCACTCCTGGCTCCCGGCTCAACCTCCACTCACCTGCTGCAATCAGCTGTGCACCCTCCCCGACTACATACCTGCTTTCCATCAAGCCATTTGCAACGGCATATCAACGGAGGCTCCACAACCTTTCTCCGCCAGATCGTCAAGTATCAGCCGTATCTCGCGTCTCTCCTCCGGTACACAGCACCGTAGTGTGGAGTTGCATTAGGTAACGCGAGATACGGCTGATACTTGGCGATTAGTTTCTGTTATGGATCAGTCTCAACAGTCCTGCCAGTAACGTTACTATATTATCAATGCTACGTTAGTTATAGCCTGATATATGATAGCTAACTTCACAATGTTGTGATGTGACGTTAGCTAACATTCTGTAGCTAACGCCGGTCACTCACCAAGATAGCGGCCCAGTTCTCCACTGGTTCTCCTCACACCACAGCTCAATTTCTCTCCGATGGCCGTTATTTTTTCTAATCCTTGGCTGCTCCTGGTCTCTTGGACGCCTAGCAGGCTCATAATTATAAGGTTGTGGTCCGTCATATGCATTCAAATATTCATGTTCAACTTCTTCTGTGTCTTCTGTGTCGAAACTAGCATTGGGATCCATGTTTATTAATACGTTACACCGGCCGCTCTCCCCCTTGTGTCCCCCGTGTTACGTCACACGCGGGAGGTCACGTGCCGAGGCTTTTTTATGCGGAAGTGAACATTTCTTACAAAAACGACACCAGATGTCACTGTAGTGTAATCTAGTGTATTCATCATTTTCCTACACATTTATTCACAGGTGTCTTTAACCTGGAAGTTGCTCTTTAAGGCACAAGATTGACAACAGCTTCTCCTTGTCTGCCTTGTCTTGCCACTGCACACAACCCGTGTGGCAGATCTACTGCCCTGAGAAACATATGAGTCACTTCTGCATGCATGCAACCAGGTCTCATATTCAGGTCTCACCCAAGCCCATAGCCCTGTAGCCTGCAGGCAATCTGTGACCATTCCTGTAAAATTGATCGATCAATACTGACAACAGCCATAACACAAATGCATTATGATGAATGTTGCCGTGTGTTTTTTGTCGCCTCAGGTTGGGCCGAGCTTTGATTCAGTTACCGTCCTACACCTCCATTAAAAACGCACAGCCTAATGTGGGGGTCTGAGGGACAGAATTAATAACCTGACCTTTGACTCTCAGATAAATAGTTACATTCCAGTCTGACAGGAATATATTCATTGGTTCAGTAGAGTGTAATAAAGCAATCGGCGCACTGCATTGATGACTGTGTGTAGTTATTACAGTGCACTGAGCGAACAATAAATGTCATAGCATTTTAAAAACCAGTGTTGAATCAATTTTTCTTGTCGTAACATCCACTTGTCGTCATATCGTACAACATGCAGCACAAGACCAATGTCATTTGAAATGTGTTTTGCCATGTTATATATATTTTCAACAGAAATGTAATATTAGTCAAGTGTGGGGTTACATTAAACTGTCAACCTATGATATCGCTGTTCCTGAGGAAAAAGGAGAGCTGTGATTTACAAACATTATCCTCTTTGGCAGAACACTCTTATCTGAATTATGTCAAGGCTTGCCAACGATGTGGAGCAGTCCGCTCGGAGGAGCTGTGCTGTTATCTGAGGAGGCATGTGAAAATAGCTTTATATTGTCTGATGCGGCTGTATTCATGCCACGTCTTCCTCATGACAAACAAACATACCAGAGACAGCTGCACAGATTGCACTTAGCGAGCAGCAACTCAGGCTGAGCGGACAGAAGTCATAGGGAAATGAAGGGCACCTCAGGTAAGAGGCGGTGTCTAAGACATCTCCTCAACTAGATTGGCTTAGAATAGATTAAGACAAACAAGGCTGTTGCCTTCCCAACTACAAGCTCAGTTGTGACATTTGCATCCATTTCGATGATTGAAAGTGACAAGCACCATGTTTCGGCCTTTACTTAGTGGTGTGCTTTCTTCTACTTCAATTATTCAGGTCTTTGTTGGACAGAGTATAGCACCTCTCTCCCAGGCTTTTCAACATCATCTGATTTGTTACAAGCCACTCTCGTCAAGGCACAAACTCCTGCTTAACACTTGACTAGGTACATTTTGAAGTTCAGAATGACGTGGGGCTCAAAAGGCTTTAAGGCTACACTGTTTCTCTGTGACTCTTTGGACTGGATGCTATTCAAACCTTAGAAATGCATGCAGTTTCTAAAAGTGATTCAACAGCATATTCCAGGTAGGGCAACAATTATAACTAGGGTTGGGAACCGAAACTCGGTTCCTGATGAAAACCGATAAGAAAATGCCGGGTACCGGGTACCCATACAAAATACACAATTTCGGTTCTGCTTAACGGTTCCTAAACGTGGTAGACCCTGTATTCCAGCGGTGACCCGGTGGAATACAGAGCGGACCTGGAGAATCACAGAACGGCCGGTCGCCAGCGGGCCGTTGACGGGCAGCTCGGTACGCTGACGGCCGGCACCGCCCTTAATAACGGCATCATGTAAGTTGCGCTGACAGGCGACAGAGGTCCACAGTTGCCCCGCAGCGATGCTCCCCCCGCACTCCCGTAGACAGTTCAAGAGCTCAGTCACTCCATAACACCAAAGATGGATCACGGTAAACGCTCCAAAGTGAGGTTCCACTACACTAAAACAGAAAAAGACAAGGCACAGTGTAATGCCTGCAGTGTCAGTGTTTCCCCTAGGTTTACTGCCTTGGCAGGGTGTTGCTCGGGTACCCCGAAAAAAATTTTCGGGGCACCCAGATTTTTTTTATCCTCTGGAGCAGAGGGAGGAGCTGTGGATTATTGTTATTGATATTGTACAGTAACAAAGTATTTGTACATTAAAAAGTAATAAAGTACAGTGTTACACTGTACTTTATTACTTTAATTCAAACTGTATTCCCTTCTTATCATGTAGCCTACACTTCTTCCTTTCATTGATACATTTAAATCACCTGACTACAGCATATAACATACCTGCTGCAACCCTGTGCTGCTGCTGCTGCTTCTCTCTGCCTCATCCTCTATTGCTGGAGGCAGCTCCACCTCATCTGATCTCTGATATGAAAGCAATCGTGTTATGATCATATTGAGCTATTGGTGTGAGTCTAACATTAAAAAAGCAGTCTGCTTGTCATACATTGCTGACGATACATTTTAAGTGGCAATTTGTTGAGCCACTGCTGCTAAATGCCGGTAGCATCAAGCTAGCAAATCCTGCATTAGCCTCACATCAACAGGTGTAGACAGAACCTCCAATTATCCTGAGCTAATTTACTGAATAAACCAACTCACATCTCCTGTCTTTTTTTTCACCCAACTCATTAGACTATTCTTCTGCTGGCGTTTGATTGTTGTTTTCTGTCAAATTCAATACTATAGTTCAAAACCGCGGTCCCTGCTCACCATCTGTGAGCTATTTTTAGAATGCGCACGCTACGTTTGTTGTCACGTTCGCGCACGTCCACCTGGGCAGGCTGTGTGTGTCCTTCTCCCGTGACGATAACGGCTTACGGTTAAAAAATAATAATAAACACATTTGAAACTGGGGACACACACAAACGGGCAGACAGCAGAGCTGTTGTTCTCCTCCTTTCTTCCGCTCTTGTCTCTGATTGTGAGTGTGTGCATTCGCGTGTGTGTGTGTGTGGGGGGGGGGGGGGGGACAGAGCGGAGGGATAATGTGAATACGCAAGGCTGTGGACACTGAAACATGCACATTGGATAAATAACATAGGCGTTTCAGGGGTAGACATTAAGGGTAAAATGCCACTGGCCCTCCGGGCCGGTGGAATGTTATTATCACTGGCCCCACCATTGTAACCACTGGCCCGGAGCATTCGTCCAAAAAAAATCGACTTATAATGAAGAAAATGAACACATTTGTGCAATAGTAATTTATGCACTAACTACATTACTACTTGTACTACAACATTTGAATCATCAGTTCTTCCTCATTTCCTCAATTGTTCATATTTGGTTTATTAAAAATAATGATATTGTGGTCATTGTTAAAAAATGTCAGCTATTATTATGAGTATTATTATTTGTATAATGCGCTTAATTCTGCCTTCCTGTCATTAGTAGTTAGAAATGTAATGGCTATGTAATAGATTAGATTAGAACCTTCATTATCCTAAACTGCTGGGACATTTCCCTAAAGCCAATATCTTTTATATTTTCTACTCTTCACTTACTTGTCAGCATAGGTCGGCATTGATGTATAGAGCCGACAGAAGACCTTGTTTATATTGGCATCATATTGTGGTGCAGTGACGTGTCCTAAAACCTGGAAGTATAAGCTGCTGGTTTCCTCAACAAAAAGCAATGGGATTTCTCCAAAGGGTTTTGGACGATAGCTGGAAATAAGGTCTGTGGAAAACAAACCTGTTTGATAAATGCACGTTTTGTTCAGCCGGATAATCTCCACATGTCTACCCTACTTTTATAATTTTCAAATCATAAATATAATCGATAGATTATAAAAGGGTTTTAGGACGCGTCACTGCCCCACTAGAAGCCAACTCCATCGATCAAGCTGGCTGAAACTTTCTCTCCCTCTTCTTCTCATACTTCCTGTCTCTCTCCTTTAACTCCTCCGGTGACTTTCTTCTATTTGAAGATTTTTTTTTGCCCGGCGCTTGGCCGGTTAACGCTGGTATTAAAAACATTAATGGCGAATGGTTAGGTGGCGCGAAAGTCTGTAGTGAAGGAGCGCGCTCCCGCTCACGGGAGCCTGCTCGCGCTCCACTCCTGTTTGCTTTTCACCCTACAACGACAACCGACTCACAAAACGCTATGTTGTAGCGTTAATAAACGAAACAATTTAACTAAATTGCAAGTCAAAATACCAATAGCACAGGACAATTCTTTTTTTTTAAAGGAATATTTTTTGTGGCCCGAGCAGGCAAGTGGAAAGTACTGTAGCGACCCTGCAGTGCTGAACTGGGAGAGACTCACAAGGGGATTGTTGGGGGGAAGACGTTGCCCTAGTTAGCCGGATAGGGCGGGGAGAAAAAGGGGGTGGGGTTTACAAGTGACCGGAAGAGGGTCAAGCTACGGCGGGAGAGCTAGTGAGGGATCCTGAGAGAGCTAAGAGACAATACCGCTACCTATCTTTGTTGTTTTGGGCAGTCTTCCAACCCCGGGGTTTAGTCTGTTTGTAGGGTAATAAAACCCGGATAAATTACAGCCATCGTGTCCTCCTCATTTAAGTAGTTAGCCACCCGTGCGGCGGAGCCGCGAACGCTACATTGGTGTCAGAAGTGGGATCCCCCCAGTCCCCGCACTACAGTTGGCTAACTACGCTAGCATCGCTAGCCACCGCCGGAGGACCGAAATGGCTGAACACGGTGAGAACACGGACTTATATGCCCCATACACCCCCCCAGAAACACCACGGAGGAAGCCAACCAGCGATGCACAGGTGGTAAGGAGAAAGGAAAAAAAAACAACCTACTCACCCCTTGCTACACTGCTGACGGACCTTCCGGAGGAAATAAAAGGAAGTCCGGTTAAGTTTGCTGCAGCCACCGGATTGCTGACTGAAAGAGCAGATGTAAACAAAGACACGTGTGGACCGGCTCCGGTGGATGCCCAACCAAAATCTATCCCGGAGTTGGAGAGAGACATAACGGCAAGTAAATGGGGTGGCCAACAAAAATCTATCCCGGAGTTGGAGAGAGACATAACGGCAGGGAAATGGGGTGGCCAACCAAAATCTATCCCTGAGTTGGAGAAAGACATTACAGAAAGTCTAGAGCAGGCATCCTCAAAGTCCGGACTCCGGTCCGGATCCGGACCGAACCACAACTGTCTCTGGACTCTGAGCAAATTATACTTTTCATATGTGTTATCTGCGAGACATCGCCACAACGCAACGAGTCAAAATGTTCCGCTATGTCCAACAACAAACAGTGCTCTGCATGTCCGACTGTTCCACTGTCTGTGTGTGTCTGTCAACGCATTGGTCCAATCACATTCAGCATCCCGTCAGCGTTTTTTCCCCCCACCAACAGTCTGCGAATCAGAGGCACAGTAGGGCTGGTCTTCGCGGAATGCGGGTGGGAAAAATGCGTGTGTTTTAAAAAGTCAGAGCGAGAGTTAACAGCTCATCTAGTTGCATCTGTACTGTAGCTAGTAGCCTAGTTTCACCTACTGGGGTGGCATGGGGCCTTGCCACCCCAGCTGCCACCCCAGTTGGCAGCTTTGTTTTGAAAGAAAAGTTGTGGCTCATCGGACATTTATGAGAGAAAGTCTCTAATGTCCGAGTACAAGTGAATGCAGCACTAGACGCACGCCTTGTAACCCCTCCCCCGGCCCTGGCGCGAGCGTGGAAATATGATAGGCGGCGATTTCATTAGAACGGTACGGCGCAAAACGAGAAGCATTCGGACCCAAGTACTGAAGGAATGAGGTATTTGAGGTCTACAATGAGAGACTGTCAGGTTGGCTGTACTCAGCATTGAATCAAAACGCACTAAAGCTGTTGATCTTAATCAGTTTGTGAGGCGTTTTGCTGAACAAGATGGTAATCGCCGCATTCAGCTGTAATAGACATGTCAACTTGATGCTCTGCTCACGGATGAGCATACAAAACTGTTAAGATGATGACCTTACGTGTGTAAATATATGTTTTTCTTTGTGGGGGTCTGCCCCCAAAAAACAGTTTTAAGTCCTGAGAAAGTCAAATAAGACGGTGTTTAAAACTACACTGCCCAGCCAAAAAAAAGTAACCACTTTGATTGAACTAGGCCAGTAGGTAAGGACTTTCCACTGGATCATAACTGAAGTATAAAAGAATGCATGACTGAAGTGATGGAGAGTAGAGACCATGTTTGAAGGCAAACAAAAAGAGAAAATAACAGGTCAAGCAAATCCCCCTCTCAGATTCCACAGCAACCAGAAGAACAGAAACACTGGCTGGTGATTTGATTCACCAGCTTTGTGATGGAATACAAAATGCACAGTGCATTTCCTTAGCGGTGGATGAGTCCACTGACACCACTGACAATGCTCAGTTGCTGGTCTTTGTGAGTTTTTATGATGAGGCAAAGGGGAAGTTTGTTGAAGATGTGTTGGGCCTGACGAACCTCAGTGGACACACAAGGGGGCAAGACATTTATAAAGCAATAATGGGAATGCTGAATGAAAGAGGGTGCGGCTGCCTTTATTCATAACTGTGCAGCTCTTACACTGCGACTCTGAGGGATCAAACACAGACACAATAACAATGAAAATGCTGCATACAGATTATTTTTGTTTTTGCAACCTCGTGTTAAGAATCTTGTTATAATTTTTTAAAAGTTTGAATGACCGTAATAAACGGACCTTTGTCTTATTGAAAAACTTTTTTTGGACCTTTAAGATTTGTATTTGAGTACCCCTGGTCTAGAGGAACGTTTTATGCAGAAAATGAGCATTGCAATGGAGCGTGCTTTGGGAAATGTTCTCAATAACTCAAAAAGTGACATTAAATCCATGAGGGGAGGGGAAGCACAAGATGTTGGGGCTAAACCTCATGAGCCCTATTGCAATGTAAATTCTAACCATGCTACTGACAATGCCAGTGTGAGCTCCGAACCTGCTAACGTTAAGGATGCTCATATCACTGTTGATGTCCCATGCCCAACAACAACCCCCCACCCAAGTACATGCCCCAAAGCAAATACCTACACCGCCAATGGACTCGGCCAAGGTAGCTCCCTGACTGCGGGCTCGGCTAGTCCCTCTACTACCAATAGCCAAACCAGCGATGTGGTAGCTGCTCTGACCACCGCCCTCACCACGGCATTGATGAATGTGCAGGGACCGACACCTTTCCCCAGGGAAGGCCAGCTAAAGGTCGGACGCTATGATGGGCTCACTTCATGGGAAACGTACTGGGCCCAGTTCAACCTCCTAGCGACTGCGAATGGCTGGTCCCCTGCAAAGAGAGCAGTCCATTTAATATCCGCCCTGGAGGGTGAAGCTAGAAAAGTACTACTTGATGTGACTGCTGCTGATCTTGAGAACCCACTAGCTATTTCCAGAGCACTGGAGAGACGTTTTGGAAACACTGCCCCTGCAGTTGTGATGCGGCAGAGGTTTAATGAGCGGATGCGGGGTCCTGGAGAGAAGCTAGGAGTTTTTGCAGCGGAACTGCGCTACCTGGCTCAAAGAGGATTCCCCGATTTCGATGATGCAACCCGCTTGGTGCTAACGAAGGAGGCATTCATCCGTGGCCTGCAGCCCATCCCATTACGGCAGCAAGTCCGGCTCGCAGACCCACAGACCTTGGGAGCAGCTCTAGAGAAAGCACTGGTGGTGGAGGACATCTTCCTGGAGGGTTTTGAAAATGGCTCCACGCAGACATTGACACGACCTAAGGCTCAAACGTATAAGCCTCCTAGACCCAACCCTCCTCCGCTCGGCACAGAGAGCCCACCGTTGCCCCCAGAGGGTCGACAGAGTCAAGCCTGCTATAATTGCCACCAAAAAGGCCATACATGGCGCTTTTGTCCAGCTCCTGTCACCGCTCCGGAGGGTTCAGCGCCGGGAAACGGGCGGGGCTCGGTGTAGAGGGGAGTCGACCGAGCCAACCCTTGCCCCCCAGAGACTGTGACACTCAATCGGTGATTAGAATACTCCACCTCCCCTCTGCTCACGCCCTTTGCTCCCTTGACACCTTCCCCACAGACTGCTGCAGAATACCTGTACTGGTCAATGGTCAAGGGACCCATGCCCTGCTGGACTCAGGCTCCACTGCAACTGTTCTACACCCGGATCTCCTGCCAGCCGGAACTCAACCCCAAGCCACCGAGGTCCCTCTCATTACCATCACCGGGGGAGAGGCTCCCATGCTGGGGAGGTGTGAAGCACACATCCAAGTAGGAGCATATTCAGTGCGGCAACCGGTCTGGGTTGCAAAACTCAGAGAGAACTGTGTGATTGGACAAGACTTTCTGTTTAGGGCAAGAGCAACATTGGATTTTAACGCACAAGCTATTACCTTTCCAGGCGGGGAGTCTATCCCCTTCCTCAAGGAGGGCGCCGGGGACGTTGTAGTGCAGGGAGACCCACCAGGTTGGCTGGATCCTCCACAGTGGGGGCCCCCTTTCGCAGAGAGCCCTATTCCCCCACTGGATGAAAACCACCCACCATCAGACTCGGTGGTACACGGCCAGCCACCGGTACCGGCCATTGTACAGACCGCAACTGTAACCCCCGAGGCTGAAATGGAAGCCGCAGCGAATTCAACGGTCGCAGACCTTTGGGAGGAGAATCGGGAGGGCCTGACCTCAGATCAACAGGATAAGCTCTGGGACCTTTTGTATAAGTATCGACACAGTTTTTCCACCCACCCCAACGATGTAGGCTGCACACACTTGGTCCAGCACTCTATCGATACAGGGGACGCACAGCCAATCCGGCAACGGCCTAGGCGAGTCCCCTACGCCCGCAAAGCAGCTGCTAACCAAATGATACAAGAGATGAAAGAGGCTGGCATTATCGAACCTTCAGAAAGCCCCTGGGCTTCCTCGGTCGTAATGGCCCCAAGAAAGGCCGGAGGCTGGAGGTTTTGTGTCGACTATCGGCCGTTGAACGACAAGACTGTAAAAGACTCCTATCCACTGCCTCGGATAGATGAGTCTCTTGACTATGTGGCCGGCTCTGCATGGTTTTCCTCTTTGGACCTCCGGAGCGGTTATTGGCAGGTGGCCATGGCCCCAGAGGACAAAGCCAAGACTGCCTTCACCACAGGACGTGGCCTGTGGCAGTTTACAACCATGCCATTCGGGTTATGTAATGCCCCAGCAACATTCGAAAGGCTAATGGAGAAGGTCCTCGCTGGTGTGCCCCCGGAGCGTTGTCTCATCTACTTGGATGATCTCCTCGCACATGGACCCAGCTTTGACTCCGCGCTCGAGAACCTGAGGGAGGTTTTAGAGCGGATCAAGGGTGCAGGCCTAAAGCTTCATCCTGGGAAGTGCATGTTGCTGCGACGTGAGGTCTCCTTCCTGGGGCACCGAGTCAGTGGAGCCGGCATCAGGACGGAACCGGACAAGGTTGGAGCCGTCCGGGACTGGCCCACCCCCACAGATATCCACCAGCTGAGGTCCTTTTTAGGATTAGCGTCCTACTACCGGCGTTTTGTGGCGGGATTCTCGACGGTCGCTGCGCCTATGTTCAGCTTGATGCGCAAGGACACACCCTTTAAGTGGGGACCTGACCAGGATGCAGCGTTCCAACAGCTGAAGCGCGTATTATGCGAAGACCCGGTGCTGGTTGCCCCTAACCCAGAGCTGCCATTCCTCCTTGACACGGATGCCAGCAACACGGGCATTGGCGCTGTACTCTCGCAGTTAACCCCAGAAGGAGAGCGGGTTGTTGCGTATCACAGTCGCACCCTTGATAAACCGGAGAAGAACTACTGTGTAACTCGCAAAGAACTGCTGGCGGTGATTGATGCTGTGGGGCATTTCAAGCATGTCCTCTGTGGCCTCCCATTCATCATCAGAACCGACCATGCTGCGTTGAAGTGGCTTATGTCCTTTAAGGAACCGGAAGGACAAGTAGCAAGGTGGATCGAACAGCTCCAGGCTTTTCAGTTCACCATACAACATAGGGCTGGAGAAATTCACACGAACGCAGACAGTCTCTCTCGCCGGCCGTGCGCCCCAGGTTGTTCCCACTGTGACCGTGCTGATGAGCGGGAAGCGGTGAACCTGAACCCGGGGATGGTGGTCTGTCGGGCCCTCTTACCCAACAATGCGAATAGGTGGAGAGAGATGCAGCTTGAAGACCCTGACCTTAAAATGGTCATGGGATGGCTGGAGTCCGACGTGCGGCCGCCTTGGGATGAGGTGGTTGCCCTCTCTGCCACCGTCCGAGGACTCTGGTCTCAATGGCCGGGAGTGGAACTCCAGGAAGGAGTCCTGAAGAGGTGCTGGCGGGAACCCGCCACCGGAGAGGAACGCTGGCAAGTCGTTGTACCTAAAGACTTCCGCAAAGAAGTGCTCCAGGTGCATCATGGATCCCCTGGAGTTGGACACTTCGGAGTAACAAAGACGTTGCGGCGACTAAGACAGACATTCTATTGGGGCCTGAGCCGGAGGGATGTTGAGGACTACTGCCGCCGCTGTGATGCCTGTACGGCTCGTAAAGGACCCCAGGGCCAGTCCCGTGCACCCTTGCAGCAACATTGTGTGGGGGCACCGATGGACCGAGTAGCCGTCGATATACTGGGGCCACTCCCCCGTACTACTGGAGGGAATCGGTATGTGCTAGTCGCCATTGACTACTTCACAAAATGGCCGGAAGCGTATCCCCTGCCTGACCAGGAGGCAACCACCGTAGCAGAGGCCTTGGTGCAAGGGATGTTCAGCCGCTTTGGCACCCCCTCTGAGCTTCATTCCGACCAAGGACGGAACTTTGAGTCACAGGTTTTCGCAGCAATGTGTAGCCAGCTTGGCATTAAGAAAACTAGGACCACCTCACTTCACCCACAAAGCGACGGTTTAGTGGAACGGTTCATGAGGACCTTGGGTGCTCAGCTGGCCCTCACCACTGCCCCGGATCAAAGTGACTGGGACCTGCAGATACCCCTCATCCTCATGGCTTACCGCAGTGCAGTCCAAGACTCAACCGGCTGTACTCCGGCGTTGTTGATGTTGGGCCGGGAGCTCAGAACGCCACCGGAGTTGATGTATGGACGGCCTCCGGATGCACCTGATGCCTTGGCTGGTCCGGAGTATGCCAGGCGGCTGCAGGATCGTCTAGAAAAGGCCCACAGCTTCGCCAGAAACCAGTCTCAACAGGCAGGTGTCCGCCAAAAGCGGGTCTATGACGTGCACGTCAAAGGTCAGGATTTCCAGGCTGGGGACCTTGCCTGGGTGTATGGACCAAAGAGAGCGAAGGGCCGTTGCCCCAAGCTGGATAGCACATGGGTTGGCCCTTGCTACGTGGTCGAGAGAGTGGGGGAGGTGGTTTATAGGGTCAAACTGGTTCCCAGAGGGCGCACAGTGGTACTGCACCGGGATAGGATGGCACCTTACAAAGGGGACCAACAGCCAGCCTTTCCTGTGACCCCTACTAGAGCACGGCGCGGGCCCCCCCGCCGAAGGAGAGACCCACCGATGCAGCCACTGGATGTCCTTCAAGGGGAGGTGGTGACCCCGCTGGGAGCAATAGTGCCACGGAATACTACTCCACAAGTGAATCATGGAGTAAGGAGGTCGCAGAGGGAGCGACGGATGCCGGTTCGCTTTCAAAGTGTTGCTCTACCTCGGGGACGAGGAATTACCGGGGGGGGCAATGTAGCGACCCTGCAGTGCTGAACTGGGAGAGACTCACAAGGGGATTGTTGGGGGGAAGACGTTGCCCTAGTTAGCCGGATAGGGCGGGGAGAAAAAGGGGGTGGGGTTTACAAGTGACCGGAAGAGGGTCAAGCTACGGCGGGAGAGCTAGTGAGGGATCCTGAGAGAGCTAAGAGACAATACCGCTACCTATCTTTGTTGTTTTGGGCAGTCTTCCAACCCCGGGGTTTAGTCTGTTTGTAGGGTAATAAAACCCGGATAAATTACAGCCATCGTGTCCTCCTCATTTAAGTAGTTAGCCACCCGTGCGGCGGAGCCGCGAACGCTACAGTACGTTATGCTGACCCGGGGTGCGTCTATCGTTATTCCAACCCAGTTTAGATTTAACCACTCCCACTTCCGCATTACGCAAGAACGTAGCTTTAGCGTCATAGACTTCATCTTCGGCAGTTATAGCGGTCGCGGTGTAAAGCAGGATATTGAATAGTTGTTTTTTGTCTTTCCAAAGGATTTGTTGACTGAAAGTAAACGATCCAGAGTCCTGAGATTGTATTACTGGTGTTTTATCATCTCAGCTGGTGTAAGTGCAGAATATTGAATATAACCTTGACTATTACTGTGTAGCCTACTTCATTTATCTGACAGCATTATTTAATGATACTATTATATATATATATATATACACACACACACATGTATTCATTTATAAACATATATATATATAAACACACACTTATATGTACTCACACATGTATTTATTCATTTATACACACAGATGTATTCATTCATTTATACACACACAGCATTATTTAATGATACTATCTTATATATATACACACATTTATTCATTTATAAACATATATATATATATATAAACACACACTTATATGTACTCACACGTGTATTTATTCATTTATGCACACAGATGTATTCATTCATTTATACACACACACTCACATATATACACTTTATATTAATTAATTTGTACACACACACATACACAAAACAACACAATATAATAAAAACAGTTGCAATAATAACATAATATGGTATGATCAATTCTACCCTTTTGTTTTTGCTCCCATATTTCAATTAAAAGATATTTTTCAAAATCAATATTGGTGAGGGCTCTTTTGAAAAAGATAATCAATAACACCGCCTGACAGTTGTTGCAGATTATACAGCATACTTGTTACTTACACATATGTGCCATGATCGGAATGATCTCGTCTTGTACCTTTACTCAAGTACAAGATCTTATCACTTCTTACACCTCTGGAAAGCACTTTTATGTAAAGGAATACATTTTTATAAATGTCCCAACATTTCATTTTTACATGGCAAAACGTCAATATATTATTAATGTTAAAATAGACATTTATAACATATTATAAATGTCTATAAAATATTAAATAAACGTTAACATGTTACATGACAAACAAAAAAACGAAACATTATATATAGGCTATATATACAGATGTTTGCTAATGTATCCCTCTTATATCCATCAGGAATTAATATTAAATGATGAATTAACATTACCTCAGCACTGCATAAGTGTGGTCGTCGGTCATATTGACAAAGAAGCACTATTATATTGTATATTATGCAGCGTTTATAAGGACAGTATTTTGCTTGTCAGATTCAGATTTCGCGGGTGTGCCGTGTCTATGATGCTATCGCGTAGAGCTACGTCGATCCTTGCGTAATGCGGAAGTGGGAGTGGTTAAATCTAAACTGGGTTGGAATAACGATAGTCGCGCCCGGGGTGTCTAAATAGTGCTTCCGGGCCAGCGGGCCAATTATAATGTCGAGCCCTGCGTTTAGTTTATTTAATAAAAGAGCACATGTTCAATGTGAAAAGTGACCGTAGATAGATTACTTCAGTTGCAATTTGGTGCTATATATATATATATATTTTTTTTAAAATAATAATAAAAAAAAAACACCTTGAATTTCAGGCAGGGCGCGGGGCTCCGTTGGCAGGGCGCAGTGCCCCACCAAGACAATGGTAGGGGAAACACTGAGTGTTAATAGGCTAGTTGCACAAGATGGCGTCTATCAACTTCCGGCGGCTGGGTGCGAGCCCGAGTACTTCCGGTCTTCGGTGTCTCATAGCTACTATTGGCAGGTGCAAGGCCAGCTCCTACTCACAGGGATGGAGTGGTGCGATTTTGTCGTTTTTGCGGAGGATGATATCCTTATACAGCGTATCTGCAGAGACTACGAGGTGGCTAAAACCATTAGGGAGAAAGGAGATCATTTTTATTTGTATTTTTACATGGAGTGATATGCACTACACTACATTGGCAGGTTTGCCATCACTCACTGTACGGAGGCTCAGTCATTGGTACACATTTATTTATAAAGCTATGTTGGGCAAACTCCCGTATTACATCTGTTCACTGATAAAGCAGAAAGTTGCAAGCAGCTATTGTCTGAGATCGCATGATGCAGTCTTGTTAGATGTGCCAAGAGTAAGGACTGTCTTAGGTAAGACAGCTTTTATGTGCGCAGCTCCACTTGCTTGGAACAGTCTACAGCTAAAATTGAAATTGAGCAATTTTATTTCTCTGAATGTTTTTAAAGCACGTCTAAGTGAAATGCTTTCTGAAACTATGGGTATTTGTAAATGTTGATAAGTATGTAAATATGTTGTATGATATCCTCTATTGTTTGTTTTTATGTTGTTTTATGTTTCATGTGGAACTTCAATTGCTGCAGGTCTCCCTTGTAAAAGAGATCTATGATCTCAAGGGACCAATCTGAATAAATAAAGGTTTGAAATTAAATGAAACATTAGTGTACCACACTACATCATATGTTATCATATTGTGGATGTATTATATTATGTATTGTCCTATGTTATTTTTGTGTGCATTTGTTTTGAGGTTATAATTCATTAGTTATATATAATATATATATTAGTTATATTCATTAGCCGATTCTTTTGAAAATGGAAAATGAGCCAAACACAGCAGCATTTGGATGCACTTCAACCAACACCCAGGCAGTGATAAAGCGCACCATTTGTAAAGGCAAACCATCCTTTAAAGCAGGGTCAACAAATAATCTCCATTGCCACTTAAAAACACAGTGTCTAATATAAAGAGTTGCGTGAATTTCATTCAAGGCAAGACAACTTTATTTACTTAACACATACAGAGGGTAAATTCAAAGTAGTACATTCACTGACATGGATATGGCGCCACCTTTTGTCATGTTTACAAAGAAGATTATTGACATTAGGTCTGGCAATACAGTCAATCATTATCCTGGTGATTATTTCGCTTATTTTCCCTTCAAAGAGCCATAATTCCCATCACTAATTGCTGCCCAGGCTTGCCCATGCTTTTACCAGCGGTCCGTTCTGGTAGTTGACCAGGAAGCAAGCCACATTGAAGAGCTCCTCAATGCTTCCACATAAAGACAGTGGTATGGCTTTGTCAAATAGTTTGTTCTCTTTGACTCTTCTGATGCACCTCTCCACATGGACCCTCAGACGTGCAATGGATTGAGTCTGCCTGACATCCTCCCTGCTCATTTGGGTTTTTTTGTGCAGAAAGGCAGGCCGGTACACTTTACACTCAACCAGATTGTCCACAAAGAACCCTTTGTCGACCATTATCGCCATGTCTGGTGTGAGCAGGCTCACGATGACAGACAGCTTGAAGATCTCCCGGTCACTCATAGATCCTGCATACAGGCCAGATACAAATGTAATGGCACCATGCCGATCATGGCCTTGAATGTAGCATGCGACTTGTATGTAGAGAACACCTCACTCTGCAGCAGGAGAGATGATGGAGTCTGGCAGAATACTTCAGTGCAGTCAAGCACCACTTGTGTGTCAGGGAACGCTGAAAACTCTGGTGGAAGGTGAGCTTTGACAACTTCACGTGGGATCCACAGACGTTTGCTTCTAAGCAGTTGGTAGAGGAAATGTGTCCAGGTGGAAATAATTCTGCTGACTGTGGTGCGGTGACTGCCAAACCGTTCTGCTAGATCCCTCAGATGTAGGCCCACTGACAGGTGCATGAGGACACTTATTTTCCTGGGGGGGGGGGTGGGGGTGTGTGTGTGTGTGTGTGTGTGTGTGTGTGTGTGTGTGTGTGTGTGTGTGTGTGTGTGTGTGTGTGTGTGTGTGTGTGTGTGTGTGTGTGTGTGTGTGTGTGTGTGTGTGTGTGTGTGTGTGTGTGTGTGTGTGTGTGTGTGTGTGTGTGTGTGTGTGTGTGTGTGTGTGTGTGTGTGTGTGTGTGTGTGTGTGTGTGTGTGTGTGTGTGTGTGTGGATTCTAACATATTTAAGCATCTTTTACCGTTTTTATATTTGGGTTGAAAGAGGCTATAGTGAACATACTGTAATCCCAGTGTCATGTGATCTACAGCAGCTGCTCTTTAGTTGGCTACTAGCTAGATGCAAAGATACTGCCAAATGATTTTCAAGGCTTCGTTCTCGTCGGCCACCTGATTTGCCATCACTGCCGTCGCTGAATTTACAGAGTAGTCATGATCCGGCGGCGCAAGTGTTTCCACCTCATACTCAGCTGTCAAGTCCGGGGTGGGACTCTCTGCCCTCGGCCGACGCTCCCAAACATTACGTCTTGGTGTAGGTAGCTCGTAGTTATTCCAAGCAAAGAGAAAAGGTGTAGCTCCTTTCTTTACTCTGTTCAGTCCTCCAGCTGTGACCAATAAGTCTCCTGGTCGAAAATGCCTACTACACACACAGGTATTTGTTGTGGGGCTGAAATTGTCCCTACGGACCTTGATCAGCCACTGAGCCTTTACCTCAGCATCAATAGGAAATGAATGGAAACTTATCTCCCGATTATAACGGGTTTTATTTGTACAAAGGGGCACACAGCAATGCAGTGCCGACTTTCTTACCCGCTGGAAGGCCGATCGCTTTTCTTTACCGCTCATCATCTATGCTATCTATCGCTATCTGTATGCTAACTGTATGCTATGTATCTTGCTATGTATCTATCTATCTCTATCTCTCTCTCTATATATCTCTCTCTCTCTCTATCTATTTATCTATCTATCTCTCTCTCTCTATCTATCGTATGTATATCGCTAACTACCCAAACAACTCCACACCGAAGACCGGAAGTACTCGGGCTCACACCCAGCCGCCGGAAGTTGATAGACGCCATCTTGTGCAACTAGCCTATAGCTTGCCACAGGCATTGCTCAGTTAAAATAAAGCACAGCTATTGTGCAATACATTTGTATTGCATGTATATTTTTTATTTGTAACAATTTCAGTTAAAGCTTAAAAGAATAAAGATATTTTTGTTATCTAAACGTTTGACCTCTTTCTTTTACAATTTTGGAATCGAAACGGGGAATCGATAAGAACCGGAATCGATAAGCAGAACCGGTATCGGAATCGATACATTTTTAAATGATACCCATCCCTAATTATAACATTACCCGCAAATCTGTTAAGTATTGGCTACTGCAATGTTTTGATATTTTTTCTGCATCTGGTCTATTATCTCCTTTAGACCAGTGGTTCCCAAAGTGTGGGGACCCTGGGGGGCGCAGAGGCATGACAGGGGGGGCGCGAGAGACCAGGAGGAAAAATGGTTATAAAAAAAAAAAGATAATTAAAAAAAGAAAATCATAATTTGTAAAATTATTGATTCGAAAATAATATGATACAGTACTATTACGTCTGGGTCTCTGTGTGTCATTAAAGGTCTCTGTGTGTGTGTGTGGAACGAGCCATTTTGTGTCTGTGCGTGCACGAGCGAGAGAGCGTACCGGTACCGGAGATCGTAGTTGTTAGCGTAGCTGGCTAGGACCAGAAGCTAACGGATATAAAGAGTTTTTTCAACAACAAAGTGGAGGAGAGTCCTCTCCTGTCAGACTGAGAGGCTCAGTGAACTAAAGGATTCTCTGAGTGTTTAGATAGTTAACTTTAGTCTAAGTTATCTCAGTGGATCTCAAATGTTTTGGTCACCATTAATGTAAACAATTATTTCCAAGGCACACGTTTATATGATCATTATAGTTATAAAAAAATAAGAGAATAAATGAAAAACAGGTATGAAATACTATTAAAAGGGTGATTTGTAAAATATCCATCGAGAAAAAAATTAATCTGTTTACAGTTCTGTTTCATATGGGTGTTGAGAGATGTATCCACAGATCTCTTTTTTTCTCTCTCAAAGTGCACCAGATTGATGCTTTTAACTTCAATATTTAAAAATAAATCTTCCCGGGGGAGCTTGCCCCCAGACCCCCCTATGTGAGGTCCACACACCACCTATAAAAATAGCACTTTACCCCTGCTTACACCTATATGCCTCGAGCCTTCATTGTAACTGTCACAATGTGTATTTGCGTGGGGATTGTTGCAGTAGAAATTTACCCTGTAGCGCCCGGTACATTAATGGGAAACCCTAAATGTTTGAGCACCCTCTATGAAACGTCAAGCTACCCCGCACCACCCCAAAATAGATATCTGGCGCCGCCACTGAGCCTGACTATTTGTGTTGGGGGGGCCCCGACTTATTTTTTTCTCCAAAGGGCGGGCCCTGACAGAAAAGGTTTGGGAACCCCTGCTTTAGATGATACTTTGGTGGAGATTTGGTGTTAAATGTTTGACTCAGATGAGTCTAACATAAAATAATATATTTCTTGGTAGATAGTAAATATAAGGACATTTTCATACAGAAACTGCAAACTTTACCCTGTTTGCTGTCAAAGACTTTCACTATGCTGATGCATTTTCTTGCTCTATGTACCGACATGTTTGAATCTTTGATTTTAGGGAACTGCAGACATCTGTCCCCTCAGCAGAGAAATGTGAAAACACCTCTTGGATGACAAGCTCTGCACAGATACAATTCAGTATAGTAAAGGTCAGACATTCTATGGGAAACAGTGAAAAGAGTAACATATATATATATCTTTATTCCATAATAGTTACAAAAGTCATTCAAAGAGTGCTGCATTAATTAGTCATCGTTTTACCTGTCCCTACATTAGGCGCTTTTACACCAAGTTTTTTTCCCAGGAATAGTTCCTGGAACTTAGTTCCCCGGAAAACTTTAGTTCCGGAACTATCTAGTAGATCCACGGATGTATAATAAGAACTGGATGCAGCGTGGGAGGCGGGGCCTCGTTCATTCCTATGAGAGTTGCTCATTGGCGCATGAAGACAAAATGGCTCAACTTTTGAGAGAGCTAAACGTCACGGAAGTATTCATATAATCAGGGGTGCACACAACTTTCTCAGTGAGGTACTCAGATGAGTACCTGGAGTCACTGTTTGGTACTCCAACTTCTGGCTCCCCTCAAAGTTCCCATGAAGCCCTCTGTATCGCGAATGTCAGCGGGGGGGGGGAGCATGTGAACGTTGTGATCAGCTGTTTTAGCGCAGTGCTGCTGTACAGACCAACGTTAACAGCAGCCCTGTCTGTGCACACGGAGACCGACTGTCCTCCGGTGATCTAACCGCCTTCTGGAAAAGCTTCACAAGTACGTCGGTACGCAAATGCGCTTTGTGACACAAGTGACGGTACGCATTTCAGATTGTTGCCGCGCATGCGTACCTGCGTACCACTTATGTGCACCCCTGCATATAATCATATAATCCGTTCTTATTGTGCATCCATGGGTAAAGGTAAAACTCATGTAGTACTGAACACGTTACATCAGCGTGCCGGGCGGCGCGGTCCCGTGGGTTGGATCCACGTTCATAATGCCGAGGAAAAGAACTCTCATTTTACAACTTGAGGACCGAATGTTTTAATAAGGCTTTACAAATGTTCATACAGGGTAGTTTATGTATTTAAAAAAAATGATCCAACGATTTACAGACGTCTCTTTCCCAAGGTTAGTCAATTAGAAAAAGCCTTTCCGGGCCAAGCAACTGATACGCAAGTGTAGTACCGCCGTTTGGCCACAACGAATATTTTCCTTCGGGTCCGGCGCACTTCCTGGGGGCTTGAGTAGATCGCGTTCACTTCACACCCGAATAAGTCCCTGAGAGAGGATTACGCAAATGAAGCCGCTGACGTCACTTTTTCTTCTACTGCTTTGGGTTTACTGGCAGGCCACAAACCACTTCACGGCGTATACTGCCACCCGAAGTCCCCGGCCGGAAGTCCCCGGAGTTGGGGACTGGCTTTCCGAGCCTTCCGAGTAAATCGCCAGAAGCGCCGACACCTCCTCATCTCCACCGCTAGGGCTGAATGATATATCGTGTCATGGCGATAACCGCGATATGCGCATGCGCGATATTCAAATCGCAGGGACGTGCGATTATTATTATTTTTTTTTTATTTATTTTTGTAGGACGTGCGATATTAAGTAGGTACATTAACTCAAACACGTCATGTTACAATTATTTTGCTGCTTGCTACAAAAGGAGAACTTGTGCGGCTCTCATGTCACGGGTACTTGAGTGTAGTGTTGTCACGATACCAACATTTTGGTTTCGATACCGATACCAAGTCAAGAATTGCGATTCCGATTCTTTTTCGATACTTTTCTTAAAAAAAGGGAAACAGTCTTAAATGTAATTATTGTGCTTTATTTCACACCAGAACCATAACCATAACACAACATTTTAAACAATGAGAACAATACATTAAATAAATGACTAGAATTTGTATTAAATACAATTAATACATCTATAAACACCTTTTTTTGTCAAAAAGCCGAGGCGCAGCGGCAGTTGCACTCCCACTTGCAGCCATGCTTATCGTTTTCTCACATGCTCTGACAGCTAGCGCGTGCACAAAAGAGGGGAGGGACTGCAGGCACGGCTGCAGTGCAGGGAGTGGAAGCAGAGCGCTGAACACACACGGCTCTTATTAAAACGGCGCTTTCTCACCGGAGTACTTTTCCCCGTCATTCTTAAAGTACCGATACTAATGAAACGGAGGAATCGTAACGTTTTTAACGGAAGGGTATCGCGGTACCTTTCAAGTATCGGTACACTACTTGAGTGAGTGACATGCAGGCTCAGTCTGCATGCACAGCAAACCACCAATCACAATCATTCTTGATCAGATCACAGCAGGCCCCGCCCCGCTAGTTTGCAGACCATCAAAACACCGGTAAAAAATGAGCGAGGCACAGGAGGACAATACCAGCGAGAATGAACATTTACTTCCAAAAAGAAAAGCAACATCTGCCATCTGGAACTATTTTGGATACAAAAAGGTTCTTCTCTTCTTCATTCACAGATGAACCCCCTTATTTGAAGGTAAGCAACATGCATTATCATCAGTGTTGGGTGTAACGCGTTACAAAAGTAACGGAGTTACAGTAATATATTACTTTTTGCTGTAACGAAGTAATGTAACACATTACTAATGAAATGTGGGTAATATATTACCCGTTACAATGCTCAGTAACGCAGTTACAACACATTTTAACCCGAAATTAAATGGTGTTTTGTTTTTTAAGAATGTACTAACATAGCGAGACATTCCGACACCGTACAAATTGTGCGGGTAGATTAGTAAACCTGGTGTTTACCCTTCAGGCTTCGCGTCGAGATCTTCGGGGAAGTTGAACGTTATGCAACCATTCAAAAAAGAGAACGTAGCGAAAAATACAAACAACAAATTGTTTCAGGTGCGCGTGACCTGCTCCGCTGCGCGTGCATCATTTCCAAAGTGCTTCCACAACAGTGACACACATCTGATCTGTGGATAATCATTTATACGAAAATGGTTAAACCAACCATCACTAAACGCCAGCAACACTGCATCTACTGCAGACAGTAGCAACAGGTCAGATGCGGACATCACGTTACCCTCCGTTGTGGACACTAGCTTACTCCCGCCTGACTCGCCGGCCCCGGAGCAGCAGTCTTCGTCGCCCAAAACTACGCCGCCCCTCCGCGGCTCACAGGTGCCAGGTATATCTAAACAACTACCCGCCTGTACAGTGGGATAAGGCGGTCATTTTGCAGCTTGTGGTATAAAAATAGACAATGGCTAGAATATGCATGTGAAAATAGTACCATATTCTGACATGCCTGTAGAAATGTTGGGTCAAAAATAATGCATACAATAGCACAGATGCCTTCACCACGAATGGCTACAAAAATATCTCATATCCCAAGCTTATTATCAACGAGCTGATGTTGCAGCTGAAATGTTCTCCAGGTCACAAAGTCAACCTCACATAATGATGTGATACCAGTTTTCAAGCACAGTAAATATTCTCTTCCCATCGTATATGATGGGACCAAGCTGATGATGTAGTAGGCTACATGGTTTTAATAATACTTTTGCCTTTCAATGTTTGCCATTTCAAACCATGAGCATGGTTTAAATAATATTTGCCTTGATTTACAATATGTTAACCTTCATTATAGTCCTTGACAGCGGTCTGTACTGCTGTATTAACAACGTGTCACATGTTAAGAATTTACAATCAGAATCGAGTATTCAACTAAGCCCTGTAATACAAGTTGTTAGTAGCCTTAATATAAGGGCCTACACAGTTGTTATGCTATACCACATTGCCCTTCACTGGATGCATAATGAGCTGCACTAAAATACATTTTAGCATTTAAAATACCTAGCTATTCTTTTGCGGTTATTTTGGTGAAAGTAACTAAAAAGTAACTAAAGTAGTGTAACTCATTACATTTCAGAGAAAGTAATATTGTAATGTAACTTATTACTTTCGAAAGAGAGTAATAAGTAATATGTAATATATTACATTTTGGAAGTAACTTGCCCAACACTGATTATCATGACATGTTAGATCATGACTTAAGGTATGATGAGTCAACCAGTTAAGATCCAGACGTCCGTAACTAAAATCCTTCATCCAGTTAAATATAGTTAAAAAAAAACACAATATATATCGAAGGGGAAAAAAATATATCGCAATGTCAGTTTTTTTCAATATCGTGCAGCCCTATCCACCGCTCCCATGTTTTCTTTTGTGTTGCCGTAAGTTAGTCTCTCTCCGTTCGTGCGCTCGGCTAATGCTAATGCGGATCCCAGGAAGACTAGCTTTTGTCAAGAGCAAAAGCTAATGGGGATCCTAAATAAACATACACATAAACTAAAGACTCACTTCTTCTCCCTGGCATTCTAGTCCGAGCAGAGTATGACTACGGACAATTCCCTGTGTTGGATTTTTTATATTTGTTGTGGTAATTTATTGTCTTCTGTTCTTTGCGAATGTAGTAATGTGTTATTTATTATTTGCATGTACAGTACTTTGATCTCGACCAAAAATCGTTTTAAAATGTGCTTTAAAAAAATAAAACCTGATTTGATTTGATTTGATAAACATAAATGCTAATAATGCTAATGCGAGCAAATAAAATGGCGGCTTCACAAAACTTTTCAGAGTTTTACGGGGCGTGGTTTACAATTCACCCAGCCAATCAGAAATTGGAACCTTTTCCTCCCCAGGAAAGTCCCTGCTCTCTAGCAGGGACTGAAAAGGGGTGAAAAGGTTCCCGCAAAAAAAGTTCTAGTTCCAGATCTTTTTGGTGTGAACGCAAAATCCCAGGAACTATCAGAACTATTCCTGGGAAAAGTACTCCGTTGTGAAAGCGCCTATTGAACACACACGTTTTGCAACTTCCTTTTACAGTATAGAAAGCTGCTCTACACAGATTGCTGTTAAGCAGGTGGAATATATATCGGGATACTTTTATAAATCGAGATAGCATCCTGGGGATAATCAAAGCATTTTTTATTTTGTGTGTGCGGTATTATTATGGGAGTTATTTTTGTTTTTATGAGAAATGAATGTATTCTTGGGTACATTTCTCTGCCTCCAAGCTTCTTAACAGAATCAGACCAGTGTTTGTCGGCCTGTAGACCACACACGTGGCATGATCTGTTTTATGCTGCATGTAAACACTTTTTTCATGCCTGCTTTCTTTTAATTTCCATGTATGAAAAGCCACTTGCGGATGAGATGCATGCTCAATCAACCGTAAACCTTATGTCTGCTTTTATTATTGTCAAAGCTATGTTATTGTTGTATGTTAATGCAGTGCAGACCTTTCAATCCCATCTGTATTTTCAATTGCATTAGCTTTGGAAGATGCCAAAAAATAACACTTTATTCTCTGTGATTCTGTGTACAATTCATTCAGACATTCTTGAAATGTGAATTGGACAATTTAGTAACATCACTGACGTTAAAATCATTTTTTTTTGTGGTTGGACAAAGGGTATTTAAAATAGACAAAGCTGATGAGGATAAAGTTAGAACAAAAGAACTAATTTGCAAGTTAATAGTGCTTAATCAGTTTGTCGCATTAGCGCCTGTTATAACAAAGGGATGGGGCAGAGGGATTTGGACAAAGAGGGTTTAGAGCCGATGAAAAGGCCAGGGCCCAGATGAGATAACATTACAGCCAGTTTAACATTGTGCCAGCTGAAGGTGAATGAGTATAGACTCTTTAGCCAATAATGTGGATAATTATGCTCATATACAGTAGTAAAATAATCAAACAACTGAATGGAGGCAGGCATACACACACATACTCACAGTTCCAGTTCACCTGATCAGCCTTCCAGTTAATAGTCCCTGCTTGTGCTCAGACAAAAATGTACTTTAATGCCTATATAGCCATTCACAGAGGATTATTTAAATAAAGCCCTTTCCCCCTCACAGGCTGACTAAGCGTTTCCAAAAACTGAAATCTGACAAGAGAGATTTACAACCTGTGGCTAATATCTGATTGAATTCCAAACTTGTGTCGGATACAGGCTAGACTGTTCACCCATTGAGTTAAAGAACATTCAATTTGAGAAGATGTGATCTTATATTCTGCAAAAGAGCAATAATATTAGGGCTGCAAAACATGCTCCTATCCAAACGCATATCATTTAATCTTTACTCCCTGGTGTAAGCAGAATGTTCTGCAGCAATTGCATGTAGCATAAATCACTCAATTGCAATCACATCCTGTCTGCCCACAGCAAAACAGGAGATTTAATGATTTTCTGTTTACACGTTTAGCAGGGGAAACTTAGCTGTTGTCCCTGAACCCAGGTAAAGAAAAAGATAACTGCAGCTTTTGAAAATTGAAGGGGCTTCCATAACATTTTATTAGAGTTGTTACATTGGAATAGGATTGTTATTCCCAGATTTAATGTGACATAGATTGGGTTTTCATTTATCTAGAGAGGCTTTAATTGGTCCTATTGCCTGTATAGAAATTCAGCATATGTTAATGGAATCTCTGTTTCACCCCAATAAAGCAAGGTGATCCGAGATTGTAGTGCTTCCTACAAATTGGTGAATGTCAGAGAGACAATGGTCAGTTATCAAATGATGTAGCTTCACCTTTAACTCAGGTAATATGATTACAATCTGGTGAAGCTGTCACATTTGTTACAAGACATACAACTCCTGTATGAGATATCACTTCCGCAACAGCTCAGTGAGCAGCTCTATTGGCAACAGGCACACTAGTGATGGTTCAAAACAGAAACATCAAACAGATGGCATTTTTCAGAACCTGCAATCATTTTTCTTTTATGGCTTTCTAAAACAAATGCAACTTGGATCCGAATTGGCTCTATTCACGGCAAGTGCAGATGGTGTTTGACTGTTTATTGATAATCGTTTTGAAACCAGGTACAATTGTTTTGGCACGGATGGGTGTCGACTCACAACTATCCGTCACAATTGCTCAATACATTAGTGCTATGGACAAATGTTTCTATAATTTTGTAGTTAATTTTCCAGATAGTAAGTACTTCATCATTTCCAGGGTTGGATAGTTTTTTCGGTCATTGAGTTTCTTTGTACATCCTGCAGATCCCTTCCATATAATGTAGCACATCTACAGTAGCCGTCAAAAAACTAGATTTGACCGTTGATGCACTGTGAGTTATCCTGTGAACTTGCATCGCAGCTGCAGGTTTCCACTGGGGTCATTAGGAATCTTGAGCAAACCGCCTCAGGCTTTATCAAAGCCATAAAACTGATTCTTGTGTGATAAATATTGTATCAGGCGCTGGTATTTCTCAAAGAGACCAATATGCTCAGTCAGAGCCCAGCCTTTAGTGACCCACAGTACCGGGGAGATATGCATAAGTGGGGAGCATAGAAATGTATTTTTCTGACATAATTATCCATCAGTTACTTAAAGTGCCTGTCAAGGCACTACTGAAGTGTGTTAAGAAATCTCAAATCACAGACATGTTCTTGCTTATTAGTTTCATGTAGGCTGCAAACATGACTAGTGACTAGAATTGCACTGCCTATAAAATAGGTGAGGCTGTTAAATGTGTCATCCTTAGACCATTTGGTTAATGAAATATTAAAACTTGATGTTGTCATGCTGATTTTCTTGCTTTAATGTAAGGTTTTTGTATCTTTGTAGATATATATATATATATATATATATATTAGTGGTGGGCCGTTATCGGCGTTAACGTGCTGCGTTAACGTGAGACTCTTCTCGGCGATAAAAAAAAATATCGCCGTTAATCTATTCTCAAAGTTGGGTTGGGAGCTGGGTCTATACTACGCAAGCTATGATGACTTTCACCTTGATAATTTAGCGCGGATGTATACCTAGCCGAATTGCACTGTAGGGGGCGAGATCGAGTCTTTGACCTGTGTTTCTTCTACTGTCTATGGATCTGACCCCGGTCAAATCAGCCACATTAAACGTGACATGCTAACATGGATACAGCAGGTATGAAGCCGCCGGGTTTGCTTCAGGGGAAATTTATTTTTAAGAAGCTTCCCGATGGAAACCTCGACAAAAATAAGGTTGTTTGCACCTTGTGCAATGCGGAATTAGTTTACTGTAGGAGTTCATCCAGTCTCAAGTACCACCTAAACGCAAAGCATCCCTTAGCTAATGCGGAAGATGCCGGGCCAAGCACTGATGTAGCGCGGGGGAAGACTCGTCGTCAAACAACTATGTTTGAGTGCAACCGAGGCAAGCCCGTCAGCACAGCTCTATCAGCCAAGCTAACTAGTCTCCTCGCTCAGTGGATTGCCACCAGCTGCAGGCCCATTAGCGTGGTTGAAGATGAAGGGCTCGAGCTTGTTCTCCAGGCGGCCACAGGTGACCCATCTTACAAACTACCTGCGAGGCGAACTATCATGAGGAGAATACATGACCAGCACGCAGAAGAGAAAGCTACGAAAGTTGAGAAGATGGTAGAGGCGAGGTCTGTAGCACTGACTGGGGACCATTGGACGTCCGTTAACAACGACAACTACATCGGCGTTACAGTACACCTCATCGATGCTAGCTGGGAACTTCACTCCTTCGCTTTAGGTATGCTACGTTATGTCATTTTAAATTACATAATTTAATTTCGTAGCCTTTTAATTACCACCACGTTATGTTTGGAATTAATCTAGATTAATCTAGATTAATTCCAAGAATACAGTGAGATTAATCTAGATTAAAAAAATTAATCTATGCCCACCACTAATATATATATATGTGTGTGTGTGTGTGTGTGTGTGTGTTTACATTTAAAGAAAAGTATCACATTATAATGCCTCGCTTACAGTGTCGCAATGTATAAATGCCTAACTCCTGTATTTGGATATTTATTGTATCATCAGATTCTTTTAGGTACACAGCCTTATTTTTTTCTCTGTCTTTTGAATATAGTTCATCTGTAATAGTAGCTCTTCAGTGCATCTTCTAAACTATCAAATTGTAAATTGGTCCTAGACCTCCACAATAACAGGCATATCAAGGGATTACACAACTGTCTGACTCAGTGCCCAAAGCAGGCACACCATCACTTCAGATGTTTGAGTATTCATTTGCCATGACAACAGTGCAGAGGATAGAGCATGACACATCTTTGACAGACTGGGGAGTAAAATAGGCTTGTATGTGTTGTTCTCTTGTCAGTGTCTGCTTTATGTAACAAACTATAAAAGCCAGTGTTACTTCTTCCTGCAAAATCCAGATTGTAGTAGTTGCAGAGTTTCTAATGGTTTTCTATCATGTGCCTGCAGACTTTCACAGATATCCACAGATCATTAATGGTTGCTTCCCTGCTGTGTGCAACAAGATGCAACAAGCCAACTGGTCAAATAACAGGTTTCAAATCAAACATTTGGCTATAAGATGTTATGGTGTAAGTGCATTTCCCCCGTTAAGTTCTGAAACCGCTATACTGTACAAGTTTCATCGCCTAACAAACTCTGCTGGCCTAATTATGGCAGATCAACCCCAGTTCTAAAATCCTGCAATTATTCATGAAAGTCTGGCTTCTAAATCCTTTAACTGAATTTAAATCACAGCCTAAAACAATACAAAGCATGAGGCACTTCAGCCGCCTACTGTTCCGCCACAATCACCATGATATATCAAACATAACCATTTATGGAAACAAGGTCATTAATTAAGCTAATTAATGCATGAATTAGAGAATTTCTGTGTCAACATTTCTGTTTTTGCATAACCCAAGTGGTATCAATTTAATCTCTGTATTGTAAACCATTAGGTTGAATAGGAATTTCTAGACTATCAGGTTTTTTTTAAATACTTAATGTGCACATTTATGCTGAAAGGTGCTTCAAAATCAAGTTGTCTACTTTGTACAGGAATCATGTGGTGCTAGAAGGAAGTTTGCGGTGATTGTGTTCACAGGAATGTGTCAACAGACAAACATATCACAGCAACATAATGCCCAAGATGCTATGCAGTGTAGTGGCTGGAGAATTATGAAGGCATGAGGTCAGAAAATACTGCCGCTGTTCAAACAACCCGATGCCAAAGCATGCAGCAACAGTGATGGCTGATGGCCATGCCTCAGCTTGGCCTGGCTCAAATATTTGCTCAGCTGTGTCTGTCTGGAGCACATCAGTGCAGGGCGGCCACCTCGCTGACCAGCGAGTCACCTAAACGTGCCAGCACCAAAAAAAAAAACAGCACAATCTGCTGCAGCCGCAGGCCCCGAGGGTGGGCGCCCATCGAAATGGCGTACAGTAACAAAGCCCTTATTTATGTTGCTTACTTACTACCTTAATTGCTTTCTTAGTCAGGTACTATTTTAATTACAATGTTTTCTTTGATATTTATTTGTACCTGTTTTTGTTATTTGTTCATTCAACCTTTTGTGTCAGCACATTTTTGTTGTGTTGTCTGTTTTATAATACAATATAGCTTTTTTTTGTACATGAAAAGTATTCTGCTTGTTCAAAGTCATCTTTTTTGTTGCTAGGTTATTGGGGAAGTGTTGAAATGCGTTATGGCTTTTGAGTGGAGGAGAACAGCAATACATTCAAATGAAAGCTGGAGGTTCATTAAGCTTTGTTTGAATTCTGACAATCTGTCTATGAATCAGGTAACACTGTTCAGAATTATTTTACATAGTGAGTTAGAAATATGTCATATAAGCAAGGCGTAAGTGGTAAACTGATCTCATACTGTCAACGCCTCTCAAAGTGAACCTTGATGTTTTTCATTTTAAACCTCTCCTTGGACTTAACAGGACATAAAGGGAGGAGAATTTTAACCCTGACTATTAAGGCTTTGTGAGTAATGTTTAATTTAATGTCAAAATAAATATCCTTCATGGCGTGGAGTTGTGCATTGAGAGAAAGAGTGTTTCATATGTAAAGAGTGTAGAGCACTTATATCTTGATAGATCCAGGGTATGGTAATGTAAGTCAACACATTAAAGGGTTGGGGTATCATTAAGCCAATGTGCTGCCAAATGGAGCTAGGGCAAACATCTCCCCTGGAAACTATCATAAATCGGCAAGTATCCAACACAAGATTTCAAAATGTTTATACCAGTTTAGGCCAATTCTTTTTTTTTTCATTCAAAGTATGCTGTGCTCATGTTGGCACAATTTATTTAAACTGTGGGCTCATTTTACATGAACTGCCGCTCTATAAAGGTACCACTAATTTTGAAGATCTCCCAAAATGTTGTTTATTCCCCAATTCCTTTTACACTGTCAAAGCAGAAGTGTATTATACAATATTTCATTAATTTCTTACAATGCCTAAACCTACACATACGTTTTTATTATTAGATTGTGTGTGTTGGAAAGTGAGGTCATTGAGCAGCAGCTCGGTAAACTGTGTGCAACATTCTTTAAAGATCTAAACGCTGGAAGGGCTGATAGTTTTCTTTGAATATTGATGATAGAAAATGAATGCATTTGCGTAACTGCCGAGTCCTTGGATACAGGCTCTGCCTGGTAACCATTGTAGTAGTACCCTTACAGATCTTCATCACAATAACCTCAGAGGATTGTGAGGACTTCACTGACCTCTTCATATGCTCTGTAGTGTGCTTTGAGCGGAGACGTGTACTGTGCTGCCCAAAGAAAACCTGTCCAGTCCAAACAATAGAGCCATACATTCTTATATCATTATGAGCTATTCAGATGGTCCCCGCTTGATGTGCATATTCTAGAAGCCAGAGGGCCACCAAAGTCAAGCATAAAATACAAATGAGATCTTTATGAACTCATTCATTTACAGTCTGCTGCTGCATTCTGTTTAATTTGCTCTATCGAACTCTGTATCTCATCACGCTCCTCGTGTCTGTTGATAGATCGACATTTTATAAAACACGGCAAACACAATGTGATCAGATCATTCATTTGTGGTTATATTTACGGTGTTTGTATACATACAGTGTATATATTTAAATGTCTCTCTCAATTACTTAGTATCTGTAGTTCTGCTAAAATTATAGGAACTAAACAGTACTCAGACCCTAACAAGTCCCCGTGGGAGTGTCCATGGAAGTAAGGGCCTAAGTCACGGTCAGAAGGCTGGCCAGGCAGTTTCATTATTTCCCGGGCTCTCTGATTTAGCTACATCAACAGTCATAACTCACACCCTTCAATTCACCTGCCAAGGGCAAGTGCCCAAGGTCATATGCATCCTCAGGTTATTACAGTGCAGGCCAAAACCAAATTGAGCGGCCACTGTTGAGTCTTCTCCACAGTTGTTGTTTAATTGAAATTTCCCCATGCAGGCATCTAAATCACATATAGATATGTATGGGGTTGTTTTGTCAAGTGCATTTCCACATATATTGAGGATCACATTGGATTGAAAGCTGCAGTTTTAAAGGTAGAGAATACACCTTAAAGGTATTTATTCTTCTTACTGTAAAATAATAATTCAGTTAAGCTATTCATGTCAGAACATTATGTTAATATTCCTGTTTCATTGTCCCATTGCAATGATGGACACATGCTCAGACTGATTAAAAGAAGCTGGGATCACATTTGCATAATAGATGTAGGTTTCAGTGTCATAGAACTCTAACATTTAACTGTTTGTTCATCTTCTTGCATCAAAGCTCATGAAAAGGTTAGTGAAGGTAGAAGTGCGTGTTTGCCTTTTTAATTAAACATATGCTACTGATCTAACTTAGTCTGTATTTACTTCTCAGTCAACATTACCTTACTTGTTCTGTTACATGGTGATAGCTACTGTAATATATTGTGTTGACTTGCCTACTACTAGTCAGTGCTGCGGTGTACAGTGGGGCAAAAAAGTATTTAGTCAGCCACCAATTGTGCAAGTTCTCCCACTTAAAAATATGAGAGAGGCCTGTAATTTTCCTCCTAGGAATACCTCAACTATGAGAGACAAAATGAGAAAAAAAAATCCAGAAAATCACATTGTCTGATTTTTAAAGAATTTATTTGCAAATTATGGTGGAAAATAAGTATTTGGTCAATAATAAGTTCATCTCAATACTTTGTTATATACCCTTTGTTGGCAATGACAGAGGTCAAACGTTTTCTGTAAGTCTTCACAAGGTTTTCACACACTGTTGCTGGTATTTTGGCCCATTCCTCCATGCAGATCTCCTCTAGAGCAGTGATGTTTTGGGGCTGTCGCTGGGCAACACAGACTTTCAACTCCCTCCAAAGATTTTCTATGGGGTTGAGATCTGGAGACTGGCTAGGCCACTCCAGGACCTTGAAATGCTTCTTACGAAGCCACTCCTTCGTTGCCCGGGCGGTGTGTTTGGGATCATTGTCATGCTGAAAGACCCAGCCACGTTTCATCTTCAATGCCCTTGCTGATGGAAGGAGGTTGTCACTCAAAAGATCACGATACATGGCCCCATTCATTCTTTCCTTTACACGGATCAGTCGTCCTGGTCCCTTTGCAGAAAAACAGCCCCAAAGCATGATGTTTCCACCCCCATGTTTCACAGTAGGTATGGTGTTCTTTGGATGCAACTCAGCATTCTTTCTCCTCCAAACACGTCGATTTGAGTTTTTACCAAAAAGTTCTATTTTGGTTTCATCTGGCCAAATGAGATTCTCCCAATCCTCTTCTGGATCATCTAAATGCTCTCTAGCAAACTTCAGACGGGCCTGGACATGTACTGGCTTAAGCAGGGGGACACGTCTGGCACTGCAGGATTTGAGTACCTGGCGGCGTAGTGTGTTACTGATGGTAGCCTTTGTTACTTTGGTCCCGGCTCCCTTCAGGTCATTGACTAGGTCACCCTGTGTGGTTCTAGGATTTTTGCTCACCGTTTTGACCCCCACGAGGTGAGATCTTGCGTGGAGCCCCAGATCGAGGGAGATTATCAGTGCTCTTGTATGTCTTCAATTTTCTAATAATTGCTCCCACAGTTGATTTCTTCACACCAAGCTGCTTACCTATTGCAGATTCAGTCTTCCCAGCCTGGTGCAGGTCTACAATTTTGTTTCTGGTGTCCTTTGACAGCTCTTTGGTCTTGGCCATAGTGGAGTTTGGAGTGTGACTGTTTGAGGTTGTGGACAGGTGTCTTTTATACTGATAACGAGTTCAAACAGGTGCCATTAATACAGTTAACAAGTGGAGGACAGAGGAGGCTCTTAAAAAATAAGTTACAGGTCTGTGAGAGCCAGAAATCTTGTTTGTTTGTTATTGACCAAATACTTATTTTCCACCATAATTTGTAAATAAATTCTTTAAAAATCAGACAATGTGATTTTCTGGATTATTTTTTTTTCTCATTTTGTCTCTCATAGTTGAGGTATACCTAGGATGAAAATTACAGGCCTCTCTCATCTTTTTAAGTGGGAGAACTTGGAAAATTGGTGGCTGACTAAATACTTTTTTGCCCCACTGTATATTGTTGTGAAAGGGAGATGGTGATCCGGTAGCAGAGAGATTTGCATTGCAAAGCTTGTCTTATAGGGGAACCAATCCAAAAAAACTATTATTATACAACCATTACACTGTGCGATCAACATTTACTTCATCATAACTAGTTAAAGCAAAAATGTTATCTATTGCCACTTCAAACATTATATCGTAAGGCTGGGTTTCTGCTGTCAGTTTAGGATTTCTATCGAGACTATTGGATGTACATATAATACAGTGCAGTATATCTACGGCAAGTTCTACTTGCATACAGTCGTTAATCAAACATTGGGGTCATTACAGGGTAAATATTACATCACATATAATTGACTCACATTGTATTGCACAGCATTAACTGCATACAGAAAGGGATGGATTGACCCGCATCAATCCAGCAGCACCATAAAATATATCTGGATGCATCTCATTGTGCCAGTGTATTCAGACGTGAATCAAAATGATCTCAGTGGCTGACATGCACACTAACCAACAAATAAACAATGCAAGCTGGTTACACAATCATATTTTCCATCCAAACAAATCTAATGTCAACATCTATTTAGTGTTTTTGTTTTTCATGCTTTAGTTTATGTTTCTGCTGTCAACACTCTGAAAAAGGCGATGAATACGAAGCTTATTATACAAGTAGGTGTTAGAGCAGGGGTATTCAACTAAAATGCATCGAGGTCCATTTTGAGAAAATGTCCCCATGCAAATGTCCGGAACATCAAAATGTCTATCTTGCTTCATGAATTAGTGTGATACGTATTGAAGTAGCCTGTAGCTTTATCAACGTCTGTATGTAATCAACAACTGACTGCCAATCAAATAAAGAAAGTACAATTCATAAACAAAAATATTTATTGTAAATGAACATTGAACTCTACAGATATACATTAAATACTGTGGATATGTGTAATGTTCCTCTCGGGCTGCATTTAAAAATAAAATAGAGAAAATAAATAAAATAGTTTTTGAAAATATGTGCATCTTAAAAATGTTTAATTTTAGATAAATAAAATAAAGTGTAGCAGCAGCTTGAGTTTCTCTTTTTCTTTTTTAACCGTTTCACATCATGACTTAACCGTTTCAGACGATTATAGAACAATATCAGTCTTTACACATCATAACAATTGGATAGTTTTAAAGTTTCTCTTTCTTTCCCTCTTATATTGCAGTCCCTCACTCACTTTGTTTTATTCAGTGCGAGAAGTGAGCTTGAGCTTGTCCTGCCAGGAGTTTGTAAATCTGGGCTGAAATGGTGTCAGGGCCATTCTCATACACATGCAGGTGCTCATTGGTTACAGTGGTGCAAACACAGGTATGGTGAAAGAGAGAACTATTCGAAGCAGAAAAAAACAGCGTAATATACCATCTGACAAAGGCCTTTGCTATAATGCTTCAATGAACTGGCTATTCTTTATAATATACTCAGATAAATAGGAGACAGAGATGTTAAATTATAAATCAAGGGTTTTTATTATTATTTACAGCAGGGGTGGGGAACCTTTTTCCTTTACATTTTTACAACATCCTCCGAGGGTCGTACAAATTATTGAACTCAACCTCTGCTTAAAAAAACTAAAATCACAGCCCATTCATTTCACCTTTCTTTCATGTTGTGCAAAGAAAAGAAAAACTCTTAATCCAGAGATCTCACCATGACTCACGTATGCATGCACGTGCACGGTTGTGCCGTTGTGGCATATGACCACCAAAACAGAAAGATATGGACACAAGATTTATGCAAATGTATTTAGAATCCTATCCATGTGAACCTGATTTAAGTGGGTGGGGGGGACCTAACCTCCTCTAGGAGGGTCCAGGGGCATGCTCCCCCGGGAAGATTTTTTTAAAATATTGAAGTTGAAAGCATCAATCTGGTGCACTTTGAGAGCAAAATTAAGAGATCTATGGATATATCTTTCAATACCCATATGAAACAGAACTGTAAGCAGATTTTTCTTTTTGGATATTTTACAAATCACTCCCCTTTTAAACTCTATTCTTGTTATTTTTAACAACTTTTTTGTTACTGTCATATAGTATTTTATACCTTTATTTTTATTTAGTCTCATTAATAACTATAATGGTCATATCAAGGTGTGCCTGAACCTCACTGAGCTGAGGTTATTTGAGCCTCTCAGGAGAGAGCTCTCTTCCACCTGGTTGTAGAAAAGCTCTTTAAATTAGTTAGCATAGCTAGCTAACCAGATGCTAATAACAACAGATCGCCACTGTGCTTACAACTAAAGACACAGCCACGCAAACACTGCGGCATGGCTCCTTATGGGTACTGCAATATTTGAAGAGCTGGAGCGGCGTTGGTGCTCTCCGTTAGCACTCATTTCAGACGAGACATATAGGCTATCAGGTGAAGACACGTTACGCTCGTGTTGTGTTTAAGGAACCTGTCCTTGGAAAAACAGGTACTTGCTTGTTTAATTATTTTTGCGGTCTAGATTTCTTCTTCTTTTTTTGAAGAAGAAGTCGGACTGACGGACGGACTCCCCCCCGCCTCCCACTCCCAAAACGAAAACTCTTCGGTTCTCCACGAATTACACAAGTCACCCAAATCAGCGTTAAAAAAGCGGGTGGCGCCGAAAAATCCCCTATTAATGTATTGATTATAGCTCCGGGTCCGTATAGGTGTCTGGGTCCGGATCCGGACCCGCCAGTTGCCGATCCCTGTTAGAGACTCGTAGCATTACTCTGAGATGCTGCAGATAAGAGTTTTGACACTCTCGGTCTTTAAGACATGCTGACGTTCACAAATCCAGACCAACCTTGTTCAATGTCAGAGGATTAACATGGGCTGTCCTAAACCTGCTTCAGTTTATTGGGGCTACAGCATCCCAATAACTTGCTCAATAACTATTTGCAATGACAGGGGAATGCCTACAAAGCTCGAGGGGAAGACCAAACGTTTCTGCAAGAGAGTGGATGAAAATAAATGAACGGACGAGGGTTGAGAACTAGGCTGAGTCTGCCATTGTTCTCTGAGGTACTATACATTACACAGCATCTCGCAGAGTGAGGATAGTGGAGAGGCACAGTCGCAGGAAAAGTGGTTTATATTTGATTTCCCTCAATCAGTAATCACGGGCCTGGTATTGTCAATTATTGTAATTCTCCTGTTTGACAATGTGTAAGCCCATAAGATCCAACGCAATACTGAGCCTCATAAAGAA